>NC_051847.1:47600953-47612561 GCF_002237135.1 Teleopsis dalmanni
AAGTTTTCGTCCGTTTTTATTTTTCATCTTTAATGTTATTCTCCAAATATTGTATTCTAAGCAATATTTGGTTGTTACTTATCTTCAGTGGAACAAAATAGAAAATAGTATTGGGTATCAGTGTTAGGTTGAATGGTGATAAATATATGGAGTCGATATGCTCAATTTAAATTCAACAATTTTGGCTGATCTTTCTTGAATACAGACTAAATGGAGTTTGTAAATCTTATATTCGCTAACATGCATCTCATCATTCGAGTTCTCACAATGTTATAATATAGACCATCTTTAACAATTGATATGAATTTTAATACCAATAATACATAAATAAACGATTTAATGGATCTTACCAACACTAATAATTGCCAATAGATGATTTTGCTACAAATATTATTGAAAACTCCTGTTTTATAGGAAAAACACCTTTTATAATTTTGAATAAATCATTTAAGTCGTCATAAGCATTCCTACTGACACAGTTTCTTATAAGATAAGCAATTATCGTTATTTGAATCTCATATTAGTACCGATAACATATCAGTAAATGATCTAACTTATCAACATATGCAACAGAAATGTCCTATTTACTTTAGAAGACTTCTTTTATAATATAAATAAAACAAAAACTATACACTTTTTTATACAACCCCACAAATCTTTGGTCCAAACTCTGATGCTCCATTACGATTGTTCTAAAATGAAGCTTAACAAAGGTTATATATGAAAAAGTACATCGCATTAATTTTGTAAATGTAATTTAATAACATTCTGTAACTAAATTTATAAAAATATTTTAATTCTAGATCTTTCATTGTTTATGTGCGTCAACATATTAGTTAGTTACTATTAATAAAAAAAAATTTCTAACATTTTTCGCGCCAAAAAGTTCTTATGCATGTGCCAGATAAAGCACTCACACTACTTTAAAAATATTCTTGATAATTAAAAACGCAAATAAAATGTTTAATATATTTGCTTAAATATAAGGCATATTTACCATATAAGAATAAAATTTATATAATATCTGAAGGTAAACTTATCGAATGTACTTACAAACATCGTTTAATTGTATATTTAATATATTAGCTGAAGATCTTAGTAATCAGAGCTATATCTATACATGTCAGTATTAGTTTTATAAACTAAAGTATTATTAATAAATAAATAAAAAAATATTTATTTTTTTACACATTTTAATACAATAATGAAAAAGCGACTAATATCGCTGGCGGTAATACCATGCTGCTCAATTGTATTGCAATACATTTTACATAAATACCAAAAATAAAACCTAATGAGAATTGTAATATAATTATATGAAATTTAAATTACACATATAGGTAAATGTCAAATTAAACTGCGACTTCATATTTCCCATTTAAAAATGTTATAAAATTTTGTTTATTATTGACAAAATATAGATATACTGTGACTAAACAAAAAAAAAAAAATAATAATTTCCAAACATATTCACAGATAAAAGAGAAAAAAAATTACATTAGGCGACGAATTATTAATTTAATATTTTGCGTATCGTTTAACATCGTTTAATTGTATATTTAATATATTAGCTGAAGATCTTAGTAATCAGAGCTATATCTATACATGTCAGTATTAGTTTTATAAACTAAAGCATTATTAATAAATAAATAAATAATATTTATTTTTTTTACACATTTTAATACAATGATGAAAACGCGATTAGTATCGCCGGCAATAATGCCACACTTCTCAATTGGATTGGAATACATGTTATATAAATACCAAAAATAAAACCTAATGAGAATTGTAATATAATTATATGAAATTTAAATTACACATATAGGTAAATGTCAAATTAAACTGCGACTTCATATTTCCCATTTAAAAATGTTATAAAATTTTGTTTATTATTGACAAAATATAGATATACTGTGACTAAACAAAAAAAAAAAAAAAATAATTTCCAAACATATTCACAGATAAAAGAGAAAAAAAATTACATTAGGCGACGAATTATTAATTTAATATTTTGCGTATCGTTTAACATCGTTTAATTGTATATTTAATATATTAGCTGAAGATCTTAGTAATCAGAGCTATATCTATACATGTCAGTATTAGTTTTATAAACTAAAGCATTATTAATAAATAAATAAATAATATTTATTTTTTTTACACATTTTAATACAATGATGAAAACGCGATTAGTATCGCCGGCAATAATGCCACACTTCTCAATTGGATTGGAATACATGTTATATAAATACCAAAAATAAAACCTAATGAGAATTGTAATATAATTACATAAACTTTAAAATCCACACATAGTTAAACGTCAATTTTCAAATATGTTAAATTGAGCCTTAATATTTCCCATTTAGAAATATTATAACTTTTGTCTATTATAGACAAAATGTAGGTGCTGTGATTAAAAAAAATAAGTTTGCAATGTATTCACAGATAAAAGAAAATAAAAATTACATTAGGCGACGAATTATTAATTTCATATTTTTCGTATTATACAATAATGAAAACGCGATTAGCATCGCTGGCAATAATGCCACAACTACTGGTGCCATTGCGATACATTTAATAGACATATCAAAACCAACCTAATGAGAATTAAAATTAAATAATATAAAATATTAACTATAAGCGTAGTTAAAGCACAACATTAAAATATTTTAAATTTTGGCTATATATAGTCAGCATTAAAAAATATTATATATTTCAATATATATGTTTATATTTTCTTTTTCTTAAGCAGTGACTATTAACTATACCTAAATGATTAGATGATTGGAAATTGTTTAAGATTTTCCATATGATTATAAAATAAATTTATACAATATTATATCCAATTAAAAATATTCATATGTACTTCAGATTTGGTGCATTGGAAAGAAAGAGTTAATAGAAATATATTCTGTATAAAAAGTACATGAAAGTAAGTATACATGGGTTTAGGTACAGCAAGATTGCAAGCAATTGCAAGAAACTTTGTGCGTGAATGTATTTTGTTGTTTTCTGTTGCAAGCTCTTGCAATCTATGCATTTCGTGCACCTTACAATGAGTTTGCAATGCATACACTTATTATAAAATAGTACCCAGAAATAATATTTAAGAAGTACAAAAAAGTAATTTTATCATTGTATGTACATACCTTGGTATTTAGTTTTAATAATTAATATTAACTTTTCAATCACACATGATAATTTCATAGGTGCATAGTAAGTTAGTCCTCTTCAATTAGCTAATAAAGCCGTTTTGAAACAAAACCTCCTAATAGTGAGTAATAGAGAGAACGTCAAGCTAGAGCCAATCAGAAGTGTTATTAAAGGCACAAATCTGGCTAATGCTACTGCTAGAGATATAGTCGAGTGTGTTGAAGAAGGTGGCCGCCAGAAACTTAAGCCTAATTCTGGCCAAGGTTGGATATAGACACATCACCACAGGTGCATAAAGTTTAATAAAAGTTTTACATCTTTCGTACTACTTTTTTTATTAAATCTATTAAAGTTTTAGGACATGCACAATATCAAATACATTTATCAATTTTTTATTAATTAATTAATTGAAGTTTAAATAATTTTTTGAATTAACTCTAAAAAATGGCAATTTGGTGGCCCACTGTGCGATGTGAAACAAACTACAAAGCTATCGATTAAAAATATTTTTAAAAAAATTAAATTTATTTTTACGGACTTATAAATCCACACACTTATAGTACATATATTCCTTTTTTCTGTGCAACGTACTTAGCAAAATATTGCGAAGTTTAAAGTCGTCTGAAAGAATTATAGTATAAATGTTGCTGTTCTTGCATTAGAGACCTTCTCGAAATAACCTTGCTTCAATGTTAAACTACGTAGTAAGAAAAAATGTGTGTATATATAAAAAGAAAACTTGCGTGATTTATATAAAGTAATCTCATATACATGTATTTGAACTGAGATAAAAATATTAAAAATGCATAACTCAATACATATATTAACATCAATCAAAAATAGAATAACCAAAAAGAGGTATATTGGATGGAATTATTATAAATAAAACAAACATTTTAAAATGTTATTGTTTTCGTAATTATTTGAGGAGTAATGGTGCTTGGGGAGTGCCCGGCACTAAAGCACAAGTGGAAGAAACATCTGTACACCAGCACAAGCGGAGGGTATTTCATGGATCATAAGGATCCAAGACTAGGAAAGATAAAAATTAAAATTATATTTTATTAAAATTATTCTGACAGTTCACTGGCGAGTGGGCAAAATTGGTATACCTTAAACCAGATGTATAGGAGCTACAAAGAGGAAGAGGAAAAAGAAACAAATGATCACTTTCTGTGCAAATGCTTAGGTCTGGCAATATTGAAATATTCCAGTATGGAAATTTACGAAATAAAGAGTATGGCAGACGTTATGCTAAGATGTATATATTAAATAATTATCTCTTTTGCGAACCCCTTAATGTGGTTTTTAAACTTGTTTTTACATGATCAAGTGGGGGTAACAAAACAGTGTCATTGCGATAATTAAAAAGAGACCAAGTTGAGATGCTACGCAATTCAAAAAGTATCACAAACATTTAGAGTTTGTGATATAGTGTTATATAGAGATAGGAGGAGAGGGTCTATAATGATAAAAATTTGCATTACATAAACTTGAACGTTCGCTTTGATCTGGGAAATATATAAAATATTGATTGACTTCTAGGGAAGATGATTTTATCACAATATTGGCTTCTAAATAAGTCTAAATTATGAACTTGAAGTTGTGTTTTAATAAGATTTTGGAATCAACTGCCTGATTGAGTATTGAAAGCTTATAGGGAAAATGTTTAATACTATGATTATAGTTTTATGTTTGTAGTTGTTAATTAGTTGTGGATATTTACCAAAATATGTTAAAAATTATATTTTTATTATATATAATTCTGATGCTTACAAAAGGTTATATTACGATCAATTTAAATTTCTATTCAGATACTTAATTTTTCTTTATCTAGTTATATAAATATTTTTTAAATGTAGTTCAAAAAATGAAATTAATTTAAATTTTTTACTTCTCTAAACGGGCTTTATATAAATATCTATCAAATGTTTTTTGGTTATATTTTTAATATCAGGAGATAGATGAAGCATCATATTTCACTATAGTTTTCAACTTGTTAGAATACTCTGATCCTATTAATATCCACAAGTGTGTAAGTTGAAAATTCACTGCATTTGGAGAAAATTTAATAGTAAATCAATACTATATAACAAAATGAATATATATCTTTTTTAAATTACATTGAATATTTTTCTCCTATCTAATCGTTTTTATTATTTAAAAATGTTGACGTAAATATATAATAGATATATTTGTTAGTATTTAAAATGCATAAACAGATACATTTCTACTTTTAAATGTAGCAATTATTTTAAATTATATGTAAATTATTGTTTCCAACATCATTCATTAAAATAATACTTATTTATAAGAAAAAAAATATTCAAAGATTCAAAGAAAAAAAATATAATATCTTGCTATCTATATATTTAAAAATGTTGTGAAGCTATGCTATAAAATCAACGATGTTTATCTAAATGAAAGTAATTAGAAAAATATATAGTTTTTATTTTTATAACAATTTATAGCTTGTTTTTTCCCAGTAATTGATTTAATAATTCAATCATTCTTAATACATATTAAATACTACGTATTTTTATGTAAACTAACAACGCTTGTTATCTTGTTTTATTACAACAAAAAATATGGGGATTTTGTAAATTTTATCAACATTGATGAATCATGTAAATATGTGAATTCTTAAAATGTTAAGTGATACTCAAAAATTTGAGAAATCAAAATTATTCTATTTAATAATTACCAAGTTATAGTATATTCAGTTATTTTATTGTTCATAGCGATACAATTCTTTGTAAGTATCTAACTTCCTGCAGACAAGACATTTAGACGTAAGACGGTTTCATTTGTCCACACGTATGTATTTCAGACCAATTCCTACATCGTTAATTCATTATATCTGCTGTCATAATTGATATATATTCGAGCAAACATTAAAGGTCGTATTTGTTCTACGGTTATTTAAGAATACACAGAATAGTGTTCTTAAGTTCTACCCTAATTTCTACACTAAGAGACAGATAGAGTGGGAGAGGTTATAGACATACATATTAATCATTCAATAATATCTTCTCTGCAATTAGGCGCATGTATATTATATTTGTCATTGTTATTGTTATCTGAATGCATACATTATGCATATATACCCTAATTACTGAGGTTGCTAAAAATTTATAAATGAGATTTATACAATAATACATTATTATAAAGGAATCAAATGATACAGCAATTGTTGCAACCGGTGAAAATCCAGCTGAAGCATCTTAATATCTAGAGGCTCTTACTTATTTACTTACATAGTTGGCCATTACAGACGTGAGTTGTCCTTGGCCGCGTAGAGTAGCTTCCGCCAGTCAGCTCAATTAGTAGCTTGCTGTCGCCAGTTGGTAGTACCGGGCGCCCCCAAATCGTTGGTCACCTGGTGCGAATGTCCTCTACCGCGTTTTCCACCTGCGGGTACCGAATCAAATACCTTTACAGGCTCAGCTAAGATTAATTAACGAATGACTAATAAAATGGAAAAATTAAGTCAACATGCAAAAATTCGCCCAAGTTACGGTCACACTAAGAAGAGAAACCTGTCCACAAGTTAGACTTCATAATATTACAATCTCGCAATATAATTCTTTGAAATGCCTGGGGATGCATTTGGACTGCAAACTTACCTGGAAAAACCATATAAGAGCCAAACTTAACCTTAAAACGCGAAAAATTTGCAGGCTGCTTCGCCCAAGTTCTCAATTAAGTATGAAAATTAAGGTTTTACTGTATAAAATCATGCTTAAACTGGTATGGACATTTGCTATACAACTTTGGGGCACTAGAAGTACCTCTAATATAGAAATATTACAAAGGTACCAATCAGAAATATTGTCGAAACTCCATGGTACGTATCAAAATGCTCTATTCATCAGAACTTGAAAATTCCTTTTGTAACAGAATAAATCGAAAAATTCAGTTAGAGGTACATATAAAGGCTAAAGAGACATTCAAATGCTGTGAATCTGCTAATAAACCGAAAGGTTGAAGAGTCTCCAAGTTCTGAAACTACCAAATAGAATTTGGGAATAAATGACATAAACTAAACGTAATATAATATAAAAATTGTATAAGTATGTTCTCTTAGTATAATATGTGGTCTCATTGATCTCAACTATTCCTAAAATTAATTTATTTTCAATAATTTGCTTATTGTTAAATAATTAAAAAGCAAATAAAAAAAATATATATTGTGCTAATAAATCTTACCAGTAATACTGGATCTAAGGTCAACTATTACTTAGTCTGATGAAGTGATAAACAATAATCCAGTCAAGGCGTAGAGAGGGGTTATGAAGAAACCTCCCAGTTAATAGATAGTAAAAGTGCTAAAGTGCACTGACTCAACTAGGCTTAACACAATAATAATAAAACTGGATACAATATTGATACACTTTGAAATATGTATATTTATGAAGAATATTTCATGTCCAAATTTAAATTGATATAAATCCAAATTTTTGAGAAAAGTGTCAAAATAGAATATTTTCGGTTTTTAACTACATAATGTTTCGTAGCATCAATATTTTCAATGAGTAGGATTTTTAACATCAGAATCACTAACATTTTAAGTAATATTAGAAAAAATAGATTTTGAAGATAGATTAAGTATACCATAAAGGACGTAGCCTGAATAGATACATAATTTTTCTAATAAATTTAAAAAATTTTTATAGGTAACTATATATCTATATTGTGATTATAATTTGCCCAACACCAAATTAAATACAAATTCTGATGGGAATCTAAAAAAATGCTATTGTGTTTAATATGTGTATATATTGTGATATATATATTGTGAAGAGTGATATAATTATTGAATTTTACGTCAGAAAAAAAATTTTATAATATGACTAAAAAAGATAATTAATTTGCAAGTGAAACTATTTGCGTGAAAGATATTGTAAAGTTTTTAGTGTTTGGATTTTCTAAAAATTAAGATTATTCGTTTTTCATGATAACTCGATTTACATATACACTGAAAACGCGATTGAGTCACTTTACAATGTAAATTTTACCTGCATTTTAATTGCAGGTAATTAATTAATAATTAATTATTACTGCATATAATTAATATCATTTCCTAATTAACATTTGAAAATTGATCTACAAACCACAAAAATTATAGTAAATTATAATAAATTTCTTATTGATATAAGCTTTGCATTAAGCCCAAAAAAAATCTCAAAAAAATTTAATAAATGTTAAACATTGTTTATTAATATAGCAAAGTTTAAAAACAAAAAATTTTGAATACAACCGATGTAATATCATAATCTCTACTGTCTACCCTGTGCCTATTTTATGCCCAGACAATTTCTTCCTTAAGCCAGTTTTAAGAAATACTTGGAAGTAGATACAACCTCACCATTATGTCGTAAACCATCAATGTACCACTTAATCATTCTCTTGTCCCTGAAGTTCAATTTAGTATTAAAATGCTCCTCCACAAATTTTTGAATACTAGTAAGGGATATTTTACGTCCACTTTCTGTCATACTACGCAATGCCAAATCAACCATTGGTTTCTCAACAGAAATGGAAGAACCAAGCCTCTTTGTAAGAGCTTTTCTTTTTGGGTCTGTACGTTTTTTAGGCTTGGCAATTACATTACTCGTTGTCTCGACAGTTTGTTCCTAAATTGAAAAAGCATATTTAAATTAAGTTATTTAATTAATAAGTAAACTTAAACAAACCATTGTAATTAATAACAAATATTGTATTTAAATTAGAACTTCTCGTTAAATTTACAAAAATAAGCCGAAAATATACAAAAATATACAAATATTTTTTTTGTAAGTTTACTGTAACATCTTTTGTAGTTCAATATTTTAATAAAAAAATTTTTTTTTTATGATAATTAGGAAAATTTTCAATATGCCAAAGAATACTTGATGTGTTAAAAAATAAAATTTTTATAAGCAAATCATCTTTAAAACTATATAATAAAAATGAATTGCTTTTTGTTGATCTTATGTTGAGGTTTTCCCGAGTTAGTACAACTGCGCACTTTTACTCTTTCTTAGCTGGGGAATTTCTACAGAGTTCCTCCCTTCTCTTTGACTAATTTATGTACTCCTCACAAGTTTCGTTGATTATTCGATGACTGGTCTCAGATCTGCATACCGCCCAGTACGCCTAGTGCTTGCTCTGACATTAAATAGTGCTATGTAGGGCACTCTGTCAGTTTTCGCGTATAACTTCAGGGTTCTGTCCCTTAAGTATTTTTTGACCGGGTCTATTCTGAGATCATTTGTGCGAATGTACGATGGCACTTTGGAGAGTGTTCGGAGAGCCTGACTTTAAGCAGCTTCTAGCTTCTAGAGAGTAGAGTTTATTTTTTTATTTATTTATTTATTTATGTATTTATATATTTATTTATTTATTTTTTTTTTTATATATTTATTTTTTTTTATTTATATATTTATTAATTGTTATGTATTTATTTATTTATGTATTCATTTATTTATTTATGTATTCATTTATTTATTTATGTTCTTAGATAAATAAGTGCTAGTGACAGTCTATCTCATAGAAAGCGGGCACATTTAGTCCCAAAGAATTGGGCAGATCATAACAAATCATATTCTTAATAACTCCTATTTTTTTTCGTACCTCTAATAAATTGAATTTTAACGTCTGTTTTGATGAAAGAAATTAAATTCTTAATATAAACTGTTGTTTTCAATAGAGAGGTATTTTGAAAAATTATCACAAATAATTTAATATAAGAAATAATTCCAAGACCTCTAATGATGGGTATTTGGCAATACTCGAGATAGTTGTATGGTCAGTCAAACATTCAATTAATTAATAAAATATTAAAATACCTTTCATAAAGAAAAAGTATTTGTTGTAACAATTTATATATATCATATTACGGCAAACACTTTTATTCCAAAAATTTTAAATCTTTAAGATCTTTTAAGATACAATGAAAACTCATCTACGTGACACCCCAGCTGTACGGATATTTCTCTTACTAAAATTTTTTTTAACATATTATTTTAAACAATTTAACCCATTTAGACGGCTACTTTTGACGAATTGAATACTGTCCACTAAAAGGAGTTTTCACTGTATTCGTGTTATGACAGTATTTTGTCACGTTTTTAGATCAAGGAGATCTTGTACAAAAACTTGATGAAAATAATTAAAACTATTTTAAAAATAAATTGTTTTAAATATATTTATATATGTACCATATCAGAATATCTAGAGTACAATGTATATAAAAAAATTTATTGTGTTGAGTTGGTATTGTTTAAAACTTTTCACAGAATTTTAGAAAAAATTTTTTTTTAATTCGCATGACAATTTAACGATTTTTTTGTTGGTTTTATTATGTATGCGAATTACACGAACTATCATTGAAGATAGCTTATTTGGTAATTTGGCCAAATAAAAACTTGACTCTATTAACTGGTTTTGATAAAGCAAATACAACAATTTATACATATCATAACATATCATTTAGAAGAATTTAATTATTATTGTGAAATTAAAATTTTATTTTTTCTTGCAATAAATAAAATATCTGACTTAATATTGAAGCTATTCAATATTACCAATCAGATAAAAACTATTGAAGTGTTGATATATTTTTCAAATAAATTTAAGAATTTGACCAAAAATGACTCCCAAAACCGAATTGCTTTTCTGTTGGAAAAAATAATCTTATGAATTTAGAATTATGGATTGTATAGCTGCTTTGCTTCTGTCCGGCACATGCACGGCGGCGCCTTAAGCCCCTCAAGGGCTTTCTTTTTTGAGGATCTTGTCAAACTTCAGGACATCCCTTTAAATAGCATCATAAGCTTTGCTTAAAGGTTTTAGATGGTTTTAATTCTTAGGTTTTTACGGTACGGTAGCACAATGGGCCTATAGGTATAAGTGAATCCCCTTGGGATCGCCTGTATAAGCTAACCCAAGTTAATCTAGCTGCTTTAACCGATTTTACACCTATTAATTTTATTTCTAATGGTCATAGTATATACAATAAATAATTAAACAAAAATTTTGAAGCTAATCTTACGATTAATACAAAAGCTTCTCATATATATACGAGTAGTAGTATTAGAACACTCAGCATTTATTAATTGATTTGGATTTTTAAAGCTAATTAATAAAATAGTTTTGAATACCCAACTTTTGACAAAATTACCGAATAATGTGGTTTTATTTACAAGAATATGTCTCTTAACCAACAGATCGTACGGCAGATGTACAATATGTATATAAATATGACACAATACAAAAAAAAATTCAATATACATACATATGCGTCGAATATTTATTCATCATCAACTGCGATCCCTTGTCATATCTCTGTTTCTTTATATTCTCAATTTGTTTACCGGCAATATTCTAAAATCAATTTTAACTTTATCTATCTATTTATGAGTGACATCCATTTTTATGGTTCCCGTGGTTGCAGGTTCTCCATTTGTTTACCCAC
>NC_051847.1:47612661-47621699 GCF_002237135.1 Teleopsis dalmanni
TAAAACTAAAGAACTAATACAAATTTTATTTATTATTTTAAATCACATATGAAATGAAATTGAATTATAATTTTAATAAAATACACTTTCTTCTAGTTTTTACGCACCCTTTTAGTTTTCACATAAGATAGCAAAAATAATATTAACTGAAAGGACTTAAATTATATATATAAAATATATTTTGAGCATAATTAAATCAAAGTAATTAATAAAGCGTAAATCATAAGGTTATATTTACAATTTTTAATATTTATTTATTTAAAAGTATTTATGATTTTAATTAAAGAATTGTATTGTGTTCTCCCTAAATTTGAAAAAGCCATTTATTCAAGACATTAATTAAATTCACATATTTGTACAAAAATATATAACTACAAATTTACAAATTTTTCATTATACATTCAATTTGAAAGTTCCAAAGAAAAAATCGAAGATAATTCATTAAAAAATACTGTAGCCTCACATCATGCGCCATTAATTTATAAAGCTAATGCTATTAACTGTTAATAACGCCTTATTTACATTTATTTATTCAGAAATTAAATGCTTTAAATTATTAATAATTAAATTAATAAATTAAAGTACAAAGTATTTTAAGTGATTTATAACCAAATTGAATGATTTGTTTTGCTCAATCAACATTTCTAGCATTTTTTACTGTTTTGACTTTTAATCACAGGTACGAATTACTACTGTTTTTTCTGAGGAATCGACTGTTAATCCATATATTACACCAATTTATCTTTTTGATTTACTTTGGGCGAAGGAGTTGGTGGCGGTATAGAAGTTGCTATTTTGGGAGCTATATCTTCTTGACGCTTCTGAACTTTATCTGTCTGTTTTTCATCTATAATTTTTGTCTAAAAACATAGCATGTAGATTTATATATTAAATTAAAAAATATATATTTGTACCTTTTTTTGATCAACTAAATTCAAGTCAGTAGCTTTATCTTCAAGAAGTTTGGCAGCATCTCTAACTTCATCAGAAATCACTTCTTTCACATTTTCAATTTCCTGATTAAAACCATCCAGCTCCTGATTTGATTCTTCTATTTTTTTCGCATCTTTCATACTTTTAGCTATAGCTTTTTCGATCTTATCTTCTGCCTCAATTATTTGTTCTTTTTCCAGTACTGTAAGCAGTTCTTCAATTTGCTTTTCATTTAGATTTACATCATCGCGGCCAATTGCTTCTACAACCTATTGCAGAATGAAATTATAAATAAATTAATTAATTATGTATTTCGAAGTGCTACTCAGAGTAACTTACATTTAAAACTTCATCAATATTAATGACACCATCTTTGTCGGTATCAAGTTTGCTTAAAACGTTTTCAATTTTTTGCAAACGTGACTCGTCGGAAGTCTGCTTCAACTAAAAATAAAAATTTCGTTATTATTACGTACCATATATTATATTTTATATATTAAAATAGATTAAGTTCATACCTTTTTCACAGTGCCTACTAGCTCATCAATACGTATAATTTCTTCTGCCCTTTTATCCTTTTCCAACTGCATCGAAGTTTCAGCTGCTTTCTTTTCTAAGTCGGCAAGTACCTTATCGAGACCTTCAATCATTGTGTTAACCTTTTTATACAGTAGTTTTGCTGCTCTGCTTTCCTTTATAGGCTCTTTTACAGTAGTACGTATTTCGTGTAGTTCCTCCACGTCTTCCTTATAGTCTTCCATTTCTTCTTTAAGATCTTTGATTTTTTCTTTCTCAACCTGCATAGATTTTGTCTGTGACAATGTCTCTAAAGCATCAGACAGCAGTTTAACATCTTTAGAAGTAATAACCTCTGCCTCTACTGGCTGACTTTCTGCAAACATTTCTTTCGCTTTAATTGATTCTGGTTTTATATTATCTATTTGAGCCATAGCCATTGAAATGTCTTCAGCTTCCATGACTGTTGCTTTATCAAGTAACAGTTCAGCTTCTTTTTTGGCCTTTTGTTCTTCTCGTTCTTCTTCACGTTCCTCTTGAATTTTACGCTCTTCTTCCTTAATGATTTCGATTTTGGTCTTATTATCAATTTTACCCTCAAGTTCTCCAATTGCTGCCCTGGCTTGAGCAGCTGCTGATTCCGGTAGCACACGTATTGTCTCTTTCAGTTTGTCGGTTGTTGTTGTCTCATCATCATAAATAGGTAGCGCTCTAGATAAAAGTAAGAGTGTTGGTGGTACTTTCGAATTAAGTGACAAATCGATCCACTCTTGTAATTGAGCTCTTAATTTCTCAGCTGTAAGTCCGTAAGCACGCATGCCTCTAGATTTACAGGCCTGCTGTAATTCAAAAAGATCTAATGACTCGACACCTTCACGTGCAATTACTCGATCATCCGCAACAAGGGCACGCAACTTCAATCGCAGATTAAATAATAAAATATTGGATGTACCCATTGTGTTTACTTCAAGTAACCGACATAACGCTGATAATTGCGCACGAGATAAAGAATCAAGTGTTATTTCGTCATTAAAACGCTTCGCAAACTTGATTATGTCTGTATTAGTAACATGTACACTAGGATTTTTAACTTTTTCAAAAAACTCAGCAAATTCCTTAGCATCTTCACTCTTATGCTCTCTATGCTGCACAGCCATTTCATCGAGTGTGGTTTGTAAAAATTTCGCCATTTCTAATTTAACTTGTAACTGCTGTTTTAATTTGTCCTCACGATCCTTGGCAGTTTGAAACGTAGATGGCAACATGCCTGGGAATAATTTAATGAAAACTGGTAATAACAATTCCATAAAGGGCACAATAATAAATACCGAAAATGGTATAAGTCTAAAGAGATCTGAAGTTGTACGTACTAATAATTTATTTTCACGACGCGTAAGAGTTTTACCATTAAGTACACGCCATAATAATTTACGAGATACATTAATATCAATAAAAAGTAAACGAAATCCATGATAATAATGCACTAATTCTTCCCAAATACGTGTTTTAAGTGGTTTCTTGACGGGAACCGGTTTGCTTCCTTCCCCTTTCTTGTTTGGGTCACTTATAGCTTTTCCTTCCTTGTCTAGCAAAGTTCCTTCCTTTGATGCTTCAGATATCATTTTCTGTTTTTCCTTCATACTGTTGACTGCGGCTTCTACTTTAGAGGACTGATTTTCTCGTAAAAATGGTACAATACGAAATTGTCTCGCCGAGTTATAGCAATATAAAGGCGACGTAAGAAAATCATCTCTTGATAGTATTGCATTTGATGGTAATAAAAAACTGTAAGGTAATATACATTCATTTTTTATTGAACAATAATGGGAGGCAAATTTAGTTGGGGGAAATAGTGATGATGTGTGGATATTTTTGATCAATCCATATTTTAAAATGTTCGAACCAGTGTCCTGATGAAAAGTGATCGTTTTTACTTTTGAGTTCGATTTCTTTAAATCTAAAAAAAAAAAGTTTATTATAATTTTGTTACAGTAATATAAAGCAAACATGTTTATAAAATATTAACTAAATAAGCTATAATCTCGCAAATTATTTTTTTAATATAAACCTTACAAAAAATATTGAAGTACGCTCCTTTCAAATAGTTTTTTTTGGATATTCTATTTATTCATATAATGTACATTTTCTGAATTCTGTATTTAATTTACCTAAGCACAAATCTGTACGATTGAAATATAAATACGAAACCTGATATACCTATGTCCACTTCTTACCATTCTCTTCAGAGTATTATCGTTCGACAGATAGTCAAAAAAGCAGAAATGCCAGGGGTTGGTAAAACTTTGACCTAAGTTACATTACAATTACAACTTAGGTTGTACCATATAAAATCAAATATAATAATAAAACAATGATCTTTCTTTATTAATTAATACATATTATTTAAAAGGAACATTAGGAATAGAATTACAAACAAATGTGTATATTAACAAATAAATATATCAATCATTGCCGTGAGTTTTTGTAAAAATAAATAGAATAACTACTGGTAAAACTATGACTTCTACGACTACTATAATTCCTACTACAACTAAGACTACGACTACTACGATTTCTACTACAGCTACGACTACGACTACGCCTGCTACTACGACAAATATGACTACCATAACTACTACGACTACGACATCTATTGCAACTACGACTACCTCATCTACTAAGATTACTACGACTACTATGATTACTAAGACTATTACGACTACGACATCTACTATGACTATGACCACTACGTTAACTATAATTACAACGACTGTTACGACTTCTACTACAACTACGAATACAAATACGACTACGAGTGCGACTACAACGAGTTTTACTACAAATACGGCTGCTACTACGACTACAACTATTACGACAATTGCGACAAATACAACGACTCTTACTACAACTAAGACAACAAATACGACTCCTACTAGGACTACTACGATTTTTACTACAACTACGACTACTATGACTACCACAACTACATAACTAGTATGATTATTACGACAAATACGACTACGAATACTACTAATGCGACTTCTACTACTCCTACTATTGTACTTAAATAATAACTATATTTTATATCTAAGAATTCTTAATGGATTTCGTTTAAATACAGGAAAAAAATATTTCGTAATAGAGCACTTAGAATACAGCTCTAATAATAAAACAAAAAATCTGTCAGACCGTATATGACAAACCATGTTATGGAATTAACCAATATTGTTTATTTTTTGTGTCCTCAATCGATGGTAGCGTTAGCTATATTTTTACTTAATCACTTTTCAATAGGTATAGATAATATTTTTAACAAACTACTGGTTGGAATTAACTAGATACATAGTTAAATGTTTTATTTTCGTTTTCACTAAACTCCATCTAAAAGAGCAAGTATTAAGTTATTCATAGTACTTTTGATTAATATTATATTCATATTTTTTATATATGTAAATTTTTGCTGTATATATATATATATCTATATCTTTTTTCTATTAAAAGTTAGTAAATTGTTTTTATTGAATATTTTTTTATAATAAATAAAAGTTCCTCATACCATAGTTCACCTTTTAAACCTTACTTTATACTAAAACTTTATTGTTCACTAAAAGTTTACAGTTTACTAAAAGTTTGCAGTTCACTAAAAGTTTACACTTCACTAAAAGACCTACAATCAGTTATATTTATTAAGAATTTGAGTGATAGTTCTTTTTACCAAACTATAAGAATATCGAATTGCTGAACCATCTAATTTAGATGTGATAAATATCGCTGAGTGTCTTTGGATTTGAAGTCATGGAGTCAAACTAAATGCAATGTAAGCACATTCTTTTGTAAAAAATCGAATCCTTCCTGAATAGCAAGAACTTCTGCTTGAAAGAGATTAAAGAACTTTGTTTATTTTTATTTTTAATTCATATGAAAAAATTCCGCAACGTAATGGTTTATTAAAATTCAATTCCCTTCTATAGAAAATAATTGCATCAACACATGTTAGAATGCTATTAAAATTGCTTCATTCTGTTAATTCCCACATGAATACAAAATTTTCGACCTCAGTATGTGTTTGATCTGTTATACTTCACCAAATTGCAATTCACACTCAGATGTAAAATGTATCTCGCAGGTGTAGGGGAGAATGGTTATCTCATTAGTGAATACATGATTACAAACGATTTCATTTTCATTTAAATTTCAATTTTAAACAAAATATACATTATTTTTCAATTTATAATTAAGCGAACCCCGGCAACTAGACAAGTATTATAATTCTGCTTCATTATTAGAATAAAATTAGACAAGATACCTATATTGTAATATATATACTCAGTGTGCATATATAAAATAATTAACATAAGTAAACAGCACATCTGTATACTTACGTTTATAAAGTATTAATTAGTCAATTAATGTAATTATAATATATTTCATAAAATTAACGAAACTGAACTGCTTTGTTAATTAGTGTCAAAATTAGAGTTTGAAAATATACAGAAAAAAATTATAAAAAAAAAATTAATTAATATAGGTATATATTTATTATTAATTATATTAATAATATACCTTATTTATTTATTAATATTCTTAAGCTCTAGCAAATTTTGTAGAACTTGTTTTGTGAAAAAATTAATTAAGAATTAAGAATTTATTTCAAAAAAAATTTATTATTATGTTGAGGCTAGTTGAATCAGTTCACTTGGGCACTTTTACTTTTTGTTAACTGCGAAGTCTCTTCATAAACCCTCTCTACGCCTTAACTGGATTATTGTTTATCACTTCATCAGACTAAACAATAATTGACCTCAGATCTTCATACCTCTCCGAGGAAGTAACCATTATACATTACTCTTACGATAAAGATAAAAAAAAAATTCAAACTAACATTATTAAACAATTTATATATAGGTAAAAAGAAGCATACTTTGTTAAAACTTATGACAGTGCTGACAGTCTATTGCACAATAGAAACCCATGCCGAAAAATAAAATATCCCTTTAATATAGAAAACCAGTAATTACAGCAAAAAGTATGAACAAAAATATCTTAGCCTAGCAAGTCTAAGACATTTCACTAAACAAGCCTACAAACTAATGAGATTGACGGACATTACAAATATAGATATTTCAAACATTGCCCAATTTTTCATTTTAAGTTTAGTATCCCCTGTCCGAATGTATGGCAACAGATCGGTGTCTAAGAACAGAAAAGGAATCTTTATCGCCACAAAGTCAAACCAACCAACCATCCTACGATTCGAATCTATTTTATTACAAAAAAACATAATATGCGTCATATTTTAATGATTTTTGTTTGACAACCTTTCAAATTTCAATTTCTTTTATTTGTTAAAAACCATGAAATCATCTACCCATATATATTATATTATAAGGAAACACCCTATATATAAACAAAACATTTATTTACAGAAATTAAATAATTTCAATATAGCTAAGACAATGAACTGTCATCTATATGCATTATTTAAAATTGGCAAGAGTACAAAAAATAATATATATTATATATATACATATGTATACATATATTATGTATATAATTTTACGATTACAAATGAAGGTAAAAGCGAAAAAATATATAAAAAAAATATATATATATAAATATATAAACAATATATATGTATTGTTTACGTAAGCAGTACTGTATTGGAAATGAAATTACAAAGATTATTGACCTTTTATAAATACATATACAAATGCGTAAAACATATATATAATCTTAATATATAAATATTTTTAAATATATAAAAATATATAAAATTATATAAAAATATAGGAAAAAAATATTAATTAAGAAATTACATAGTATTGTTTTGTTTATTAATTTCGCACGGAAATCACGTGAGAAGAACATGTGTTTGAAAATAATAATAATAATTTATGAGCTGGTTTTTCAACGACTCTAGATATTAAATATATTTAGATATATATATATATTGTAATCACAACCGGTTAGAAACAATAAGAAATATTATTGTATTAAATTGTTGGATGTTATTATAGCCATTGAAGTGGAAAACTTTTTCCTATAATAATTAGAACAGGTATTAAAAATTTATTGAAATAAATAAGTTAAAAAATATTTGACATCAATATCAATTTTCATTGCCATAATATTTTATTAATTTAATTTAATTGCAATTTTTCAAATTTTTAAAAATGTAGTTTATTAAGACGAGCAAAGTTCTTAGTAGTAATTTTTAAACTTTTTACTGTGTGGATATGTATTAAGTATTATCTCAATTTTTTTTCTAGATGTTTAATTTTTTTATAACTAAGATTTATCAAATATATAGAAATATATATATGTGTTAATGGAAAAAGAAATTTTTTACATACACATATATGTATATTACTCATTTATTCCGGACTAGCCGAAAACCATTAAATTTGCTTATCAGATAATAAAAATATAGATTATTTTTTCCCATTAGAAAAAAAAATTAAAATAATCGACTAATTTAAGATTTTGGAAGCTCAACAATCTTAAAAACTACAAAATAATAAGTCTTATCACAAATATTAGACTAAAGTAATACCTTTTAATATATGTACAAATATTATACAAAATTTATAGCACAAAAGTATATTATTTTAGTGATAAATTGAAAATAAAGAGTAAATGTATAGTAAATGCATATTGTGCTGAACCTGAAGCGTTGCCAAAATTAACTAAACAAAGCACTTTTTCGGTTTATTTATTTATTATTGAAGGTTTTCGTTACACTAAAATCTTGCCAAATATAGTTCTATGACATCATATAAGCAGATGATCATTAACAGCAAATTAACTTATATAGAAACATAATATATGACGAAACTAACAAGTGAATATATTTTTTATTTGTTTAGTTTCCACAGATGCTAATTATTTTACAAATAATATATAAAAACCCAAATAATTAAAAAGTCTTAACATCGTCGTAGATTTTTGACATCATATTGAAATTGTCGTACTAAATTTCATTCATATCAATTACAACGTAAATACTAGCAGCTTGTGCTAATATTTTAATATTTAATTTAATATTTTTTACTTAACTGAACAAATGTCACAGTGCTAGGCAACAGCACCAAGGCCATGTTATGACGAATAGCCGTCCCAAGAGCGGACGGGTGTAGGTGTACATCATAAAACTACCGATCTTCTAGACGACCAAGTAACTTTCACCTCCCAAATAAAGTTTTCTGACCTTATTAAGTCGGCATTTAGTTACAACAATAACAAAACATAATCATAAAGCTTGTCTTGAAGAAAGTCCAAATAAATTTTTCAATTTCATACTAAAACAATTAATTTTAAAATTTTTAATTGTGCCTTAATGTTAAAGATAATAAGGGTATTCACTATCATGAATACCGCGTTCGGTAATCGAGTAATAATCTAGCATTACAAAGTGCGATCAACAAAATACATATATACCAAATGGATATATAATAATATAATTAGTATAGTAGTTAATATAATATAGTAGTACGATCACGAGTATGTGGTCATATGAAAATACATTCCATTTCATGGTTGCCGCTTAGCACTGTTACTATGCTACGCGGCTACCACGAAATCGTGAAGAC
>NC_051847.1:47621799-47638176 GCF_002237135.1 Teleopsis dalmanni
ATATATAACCGCTTCCTAATTTTTTTAAAAACAAGTTTATAGGTCTCTATTAAATATTGCAGAAATTGTTGAAAAGGCGAAACAAATAGTTGAACACTTTATTTATAACTGTCAGGGTGTTTGTGGAATTAGAACGAAATTCTTATGCAATTCTTATATCTTCAGCTCTCTCATAAAGGTTTTCAGCACTAACATTAAAGACATTCAGCGCTTTATAAAAACCTCAAAATTAATCCATAAATGATATAGTTATGGTCCCGTATTGAGTATGCAACCCATAATTAGTGGGGTGCTATATAAACGTAACCTAAAATTCCTGTAGTGTATTCAATTATTTGTAAACTTAAGTTACATGAATCGATTATATGCAATATATCATTCGATTTGATATATAATATAGGTTTTGTACTCTTAAGTTTTCGGTTTTTCGACAGATTAACAGATGCTATATTTCTTCCTGTTGACGTCTTACTAGTCATAACAAACATTTAAACAAATTTATCTAAATTCTTCAATGGTATGTTAAATGAAAAACTATTACAAAATTAATTTCGGTTTAACTTAATATAGTTATTTTATCTTAACTGCTTTATATAATACAAAAAACAGATACATTTATATTGTTGATGATGATCATTAAATTTAAATTAAATTTAAATTAAAACAAAGTAATTATATGCCTACTTTAACGGCAAACTAAAACATTATATGAAACAGATTCTTTAAATCACCTTTACGACTTTATCACTCTGCATAAATAAAGCAAAATAATTAAATTTTTATGTTCATTTCACTGGAAATCTAATTTGGAAAACTATTTTTAACTCTCTTTACCGCACACAAGCTGTCAAAAATATGCTGAAATATCAACAGTGGGCACACCAACTACTTACACATGTAACGGGGAAGATGGTAATGTATTATAGAACGACTATTTTTAAGTTTATTATATAAGGAGAGCAAAACATGCATTCTCCTCTTGCATTACTGTACAAGATTATTTAAACTGAAACAGAAATTAAAATATAATTAAAAATTTAATCCTATTTAATTAAGAATTAAATCCTATTTAATTTTTGGGTTAAGTATTTTCACCTAGTTAAAATAAATGAAAATTACTTGGTGTTTACCCACCGACAGACCTAATAGACCCTAAGATGACAACGACAGCCCCGTAATCAAACAAAATCCTATATGTTTACAAAAACTTTAATATTATTAAATATTTCAGGATACATATGCACTGATTATGATCATTTTAATCACCAATTTTTAATCATTTTGGTTGTAATCTATTTTACAGATAGATAGCCAGGACGTTCAACCAGAAAGTTATTTTTTTGGGTGTTACATACACTTCTAACAAGTACTGAATACCATTTTATTATTTACATGACTAATTGTTAAAAACTATTGATCTAGACCTAATGACTTAATTTTTCTACATTTTAAATATTTAAGCAGCAATTGTTTTGAACGAATATAAGAAAGCAACCAGGTTGGGTATAGAGAATTATCACAAATCCAAACAACTTTTCATTTTATTTCGTAATTATCTATTATTAACCCTTTAATATCTTAATTTTTGAATTTTAGCGCATTACTGGCAGTAACCCAGAGTTTTATGAGAAAAATGGATTGCAGATTTCAACTAAAATGAGTCCAAAACGATCAAAAAATCAAATAAAAAAATAAGATACTTGCTTCTTATTACACAGTTTAATTAACAAAAATAACACCAATTATTTTTTGTACGCTTGTACAATATAATATATTTTTATACTCTACTTTGGTTATTATTCTATTAATCAAAATAAATATCTTTAACAGTACTTAATTCATACTTTTAAGACTTAAGTCCACCACTTCCATACTTAATATACACCACATAAAATTAAGCTTCCCCGCATGGTTGTATTAATCTCCAATACTTTGTTTTATTAGTTGAACTTAAAGATGTTTTATTATATTTAGAAGTTTAATATAAAATTTCAATTAAGTCAATTATTATGTATTAGTTTTAATGAATGGTCAAGATACCGCCAACTTCTATAGCAAACGGAATCAAAAAGCGTAAATGGCAATGGATCGGGGACACTTTAAGGAAAGCACCGAATGAAATCTGCAAACAAGCATTAACATGGAATAATCAAGGAACCTGAAGACCTTGTAGGCCCAAGCACACGTGGAAGCGAACACTAGAGAAAGAAATCCAAGCAAGCGGGAAAACCTTTGGAGAATGTTCCACAGGGAACGTACTGGAATGAAAAAAAAAGTTTTAATTAATAAACACTTAATTTTATTATTGTTCAGTATTTATATTATTATACAGTGTACATTATTTAAATTGTTATTAATTTTTAAAATGTATATATATAAAATCAATGTCAAATTAAGAAAAAACTGTTAAAATTCCATCAAATCATTGGTTGGTTACCTGAAGAAAACTGACCAGTTAAAAATTTCCAACTTAATTAATAATCTAACCAATAAGAAAAAATACAAATATTTCCTATTAATGAAAATGTGTGGAGTATCCCTCGTATCTATAATTTTACTTATATCCACACATGAAATGCTTTCTGCGGCTCATGTAGTATTTGTCACTACTCATTTGCACAAAATTAAGCATTTATGCAATGTATGAGCAGCAACAGCGGCTGCTACTCCCAAAACCGCGCTAACTGCAATTTTTAATAGCTTAACTGTCAACATGCATTTTCGCAAACGTGAGTAGCACTTACAGCATACAAACTCATATTATGCTCCTCACACTATTACACACACTACTGCACACATCCACTCTCCCACTTACATTAAGCCTTCTTTAGCATGAGCTTGACTGCATACGAGTGAGTACATGCACATGCCCATAAACTGAGATTTAAGTTGGTTGCGGCTATGCAAAGTGCTTTTCGGTAGCCTTGTGTAATATATCACACACCTATCAAGGTGTTTTAATAACTTGACAATGTTATTTACTAAGCTCTGCACTGAGTTGTATAGTAGTATGTTCACCACTACACAAACAAATCTGACTGAGTGTGCTTTTGTACGTGTTGAAAACAATGCAACAAAAAATTCATACAGAAAATATGACTGTTCGTGTTAGCCATTGCGAATTTCGGTGAATTTTTTTTTTATAAATCCTTAATTAGTAAAATAAGACATGACATCAGCGAAGTTTCAAAATTTCACACAACAGTCGTTTCTATTATCCAAGTACATGTGAAAGATATTTATATAAATATTTTTTTTTTATTTTGCATTCGATATACAGTCAAACCTCTCTATAGCGAATCTCCCTATAACGAATTTGTCTTTATAACGAAGTTTTATTGAAGACAGCGATTTTCATAAATTTGAACCTCTCCATAACGAAGCTCTCTATAACAAACCTTTCTATAGCGAATTCCTTTCTATAAGGAAGTTTTTTCAGGTACGCAAACAAGTTTTTGCCTACAAAAATACTTCTCTTAAACGAATTATTCAAATTAAAGACTCGACTTGTAACTTCGACTTGTAACATACCTTCTTGGTATGCAAGCTATTAACTAGTTAGAAGATTTCCTTAATAAGTTCTTAATAAGGAAAAAGTAAAAATGTCTAAACAAACTAAAACGAAGACGAAATTTTTTGTAGACACTAACGACTTCGTTACAAAGAGATTTAACTGTAGTCATATTTTTATTGGCAGAGAGGACTGCAAGTCTCATTCAGGGACATATACTTTTAGTTGAAAAACTAACATTATTTTATAATATATCAAAGAAACAGAAGAGATTCCGATTACCTGGTGTAGCATTTTGACAACGGAGTTCAGCAAATTTTAGTACTCTAAGCAAATTTCTTCACTACGGTAAATGACAATATAGTCAGTTTTATGACTTATCTGGGCTTAAATTGCATATTTTCTACATTGATAATCAACCCAACAATCAAGAACAAGTAAACTTTCCATCGAATATTTTTTTGGTAAATGTTGCATGTGCAACTAGATTAGATTAACGAGATATCAATAAAAATCGAAGTGAGAACAGTTAATCAGAATAGTGAATATTGAAATTATATTGAAATTAATTAAAATTCCTTTACAAATCAAGGCCCGGAGATATCATAATCATCTCATTTTAAAACATAGTAGAACTTAGTTATAAGCGTTGAAGTCAATTACCTTATTTTTAATTAGATCGGAAAATCTTGACTTTCTCGATGTAGATATTGATATAAATTGAAATAAACAAACAACGTTTGAAAACACTCGAAATAATAACACTGTTCTAAAAAAATAAGGTTACTTTCCCTTATTTTATTTTTCAACGATTTTAAGCAGAGTTAGGTCAGTTGAGCTAAAATTTAAAATTTTTTTTTGACCTCTGATAACCTTTGATAATAATGGATTATTCTTAAAACATTATGGTTTTAGTGATTAAAAACTCTTTTTTTAAGAGATCCAAGTATTTTCTTCTCAGTTAACTTATTAGAAATTAATAGATAAACATTTTTAAATCAGACATCCTTCTCCAAATATCTTTCCTTTGCTCTTAACAAGGATGATTAACATTTTATTTGAACTATTATAACAGGATATTATTTATGCTCAAGTGAACTTTGGTATATAACGCCAGCAGTACAAGATAACCTGACCTAACTTGTAAAGTATTTAACAGCGGAAGAAACTGAACACTAATACCTTCCAATTAAGATATGAACGACATATACTATATATATGAACATATGATAAGAATAATACACTAATTAAAAAATTAAAAGTTTAACCTTGGGGCACAAGAAGAAAAAATATACCGTGAGTTATTCTAAAAAAGGAAAAACATATGGTATACTAAAACCTGATGAGAATAATACACTTAATTAAATATTAAAAACTTACCCCTGAGGTACAAGAAATCAAGGAAGACCATGAGTCTTCCTAAGAAGAGAGAACACATGGTGCACTTAGAGCCGATGACATCCAAGGAAGACCGCGAATGCATTGGGTGGGTAATGTGACGAAGGATGTTGAAAAAAAATTGTTAACGCCATTGACAAAATTTCAGTTATTGTATACAAACCAAGCAATAATGCCCTATAAAGGGTTGACAAACATAGTAAATTATGATACATGACAAAATTTTATAATGAATTGTATTGCATATTATTCCTTTTCAATCAAAGAATAATAATAACTAAAAAATATAAGACGTAAAGAAAATAATAAACTTATATTTAAAAACAAACAATCCAAATGCAATGTTATTTATTATACAATAAGTCGACTTACTTAATTTACTTTATCATAGACATACACGTATTTGTTGTAATCATAATTTATATATATAAATTATAAATATATATGATTTATGTACATATAATCCTCATATATATGTATATATGTACAGATAATTGTATTAGAGTTCAATTCTTACTTATAACATACAATTTTGAATTTATCTATTCAAATGATAGAACAATTGTCTATTACTTTCTGTGATAGAAGAAATGCTTCTTAACTTTAAAGTTCTATAAAATCGTTTCCCTTTTCCAAAGCAAAAAAATCAAATCAGTTAAGATAAAAAAAGTTTCGAGTAAATCTTAAGGAAAAAACTTTAGTCTTATAAACTTTATACTTCGGCAAAATTAAGTTTTATTGAAATTTCAAAGTTCATATTAAGATGTCTCTAACAATCCTTTGAGAACTCCTTTCTTATTCATTGCAGTGAATTACAAGCTTAATAACTGAAGGAATGTTTATTAAACCTTCAACTGCAATTCAATTTTGTTCATTTAATATTGGACATTTGAAAGTAAATATTTTAGTTAAATTGTCTGTTATCAGAAGTTCTTCGTGCAAAACTTGCTGCTTCCTATTATGTTCAGCTATGGACCTCTTTTTGGGATTTTTTTCGCTTTATAATAGAGCAGAGTTAACTTAAACTGCAACGACAACAAATAAACTTTACAAATTTCAAATTGTCTTTGACAACTGCAATACTAAAACAACAAAAATTCCGAAATGCACCAACAACAGCTGGAAGTGTAAGGATAAAAAACATACATATTGTTCACACATGAGTATTGTATATAAGGAGCAAAGGATATTCTCAGCACACGATACGACTTTTACTAAAACTGAAAAATCAATTGCAATAACAAAACTTTGATAACAATTTAAACGTATCTCAAATGCAAGGGGATGCACGTTTCAATGCACTTGTACACTGGATGAAATAAGTCAAACGTGGCATAAAGATTTGCTCCTGCTCTCTTTTCAACACAACAATTTATTTACCATGAACATACTTTTTCCTTATACTTGCCAAAAACAACGTCGGACAAGATATTCAATTTTAAAATGTTGAATTGAATTACATTTCAATAAATATTGGATGCACTTTATATGCATTGAATATTTATTATTAGTCGTAGTCTTGCACAGGTAAAATCTTGTTAAATGTGCAGACAGCACATGCTCCACTTTACCAGAAGTAGACAACTTTTTGTATCTGAAATGTATTTGATCAGATTCAATAAAATTTCAATATATACTTCATTTAAAGGAACTTTAAAAGAGTAAAAAAAATATTATCTTCTTTAATACTTGAATAATAAATAATAGTTTTATTTCTCATTACTTTCTACTGTTATTTTATAATATTTCTTTAAGCTGAAGTAAGGACCCAAATCCAATTAAACTAGCAAAGTAAATAATCAGATGTAAATTATTTATTTCCAAATATATCCTAAACTGTCACCAACCTCTTGAAGAACCAAACAGCTTCTAATTGATATCATCACGGTGTTAGCATGCATTCATATTCCCAGAAACACTATTGTTGTTGTAAGACCGAATCCGAGGAATGACCACTTGTCTTTCTTAACAAAAATCAAATCCTATATATAGAGCACAGCAGATAGGCAGATTTTTCGCTTATCACAACAACAGAAACTATATACAGTCAGTAAAGTTAGATAAAAATAAGAAACATTTGTCAACTTTAATGGTGTTAATGTAGTCTGGATGCTTAACATGACACAGTGGCAGGCCCAATATGCTTCAAAGTTTCGGAGTGGGGCCTATGCTACTAGGCTCGACAGCAAAGATAAAAGAAATAGCGCACAATAAAATTATTAAAAAATTGTTACTGAGTGAACTTAATTACTCTTTACACAATATCAATCATCATCTTTACAGTTCTGAACTCTTTTAAGTTAATTTATCGATGACTTAACAGCACATAGCTAGGTCAAAATTTGATGGATGTATATTTTCAAAGCATCGAGAGTTTAAGAATTATTTCTATATAAACAATCGTTTGTATAAGTTCACAAAATAAAATTACATAGATGACAAATTACTTGAGCCTGGGGACCAGTTCACATTACTTGAAAATTTGAAAATTTCTTACACAGACCATGTTGTGTGCAACCAAATGTTGTGATCGACATGTAACTATGGATTTATTTGAACTTCTTCGAGACTTTCTCTAATAGTATCAAAACTTTTAAGCAAACGTTCGGTTATAATGATATTGATTGTAATCAACGTAATAATATTAAGACCTTAGCAGATCTGTTACAAATTAAGTTTCTTTCTTCAATGTCATGAGATGGACTAGAATTTCGACTTTGACTTTCTCGTATGATATAAAATGCACACTCTTAACACTTTCGATGTTTATTGAGCGGGCCTTATTGTAAAATAGCAAGCCGTGAACCAAGGACCATATAACTTGAATGACAGTTCGGTTTGACATATATTACTAAAAAGTGCTGCCAAAGCAACAAAAGAAAGTGAATAACTGTTTTCCTTTGACTATGAAACAGATCTTTATGTAATAACTGTTTATGAATAACTGTTTTCCTTTGAGTATGAAGGAGATCTTTAAATATTTGTATGGCATTGATTGATTTCTTTATTTCTGTGAGGCTTTAATACCCATATGAAAAGCAATTTAATTAGGGTAATATATTTAAAGTATGAGCAAACAAACATATATAGTATGTGTAAGTAAAAAGTAAAAGTGCTTTAATAATTAAAATCAATCAATGCCACATATCAGTTCTCCACCTTCAGTTCTCAGTGATTACTTTGTTACAGTTTTTTCAATTTTAATGAATCAAAGTGTACCTTTTGCCAGACTAATTATTCAGAATGATTTACAAAACTTGATTACGTGTATTACTGCATACATAACTCTTAATGCTTACATTGCATCAATTGGAGTAAGTAAATTAATGGATGCTACAACATGGAGTAAAGCATCTTGAATGATTTTTAAGTTCGAATCATGGAAATTGATTGCCTTTCGAAATTTTTGTCGAATTTATCAATTACAACGCCAACAGCTACTCGGACGTAACAGGCGAATGGAATAAAAACGAGCACAACAAGGTTAATCAAGTGGTTCGTTTGTTGATTGCACAATGGAAAATAGCCATCAATAAATGCAAAAGCAAAAGAAATGAATTTTAATTATACAGATACTTTATTACAATTACTGAAACATTCGTACACCAACGCTTTTGTATATTCATACGATGGAGTATATGTTTGAGTCAAGACAAAAATGTTAAAACCATATGCGTTTGGGAATACCTGTAACTACCTGTAACTTAAGAAGCAGTTATTTACAAATATATTAGAGAACTATGCTTCTCCCAAGTCATTCATAATTTTTTATTACCAATTAATTACAAATTTTGCGAATTTAATGTCAGCTTCAATGAGTTGTACTTTTCCTTAAAGAATATGCTAAGGGCATCAAACTAAAAGCATTAAATATTAAGATATTGTATCTCTAAGGAACGTACAATTCGTGTTAGCTTTTATCCCTTTTAATATACAAAAATTTAGTTTACTCCTTTTTTGCTACAGCGAAGTCAATTAACTGCGCTACTTTGATGCAAAATAATTGGAATAATGAAATTTTGCAACGTGCTGAAAACTAAATGAGCCAACAGCAAATGTTAAAGATCCTGACAGTTTCAAGGATTTGCGGCTAAAAGGTTTAAAGTTAAAAATGTAAAGCAAACTTCAATCTGATTAAAATATTCGTATTTAGACAGAAAGTAAAGCTAAGCAAAACTGTACAGAAAGTAGTCAAAATACAACATTTAGAACAGTGCAGAGGTTCCAAAGTATCCCCTGATAATTCGAAACTCTCTTCCACAATAAATATTTAAAGCAGCAACTGTCGATTCGAATTTTGTTTTAAATTTTGATTTCAAACTTTCAGGTTTACATGAAAACCAATATTTAAGACAACAACTGTCGATTAGGATTTCTTTTTAAATTTTGATACTCTCAGGTTTCCATGAAAACCAATAGTTTACAATTCAATAAAAAAAAATTGGCTTTAATAATTAAAATTGTTTTATTGAAATTTCTTGAATTTCAAAAATATTATTTTTATTTTTTAATAGTTATACTTTAAATACCGAAATAAATAACTGATTGGTAAAACTAGTATTAAAGCGATTGTAATTCTATGATAACAGATTCAGTTTGCATATATGTTAAAGTACTATCCTAATACTTACTACGTTCCGTAAAATATAGCTAATAAGACAGTAGTATCTTCTAATCTAATAAAACTGTAAGGAGGTATTTCGTTATTAAAATTAAAATAGAAGCACACCCCAACATTTTTATTTGAGAAGAATACATGTCTAGTATAGGTATTATTCTGCCAAGAATCAGTTTCCAAACGAAAAAGTGAACTCTTTAGTTAAGTATTATTTAAACTAATATATTCTCTTTATTAATATATAGATGAAATTCTAATTTTAATGTATCATTTTATCTTGAAATTTTATTGGCTTCTGCCAACATCTTCATGGGTATCTGAAAAAGGTAAACTCTTTACTTAGGTCTTATTCAAATTTCATTTTATGATGGTATTTTAGAGTTACGTTGGTTTTTGCCGAAATCTTTAAAGGTAACTGAGAAATTTATCAATTGGTTTTGCTATTGCCGCACAAGATTTCAAGTGATCTATTACCTAATATGTTTATATGTACCAATTATATATCAATTGAGTAGTATCTGAAAAGCGCCTCAATAAGTTTTGGTATTAATATGTGAAATTTCTCTGTCCAGAACTTCAGACAAGACGACTTCAATGTCTTGGAGATCGCTTTTTCACTGGCTTAGAAGAGATAATGAAAGTAAACTTATCGGATCTCCTCAACTTCATCTGGAAAACCAAATGGTTTAACAAGGAGTACAAAGGTTAGCAACTCGCCTCTCCCAGCAAAATTCTTAAAGGCATCATAATGGGTAATATAAGCCTCCGCATGGATGGCATATTCGAACCTAATCTAACCTAATATGCGAGATTTTAAAGCAATCTGCTGCCAAGTATATTTATACCACCAAAGCCATTGTTACATTACTGGAAAAAACCTCAAGGAGTGCGATTAAACAAGCACTGACATAGCCGCGTGTAACTTTTTTCTAAACCAAAGTTATAGCTTCAAGAGAGAAGTTTAAGTCGATTGCTGTGTTAAAAAAATTCGTTAAGGAAATTGAGGGCTATACCTCAATTAAGCTATGTAAAGTGGAGGTATGAGTTGTTAGAATCTTATAATATCTCTTAACACACTGTATGTGTACAAGTGTATTTATGAAGATCTCTTTATCATACACCTTAAATAAGTTTAAATGGTGCATGTACTTTAAAAGCTCATTGGTTTTCTAAGCTAACCCAAATCTGTATTACTTCAACAAATTATAAAATACAGCAGACTCTTGATTTAACGTATATCCAATATATAAACCTCTCTAATCAACGATTTATCAAATATGTGCATTCTAGTAAATAACAAATATAGAAATATATAATGTCGCATTTGAAATACAATCGAAATAACGAAGGGCTTTAATATTATATCTTTCGCTATATTGATAGTCTACTATAGGTATATTTATTTACAAATCGCCTCAGTCCTATCAGTTCTATCACTCACCATCGGATGTTAATATTGTATCTTTTCACATTGTGCTCGTTTATATTATGTTTGGCTTTAATTAATGAACATGTTCTCAATTAGATTCTGGTTGCAATTTCAACAGCGTAAGATTTGTTTTTAAATTAATATTTCTTCTTAACTATAAAGTTAAATTAATCAATAACTTAAACAAAAGTCAATAATAACTTTCTCTCGTGTAATTACAAATTGTGCTAAACTTTGTAACTGAAATATAAACAACCTGCTTACTGCTTCGACTAAATATTCTATCTAAATTAAATTACTATTTGACTAAAACCGATTTATTGCTTCACAAATGTATTTAAACGAATGTCAAGTATATCAAACTTCCATTCCAACAACAAAGTATGGTTTCAAAGGATTACACTATGCACCATTAAACCTTAAGGACTTATAGCATTTGAAAAGTATTAATAATCCTAAAACCTGAATCCTTAATTGAAATTTCAAAGAATGAATATCAATATACATATAATACAATGTGCTGCAATGATACTGGACCAACAACGGACACTGCAACAGCTGTTGAAACAATGACACAAACGATGCAGCGCGTAATGCTTAACGAAAATTGTGTAAATTTTCTGCGGTATTGCGTGCAACATACGTAAATGCGCTCGCATGAAATGCAATTTATGTTGCGTTTGCAATGCAGTTGCGGTGCGGCAAACAGCAAAATTAAGTTATCTAGACAACTGTATACTACGCCAAAATTCTTCTTACACACTGCTCCATGCTCCGGCTCCATACTAATGGTTTCCACTATACCCACTGGCAATAATTTAATGCTATTGAAGTATAACGATTTAACGCCATAATGCGTTTTTTTGGGAGGCATAGGAAAGAAAGCAACATATGTGGCGCCAAATCGCTATGAGGCACTTTAATTTAATTTGTCAAGCAAAATATCCTGGATTTTGTAATGCATTTCATTCATATTTTTGCTGTCACGTGTTGGTCCTGAAATGAAAAACGTAATCAATTTTTTTGAAAAAAAAAATATTTTTAAATATAAGAGTGGTTATAGACATACATTAAGACCGAAAGGTTTTCGGATATTCTCATTTAAAATTCGCGCGCTGTATATTTTTCGATATTTTAAGTTTATGTAGTTTGGCAGCACTGTCCTTAATTACTATGCCAAAAATGAGCGCGATCTGTCAGACAGTTCGTTTACGGCAGCTGTTGAAACCAGTTCACCTCAGTAGTGCGTTGCGAAAAAAACAATGGAAAAAAAAATTAAACAAAGAGTTTGCTTCAAATTTTGTGTTTCGAACGAAATTTCGTGTGCAGAATCGTTGCGAATGCTACAAAAGGCTTATGGGGAATCAGTTTTATCGAAAACTCAAGTTTATGAGTGGTACAAAGCCTTTCAGGACGGTCGTACGACCGTCGAAGACATGCCGCGTTCTGGACGACCTTCGACCTCTACCACCGACGAAAACATTGAAAAGGCAAAGGAAATCGTGTTCCAAAATCCTCATGTGAGTGTTAGAGAGATAGCACGAGAGCTAGGCATCGGTCGTGAGATGACTCGTTTGATTTTGGTGGACAATTTGTGTATGCGACGTGTCAACGCTCGGCTTGTTCCGATTCACCTCAATTTGTTCAACATTATCAACGATTTTAAGGCCAAAAATTCAATAAATACCATCGAACAGCCACCGTATTCACCTGATCTTGCACCGTGTGACTTTTTCCTGTTTCCCAAACTCAAATTACCACTCAGAGGAACGCGTTTTGAATCCATAGAAGACGTAAAACAGAATTCGCAGAGGGAACTCAAAGCCATACCGGAAAGCGCCTATAAAAAATGTTTTGATGATTGGAAGAAACGTTGGCATTTATGTATCGCTTCTAATGGAGCATATTTTGAAGGAGATAAAATAAATATTGATGAAGGTTAAGAATTTTGCGTTTTATTTAAAATTTCCCGAAAACTTTTCGGTCACAATGTATGGTATACGTATACCATTTTAGGCACAAAGTTAAATTAAAATGAGCTAACCTAGTTTGTATCTCATATAAATCAGAACTTTATTGTGACATATTTAACTAATAATTTTTTTGTTTAATATACGTTCGATTATTTTACATTCACAAATTTTATACATTAATATTTATAAATATATATAATGGTACTATATATTGGTAATACACCAATATATTAAAATGCTCTTTGTGTACAGAGAAACCTTTTGATAACTCAGTTACATATATCTTTCTAGAAAACAAGCTATTATAAGAAAAATGAAACCACTTTTATTCATAATTCAGAAAAAACAATGTTTATTATTATGTTGAGACTAGTTGATTCAACGCACTTGAGCACTTTTAATCTCTACTAACTGTGAGATTTCTTCATAACCCCTCTCTACGCATTCATTGCATTATTGTTTATCACTTTATCAGACTAAGCAAAAACTGACCTCAAATCTGCATATCTCCCCGAGGAGCCTGTAACCATTCTGAGATGCGATAACGCGGCGTTGGTAAGCCTGTCAGTTTTCGTAAATATTTTCAGGACTCTATCCTTTATGTATTTTTTGATCGGATCAATCTTGAAGTCCCTGAGGATGTCATTCGTCCTAATGTACCATGGCACCTTGAAAAGTATTCTAAAAGCCTAGCTTTGTGCAATTTCTGACAAGCGAATACTAGTAAAAATGAAGAAATAAGGAAGTAAGCAGAATAAAAATTAAACGATCAAAATTTGATATTTTCTCGATCAGTAACGATATTATTATATTTTTCAAAAATAATTATTATTACTGCCTTTTACTTTTCCAGTCAAGAATAAAATGTTACTTATTTATTTATTTTAAATTTTATTTTAATTTTAAATTTTTTGAAATAAAAATGCAAATTATATTATGTTTAAATACAAAACATAATATAGTACATTATATACTATTTTAAAAGAAATAAAGCACATTTTGAAAAGTGTTTTCTCCAACAATTTTATTCCACCCGCGACCATGGCTACTTTAACTTCTGATTCCACAATATGAAAACTAGAAGCATTTTTTTAATAAATTGAATTATTAATTATTAAGGATAATTATTGAAATTATCCTTCTGCTTGCTTTTGACGCTGCTGTCATTGCCGGAAAAGTTAACATATTTAAAGGATGAAAAAACAACAACTGCTGTTTAAGATGATTATTACTTAATTATTTATAAATTAATGTATTAACAATTATTTTAAAATTTAGTAAATCATATTATACTACTGATTTTAATTTTATATTAATTTAAAAAAATAAAGTTTTAAATTTTAAGCAGATAAAAAGTATTTTACACATATACATTGTATATGGATTTTGAATATTAATTAATATAATGGAAAAAGTATGAAAACTATGATTTAAATTTCCTGATAATTAAAATTGCAAAAACTAAATCAATAAAATGCTACAATCAATATTAAATATGTATAGGATGAGAAAAAAATGTTATCTTATACTACTTAAACTATTTGACTATTTATAGATGCACTAAACTAACCTAACCTAATTTTTCTTAAACAAAATTAAATATAGGTAAATACATTAAAATTATAAAATATATAATTTTTTGTCAAAATTTGTTCATGTATTTATTCTTCTTCTTCTTCTTGAGTTAGTGCTGTTACGCACTTTTACTCTATAATGGCTGGGGGCTTATCTCTACCCCACACTAGGCTTTAACTAGGCTAAAAAAAATTATTTGTCTTTTAGTTGATGACGGACCTTAAATCAGCATATCTTCCTGAGAGTCCAGAAGTGGACTTGAGGATTGTTAGGGCGGGGTTAATTAGCGTATCAACTTTAGTGAATAATTTTAGTGCTCTGTCTCTGATATATTTTTTCACTGAATCAATCCTAAGATCTCTATGTATGTCTGTTGATCTAATATACCATGGAATCCTAAACAGTTTTCTTAAAGCCAGATTTTGAGCTATCTGTAATTGCTTTAAGGTAGTATTTGAGCCTTTGCTATATGTAACACATCCGTACAGTAGTGCAGGTCTAATTACTTGCGTATAAAGTAACTTTCTGTTTTTAAAGTTGAAGTTATAATTATTAAATAGCGGCTTTAATAAATGTAGAATCTTAGAGCAGCTATTTCGTTTGTATTTCAAATGTTTAAGCCAATTGAACAGATATTTTATGTTATCCTCCCACTGTATCTCCGTGTCGCAAACACTCACTCTTGAAGGATGCTGTCTTCTTATTCGAGTTATAAATATAGCCTTGGTTTTGTCATTATTAATTTTAATCTCCCATTTTTGGAAGTATTCCACCATAAGGTCTATATTTCCCTGTAAAGTGTTGCTTACATTTATGGCATCCCGATCCGAGTAGATCAAGCACTTGCCGTATGCGTAAAGCGCCATTGACGTGGGAAAATGTATTTATTGTTAAAAATATTTACGTATTTTTAAAATATATTTTTTACACAATATTTTCAAATTTATAAAACTTTTGAATTTTATTTGAATTTTTATCAATAAACAACTTTTGAGTGATGACTGATTTTTTTTTTTTTACTACTGTCACTTTAATTATTTTTTTATGGCTTGAAGTATATGTACACATAGCCATACGTGTGTATGTACATACCTAAATACCTTGTTTTAACTATTTTTGAGAAAGTTTTTATAAACTTTTGAATCGAAAAACTCTATGTATCAGTTAGCATGAATGCGATATTTTTTTATTTTTTGAACCAAAGAATAACCTCCTGAACTTAGGTGTAGCAATTATAAACCCCATATATGAAAACATTGCCATTTTCGAAGTCTCATTATAAAGGATTCTAGAAAACAAATTTCATATAAAAACATACAATTGAAAAAAATCTATTATATCTTATTTATCTTCTCATATCACATATTACTCCTTCTATATAACACTTTATATCAATGTGACTTATCTCACTAATATGTAGAGCAACAATTTTATTTTTATTTTCAAATTTAAAAATGAAACATTCAAAATGAATATATCTCCATCTTGAGTTAATAAATTGATGCAATTTTAATGATTTTTTTTTTATTATACCTTTCACTGCGCAATATAAAAAACCACAAATCAAGAAATGTGAATTACACATTTATTTTCGACTTTGTCTCCAAGGACGACAAATGAAATGGAACTTCAACATGTACGTTTGCACCGTAGAGCATCTATAATACATAAGATACCCACAGAACGACGTTATCCTTACCGTGCACAATTGACTTGAATAAGTTACTGAAATTCTTTGAAATTCATGTAGCGTTACACATGCTCAGAATGGGAAAATAAAATTAAAAACAAAATTTCGAAAATAAAATAACTGCTAGCGAATCTATGGCAAAAAACGTGAAACCCAGGCATAAATTCACTGGGAATTGAGGCA
>NC_051847.1:47638276-47647639 GCF_002237135.1 Teleopsis dalmanni
ACTTAAAATATCGAAAAATATACAGCGCGCGAATTTTAAATGAGAACCTCCGAAAACCTTTCGGTCACAATGTAGGTAGACTGTTGTGAGATATAGATATAACACTGTTTAATTGATAATATAACTAAATGTACTAGATTTTGAATAAAAAAATTTTAAGATCAATTGATTGCCTATATGTAATTTAACTGACATTATGAAATCTCTGAATTGAAATACAGTACTAACATCTGGTAACGGTGAAAATAGGTAAAAAAGATTGAAATGAATATAATATAAAAGGCACTATTGTTTTATTGGCTTCAAATACTCGTAAATACTAAATCCAATGACATTTTCAATTGTTAAATCTGGGATAACTTTTTTAATTGAGATTCACTTTTAGTGCAGTTTTTATTTTCGATTAGTAAATTTCAAGCGAAATGTATATTATTATTAAAGTTATTAAAGTTTTTTGACGTGAAATCGTCCAACAGCCGGTACTACGGCCAGAAGAGTCTTATTGTATCAATTTTATTATTGATTAATAAAGCCCTTTAAAGGTTTGTGGATAAAGTCCAGAACTTAATCTAGAGAAGAGATCTTAACATATTCTGGTGACAGAAATTCCATACGAAACAAGTTTTTTCTGTGCGTTATTAAAGCTGGACAGACACAAAGAGTATGTGTAGTAGTTTCCTCATCTTCGAGGCATAATCTGCATTCTGAATTAGCAGATAATCGTAGTTTATGAAGGTGATATTTCAGGCCATAATGACCTGTAATGAAATCCGTTATCAACCTTAAATTACATTTTGAGAATTCGGTTTCATCGGCGAAATGTATAACACTCGAGAATAATTTATAAGACTAGGTTAGGGCTGTCCATACCAGATGTGATCGCGGGCAGATTCAATGGTAGCAGAAACAAATACAGACGTTTATAGTTGTCTTAGAGAAAAATAAAAGAAAGTAGTTTTGACAAAGTATACCAAAAGAAAATTTGTGCAATTGTGGTAGATTAGAAACATGTCGCGGGTCCCACAAACATTAGCCGCGGGTCGTGCTTTGGACAGTTCTGCTCTAGATATTGTGTCAGAGTAGCAAGATTGCCCTGATATTAACAGTTGTTTTATATGATTTGACAAATAAAGTATGGTTTAATTCGTATAAATATCTACTAACACTACTACGAAAATGTTAGATTATTCTAAAAATGTTGGATTGTGCAACCAAATTAGACAGATTGAGAGAAAATCTAGATTGAATCTATGTCTATAACTTTAATTATATAAGCTTTCGAGACTATCGAGTGATAGTCTAGAGAGGTTTGTGCAAGCTTTAATATGTATACATATAAAACCAAAGAAGGTGGTAAAAAAGGAATATTTTAAATTAAAGGTAAAAGAGCATGAGAAGTAGATATGTGTTAGAGCTACCTTGAGCAAAGCATGGGTGCACTTCTGGGTATACATATATATATACATATATGTGTACATATTTTATAATTTAGTAAAGGTTAAATGAACAGTTCTATCTACTTCAATTGATATTGTCCTCAAATTTCAGAAAAAAAAAATTGAAGCTAAACCATTTTTTAGTTTAAAAGTTTTTTCTTCAATTCAAGTTTTGAGCTAAGAAAAATTTTATTTTTCAACAATTATATTTAAGATGATGTGGACATATGATATACCATTATGTTAAAATACATGTTTAAAGTTATGTACAACATATATTTAGATAGATAGATATACTTGAGAATACGTGAGAATACACTAGAAAATGTTATGTCTTTAAAAGAATATCAAAGAAAAATATACTTGATAATACACTAGAGAATGCTATGATCAGATGCCTGTAAAGGAATATGAAAGAAAGATATACTTGATGATACAGTAGAGAATATGACCAATAAGGTGTCTAAAAATGAATATCAAAGGAAGATATATTTGTGAGTACATTAAAGAAAACTGTAATGGAATTCCGGGAACTTTTTGAGTAGAAAGTATGTGCAATTACTTTTCTTTGTTGGGACTTAATATCCAAAGAAAAAGTAATAGGCCGAAATAATTTAAGTTGTAGATATTTATATAATTTTAGATACACTTCTAAAAACAGGAGTGTTGGTTATTATATTAGAAAGTATTCAAAATTATATTAAACATAATTGATTTTTTGGACGTACGCTTCTCCTGCATATTTGTTTTCTGTATCCAAAAATTTTATAATTATAATTTAAATATTTATTAATCAATTTTAGCTGCGTTTTAAAATATATTTTTTTATATTCAACATTTATGGGCTTCATAAAATGTTTAGAAAAAATTTTTACAAAAATGCCGCGAGCAATTAAAAAATGCAGAATATTTTTCTTTATGTCTGCAGAGTTATATTGTGGATTCGAATATGTGCCTCCGTGCTTAAAAACTAATCAAGATTGATTGATTACGTGTGGGTAAAAAGTTTGCCAATCAATGAAAGTGAAATATATGCTCAATACCAGAAAAGGATTGAAAGGGGAAAAACTTTTCAAAAAAAATGTAAAGAGTTGAGTCATTGTTAACACTTTGCCTAAAAAACATTTTTCATTCACTATTGCAGATGTCGGTAATATACATTCTATAAGTATTAAATTTCATTCAAAAATTGGAAAACTTATATGAATAATTCTATATTTCGCCCATCTTTTATATATGGACAATTAAATCATATCAAATAAATCAGCTTTTGCATAATGAGGGACGTTCACTTCGGAAAATATATTATTCAGTTCTACTTTCCGATAGACAACGAATCCGGTAACAAGCTTGATTAAAAGGCTAAAGGGTCAGAATATAATAACTTATAACTCATTTAAGTTTTATATTTGAGATGGCTTCGCTCCAAGAAAGTGGTAAGAAGTACTTACAAGCGCATCGATTTTTGCCCTTGTATGTTATAGATTAATAATTTATTAGACGAGCTCTGCAGTTGTGGTGTATGGAATTGGTTAGTTGTCGTATTGATCGTTAAAAGTGGAAGGGATTAGTTGCATAAATACTGCTCTAAAAAGACTGATGGTAAGAAAGGAGAATTAATAAACATTAAAGGTGAGGTTTAGGTTAGGTTTAGGTTAGGTTGCAATAGCCATTTGTAGTATCTGATGGAGTTATGATACATGGAGTTATTGATCTCCAGCGATACCAGTTAGTAAATTAAATTGTAATTTAATGAAGTTGTTATTAGTTAGCAGTTTGGTCCTTCTTCTGAATGCGCCTAATTTAGTTCACGCTAGGGGAATCCGGTTATCTGCATCACTTATATTGCAACACTGTTTTTAGTTTAAAGCATTTCTAAATAGATATTGGCAAATCTTTCCTCTAAAGAATTGTTGAAAATACCATCTATTTTGCTGAATATTTTAGGTGGTCTAACCTTTTTGTACTTGGCAATAGTTTCAATATAAAGATCTCTATAAGTATAAGAGTTGTGGACATACCACGAAATCTTGCATATATTTGACGTTTTGAAATTTTTGTAGTTTCTCACGAATGGATTTAGCTGCTTTAGGGAAAGCGACACAACCATACACCAAAGATGGGCTGATATATGACCATACTATTTTTCTGATTTTGCTTTTTTCTTTTGAAAAGGCGTTGAGGCTGATTTTGTTCTTTTGTATAGATTACCTTCATTGGTTTGTATGGTTTTCCCAAATCAATTTTTTTTGTCAAAAGTATGGCTTAGGTATTTTATATTATTATTCCACTTAATTTTGGGATTATTTAATATGACCACCCTTGGAACATTGACTTTGATCTTCTGATGTCTGATAATAGTTATGACCAGATTATTATTATGCACCTGCGGAGAGTTAAAAATTTTGGTGGCATCTACATTAGAATACAGTATATAAGATAAAAGATAGTGTTAGACCTCTATGTAGATTTGTAGAAGTCATCAGGTAATTTGTTAGCGCCTTTCACGAATCTGAGGAATCTTGAAGTTTTTTTTTGCTGAATCGGTTTTCAACTTTCTATATTGTGGGGCAACCGAGCTCATTATTTTTTAATAATACATTGGCTGATAAGTAGAAATCTGTTTAAATTTAAAAAAGCGTCAATTTTCAAATAATATCTTGATGACATTTGAATGATTACACATTTAGTTACAGCTGTTTTAGTGACGCTACTTTGGAGGCCAAAGATGAATCATTCTAGACTTACTTAATTATTTGGCCATGACAACCTGTTACCGGGTTTCGATTTGAAGCATTCTATCAGAGAGTTATTGAAATATTAGAGAAACACTGGAATTATTATTTTACTCTTTATTGACAATGCTATATTATCAATATAAACGATATTGATAAAGTCGAATTACCTCAAAAAGCTGATGGTTATCTTATGGACTTGTCAGGACTTTATGGGTTCTATACCCACAACAATCTTTTAACTTTATTAACAGTAGTTATTATGCAAAAAATGGATGGCGATGAGTGTGGTTTAAAAACGCTTAACTTTAACTTGAACGATAAACAACATCTGGACTTAAAAGCATCCAGCAACATATTGCAATTGTGATGGTTGCTGCAGAAATCCGTGTTTTACAGAAATTCTCTGTACTTTTGTTTGGTACAGTAAAGTTGCTCGTACTCAATTAGCTTCTGTGAATAACTTTTAATTTGCGCATACTTCCTTTTTTTGTTGCTTCCGGTTGTTGGATTCAGTGAAAAGTTAACAAATTAGTCATGTTTGACTGCAGTTCCATAAATTTTTATTTTCATTTTCATTTCTACAATAAAAATTTCCATTGAACTCATCACAGAGTTACGACGAGGTCGGCGTGATAACAACACTTATGTGCAGCCAGATCTCAACAGTCACGCTCACATACCATCGACAATGCCTGGATTGCTGGTTGAAGTGTTTCAAAAAAAAACCCTGGGTGCTAAAAGAGATTTCGGTTAATTGAAAGGATATGGCAATTAGCTAACAGTGCGTATGAGTAATTAATAGTTGGAAAAAGTTTTGCTTTGATCAATGCATACATCGAAAACAAATTGACTGACTTTATTTCTCCTATTTAGCTATAAAGTGGAGTATATGAATAAATAAAAACGGAAATCGAATCGTCGATTTTCCTATGTTTGTGGATTTTAGTGAAAAAAAGGAAAATTACAAAAGAAACTTTGGAAGGAATATTTACTTTAAGCACTCACATCGGAGTTTTTAGAAAACGTTTGCATAAATGCTTAATGGAAAATTGGTAGAATAATATCTATAGAAGAGACTACATAAGGTAAATTGATATTAGTTGAGAGCACTGAATATAAAATTACTTGAACAAAACAATGTCGTGTTTTCATAATTTCTCTAAACGTATAATTAATCTATATGATAACCTTATAACCTTAATTAGGCATACCTAGAGAGTATGTAGTATATTAGTAGTAAATATGTAGTATGAATCTACACGGAGTTAATTACTTGAGCTAAAAAAATATGTTGCCGCCTTAAAGAAGAAGTGAAGAGGCCATGTTCTTAAGAGCAGTAAATAAGAAAATTTTAAATGAAATGCTAATAAGACAAATAGAAATAAAAGATATTTTGTGCTGAAACTCATTGTGTATTGTATTACTTAGTAAAAATAATGAAAAAGTAAGAGATAATGTCGAGAAAGGAAGGAATATGAGCTTTTCATTTTCATCAAGTCAACAACGGCAGCCATAACAATAATTTATAAAGATGTGCCTCAAATGCCGACGAATCTTGTTAAAAATTTCAAACACATGCTACATAGAAGTAATCGTAATAAAACCATTACGAGTGTTATCAGAATAAGTAGCTCGGTGAATCCCCCTGCGGAATTTGACGATTCACGATGTATGCTAGCGATATGTGATGCACGCACATATGAGCTTGCAACAAATAAACTTCGAACGGGGAAGGTTACTAAAAACTGAAAATGGTAATCGTGTAAAATAATCAGGTTCATCTGTTGGAACTTGGAAAATGCAGATGAAATTACAATTTTCCAATTTTTTTGGTACAGCTCCGTACTCAGATGCATATATCATTACTGATCGGATCGTGTTTCAATATATTTTGCCTTTTAACTGCTGTATTATTTTTTTCTTGTACTTACTTATTTAATTGGTGATTATAGATGTGAGTCATCCCAATTAGTGACTTTCTGTCGAGAGTTGGTATACCGCGCGCCGCAAATTATTGGTCACCTTCCACCGAAGTTGCGAACGTCTTCTACTCCGTTTTTCATCTACGGGTACCGTAACAAACACCTTTTTAGTCGAAGTACTTTCTTTTATTCGTACGACTTGACAAAGCTAACGAAGTCGCTAATTTTTTATACGTTTAACTTTGACAATGTCACGGTATAGCTCATACAGCCTATCGTACCATCTTATTTAATAATTGTTGCCGAGACATAAAATCTTCCGAAGAATTTTGGCTCGAATGCTCCTAATGCCTTCTACTGCACCACGCAGCAGTACAGGCATGATAAGAGACTTGTAGTGCGTGATTTTTGTTTGTCGAGCGAGGGCTTAATTTCTCAGTTACCTATTTAGCCCAAAGTAAAAATTGTTGGCAAGAGTGATTGTTCGTTAAAACACTACACTGATGTCATTTTTGATGTTGTACGGAATATAAGATATTGTTCTTCTATTTAATCATTAAAATTGAGTCTGGCGTTCAATTTTCAGTATAAGTGTATCATCATAGATACTAATATATATACCATATTCAACAGCAATTTAGTAACTTACCTCGTATCAGCTTTAATGCAATGACATGAACGCATCCTGGAAAGACTCAGTAAATAACCATGTAACATGCATATTTTTGTAGTGCGTTGCTCCAAGACATTCTGAAGTTGTTTATCTTCCCAGGGAAGAACAGAATTCATTTCATTTTTTCACTCGTTGCAGAATTTGCCATTAACTTAAAATTTTTTAAAATATACTTATATACTTATGTTTATATATGCATGCAGTAGTGCACGTACGTACATGCAATCGCATCCAACCTATGCTTACCTATGCTTTATTATTTGTATGTCTTGACTTTTTTACATGTCTCCTCGAGGTGGGCTGTAATTTTCCTGATTGTCTTCATATTTATTATTTCTTTTACAAATGCACAAGCAACATTTGTGTGCCTTCATATTCAGCGTGCAGATATGTTTTTTTCCACTGATTCTGGTGCTGCTGTAATGCAACCTTACGCATTGTTATATCACTTTTATTTATCAGGTAAATATAATCTTAAGAAAGTTGACATTTCTTTTTAATTAGTTAAAAAGGTTGCATAATTAGGGAGCAAATGAAAATGGCCCATTTGAAACCTTGAGTTAATGTTACACAAATAACTGAAGGAAGTATTGTTAAACTTGGTAGAATGGAACCAAGTTTCTATATATGTTATATCCTTTCATGTTATATCCTTTCAGTGAAAGTAGCATTTGTTTTAAATAAAATACGTGATGAAAAATTGTTTTCCTCTTAATGGGTTTCATATAATACAAAATAATATACGAATGTCATAATAATGAAAATATTTATATGTACTCGTATATATGGTATATTTTTATAAGACTCCATGTAAATGTAATAAGGATGTAAAAGCATAAATAAGATTTAAATTTAACTGTGATGAGCACGGATATTCTCAATCGAACGTGTTTTAATAAAATTCCAAACGGAAGCAGCGTAAAAATTCAACGACCGGAAGCTGTTTTAAACTTCAAATAGTATTTAATTTTAAATACGAATTGACATTGAGTTTTGAGGAAAGTTACTCCTTTAAACCGCAAGTTCAAATAAGGAAAGTTGAAGTTTACAAACTCGTGGCTGAAATAAATGGAAAAAAATTTTCAATTATCCTTTTGACTTGTCAACATGCAAAAATGAAAATGAGCAAAGCTCGTTAAAATACATAAAAAACTTATTGATACGCTAGGAAAATAAATTCTGACGATGAAACGATGAGACGATGAGGTTCTCTGATAGGTGGAAAGGAAGCATTAGAAAGCATTGAACCGCCAAAGTATATTTACACAAATTGAAATAAATAGAAATGCAAATGCGCGAATGAAGTAAAAAATTCTATAAGTAAATATAACGAATAATCGTTTTGCTACTGACTACTTTAGATTCATTTGATAATTTGATTTGAGAGAGTTTTGAAAATTCGCGACCTCTAACTTCTTTATGGAGTCGAGTATTTATTTTTGTGTATTGGTTGCACAGTCAGTAATCAATATACTTCAATAGCCAGGCTGGTGCGATACTTAACTAATGTTTGCTAATAAAATACGTAAGACGTACGATATTGTCTTTATTGATTCTTGGTGTGGCAAAGGATCGAATCAGACAGTTTGTGTGTAATTTTATGTTATGAAATAAATCGATTCCGATTTCATCAATATTTCTTTTTTGCTTGATCAAACGCGAGTCAGTGTCTAAAGCACTTTTACTCAATAGTGTTTGTAAACAGTAGGATGGTCCTTTGTAATAAGAGCCCCACTGGATTTTATTAATGAGTTATTTTTTCCATCATAAACATTTTAATATCATAAAGTCTTCTTCTTTATTTGTTGAAACGCGAGTGAGTGTCTAAAGCACTTTTACTTCAATAATATTTGTTACAACTTGGATGGTCCTCTATATTAACAGCTCTGTTGAATTCTGATAATAAGTTATTTTATAGAAGTATACGATTTATATGTTTTTATAGAAGTATATTTTGTAGACCAGCAAATTTTTCTAACGGAATATATATTGCATTTGATTTGAGAGAGTGTAATACTGAACTAGTGTACATTGATATTAAATCACAACTAATATCCCACTATACTTTTTCAAAACATATATCAGAATCGGTGGTTTAAAATTATTTGCTCTTAAGAAACTAGACTGTTTTTGTCCAGGAAGTTTAACTTGTTCTACGTTTCTCTACTTCATCACCAGCGAGAAAAATGTGTTTTTTATTCCCTTTTTAAGGAGTCTCACAGCATCAAACACTACAGCGTGAAGCTTGAACCCGATAGAACCATTTCCAATCAATAAATTGTGTAAACGATTCTAACTCGCGGTTTGTGAAGGATTGAAACTCCAATTCAGTAAACAAGAATATTTATGAAAGGTTAAAAGGCTAAATAATTGGTAAGCTAAATTCACCTTAGGCAGAAAGCATTAATAAAAAGTAAAATAGAGGAAAATATGATGGCTTGTGAAAAGTTAGGTGCAAAACTACTGTAGACTGTTGTCGATTGTAAAGTAGAAGGAGGAGGAATGTTTTGGGAGTCATTAAAATAGAAGTCAAAGATATTGAGGAATCTTGTACTTATGATATGAAGCAAGTAAAAACGTAATGGATAAGCAAG
>NC_051847.1:47647739-47744080 GCF_002237135.1 Teleopsis dalmanni
TTTGTGTTTCGAACGAAATTTCGTGTGCAGAATCGTTGCGAATGCTACAAAAGGCTTATGGGGAATCAGTTTTTATCGAAAACTCAAGTTTATGAGTGGTACAAAGCCTTTCAGGACGGTCGTACGACCGTCGAAGACATGCCGCGTTCTGGACGACCTTCGACCTCTAACACCGACGAAAACATTGAAAAGGCAAAGGAAATCGTGTTCCAAAATCCTCATGTGAGTGTTAGAGAGATAGCACGAGAGCTAGGCATCGGTCGTGAAATGGCTCGTTTGATTTTGGTGGACAATTTGTGTATGCGACGTGTCAACGCTCGGCTTGTTCCGATTCACCTCAATTTGTTCAACATTATCAACGATTTTAAGGCCAAAAATTCAATAAATACCATCGAACAGCCACCGTATTCACCTGATCTTGCACCGTGTGACTTTTTCCTGTTTCCCAAACTCAAATTACCACTCAGAGGAACGCGTTTTGAATCCATAGAAGACGTAAAACAGAATTCGCAGAGGGAACTCAAAGCCATACCGGAAAGCGCCTATAAAAAATGTTTTGATGATTGGAAGAAACGTTGGCATTTATGTATCGCTTCTAATGGAGCATATTTTGAAGGAGATAAAATAAATATTGATGAAGGTTAAGAATTTTGCGTTTTATTTAAAATTTCCCGAAAACTTTTCGGTCACAATGTATGGTATACGTATACCATTTTAGGCACAAAGTTAAATTAAAATGAGCTAACCTAGTTTGTATCTCATATAAATCAGAACTTTATTGTGACATATTTAACTAATAATTTTTTTGTTTAATATACGTTCGATTATTTTACATTCACAAATTTTATACATTAATATTTATAAATATATATAATGGTACTATATATTGGTAATACACCAATATATTAAAATGCTCTTTGTGTACAGAGAAACCTTTTGATAACTCAGTTACATATATCTTTCTAGAAAACAAGCTATTATAAGAAAAATGAAACCACTTTTATTCATAATTCAGAAAAAACAATGTTTATTATTATGTTGAGACTAGTTGATTCAACGCACTTGAGCACTTTTAATCTCTACTAACTGTGAGATTTCTTCATAACCCCTCTCTACGCATTCATTGCATTATTGTTTATCACTTTATCAGACTAAGCAAAAACTGACCTCAAATCTGCATATCTCCCCGAGGAGCCTGTAACCATTCTGAGATGCGATAACGCGGCGTTGGTAAGCCTGTCAGTTTTCGTAAATATTTTCAGGACTCTATCCTTTATGTATTTTTTGATCGGATCAATCTTGAAGTCCCTGAGGATGTCATTCGTCCTAATGTACCATGGCACCTTGAAAAGTATTCTAAAAGCCTAGCTTTGTGCAATTTCTGACAAGCGAATACTAGTAAAAATGAAGAAATAAGGAAGTAAGCAGAATAAAAATTAAACGATCAAAATTTGATATTTTCTCGATCAGTAACGATATTATTATATTTTTCAAAAATAATTATTATTACTGCCTTTTACTTTTCCAGTCAAGAATAAAATGTTACTTATTTATTTATTTTAAATTTTATTTTAATTTTAAATTTTTTGAAATAAAAATGCAAATTATATTATGTTTAAATACAAAACATAATATAGTACATTATATACTATTTTAAAAGAAATAAAGCACATTTTGAAAAGTGTTTTCTCCAACAATTTTATTCCACCCGCGACCATGGCTACTTTAACTTCTGATTCCACAATATGAAAACTAGAAGCATTTTTTTAATAAATTGAATTATTAATTATTAAGGATAATTATTGAAATTATCCTTCTGCTTGCTTTTGACGCTGCTGTCATTGCCGGAAAAGTTAACATATTTAAAGGATGAAAAAACAACAACTGCTGTTTAAGATGATTATTACTTAATTATTTATAAATTAATGTATTAACAATTATTTTAAAATTTAGTAAATCATATTATACTACTGATTTTAATTTTATATTAATTTAAAAAAATAAAGTTTTAAATTTTAAGCAGATAAAAAGTATTTTACACATATACATTGTATATGGATTTTGAATATTAATTAATATAATGGAAAAAGTATGAAAACTATGATTTAAATTTCCTGATAATTAAAATTGCAAAAACTAAATCAATAAAATGCTACAATCAATATTAAATATGTATAGGATGAGAAAAAAATGTTATCTTATACTACTTAAACTATTTGACTATTTATAGATGCACTAAACTAACCTAACCTAATTTTTCTTAAACAAAATTAAATATAGGTAAATACATTAAAATTATAAAATATATAATTTTTTGTCAAAATTTGTTCATGTATTTATTCTTCTTCTTCTTCTTGAGTTAGTGCTGTTACGCACTTTTACTCTATAATGGCTGGGGGCTTATCTCTACCCCACACTAGGCTTTAACTAGGCTAAAAAAAATTATTTGTCTTTTAGTTGATGACGGACCTTAAATCAGCATATCTTCCTGAGAGTCCAGAAGTGGACTTGAGGATTGTTAGGGCGGGGTTAATTAGCGTATCAACTTTAGTGAATAATTTTAGTGCTCTGTCTCTGATATATTTTTTCACTGAATCAATCCTAAGATCTCTATGTATGTCTGTTGATCTAATATACCATGGAATCCTAAACAGTTTTCTTAAAGCCAGATTTTGAGCTATCTGTAATTGCTTTAAGGTAGTATTTGAGCCTTTGCTATATGTAACACATCCGTACAGTAGTGCAGGTCTAATTACTTGCGTATAAAGTAACTTTCTGTTTTTAAAGTTGAAGTTATAATTATTAAATAGCGGCTTTAATAAATGTAGAATCTTAGAGCAGCTATTTCGTTTGTATTTCAAATGTTTAAGCCAATTGAACAGATATTTTATGTTATCCTCCCACTGTATCTCCGTGTCGCAAACACTCACTCTTGAAGGATGCTGTCTTCTTATTCGAGTTATAAATATAGCCTTGGTTTTGTCATTATTAATTTTAATCTCCCATTTTTGGAAGTATTCCACCATAAGGTCTATATTTCCCTGTAAAGTGTTGCTTACATTTATGGCATCCCGATCCGAGTAGATCAAGCACTTGCCGTATGCGTAAAGCGCCATTGACGTGGGAAAATGTATTTATTGTTAAAAATATTTACGTATTTTTAAAATATATTTTTTACACAATATTTTCAAATTTATAAAACTTTTGAATTTTATTTGAATTTTTATCAATAAACAACTTTTGAGTGATGACTGATTTTTTTTTTTTTACTACTGTCACTTTAATTATTTTTTTATGGCTTGAAGTATATGTACACATAGCCATACGTGTGTATGTACATACCTAAATACCTTGTTTTAACTATTTTTGAGAAAGTTTTTATAAACTTTTGAATCGAAAAACTCTATGTATCAGTTAGCATGAATGCGATATTTTTTTATTTTTTGAACCAAAGAATAACCTCCTGAACTTAGGTGTAGCAATTATAAACCCCATATATGAAAACATTGCCATTTTCGAAGTCTCATTATAAAGGATTCTAGAAAACAAATTTCATATAAAAACATACAATTGAAAAAAATCTATTATATCTTATTTATCTTCTCATATCACATATTACTCCTTCTATATAACACTTTATATCAATGTGACTTATCTCACTAATATGTAGAGCAACAATTTTATTTTTATTTTCAAATTTAAAAATGAAACATTCAAAATGAATATATCTCCATCTTGAGTTAATAAATTGATGCAATTTTAATGATTTTTTTTTTATTATACCTTTCACTGCGCAATATAAAAAACCACAAATCAAGAAATGTGAATTACACATTTATTTTCGACTTTGTCTCCAAGGACGACAAATGAAATGGAACTTCAACATGTACGTTTGCACCGTAGAGCATCTATAATACATAAGATACCCACAGAACGACGTTATCCTTACCGTGCACAATTGACTTGAATAAGTTACTGAAATTCTTTGAAATTCATGTAGCGTTACACATGCTCAGAATGGGAAAATAAAATTAAAAACAAAATTTCGAAAATAAAATAACTGCTAGCGAATCTACGGCAAAAAACGTGAAACCCAGGCATAAATTCACTGGGAATTGAGGCATGACGATACAGTAAATGCAATTCTTGCATATGTACTAAGCAGAAATAAGCACTAAATCAACCACAAAGCGAAATCACGTAAGGAAAATAATAAGAGAAGTAACACAATCCGCAAACTTTTATCTGCGGGTAAAGTGCATTTGAGGAGTTAACGTTCCATGTCACCATGGCTCTGATGCTGCAATTGCAGTAGTTCGTGGTAAAGGGAAAAAACTATTGACCGAAATGTAACAACACAAATAAAGTCCCAGGCACGCGCAAGTATATTCAAATTTTAAAGTTATACGAAGAAGTAAGTTGCATCCTTTCTGAAATTTCTGTTTCTGACTGCAAAATCCATAAAAAATTTCATTTTTTATTTAGTTAGTATTATTTTTTAATTTCGCACCATTGTTGTTTTAAAATAAACTTCTACAAATTTTTTTTTAACACCATTTATGACGTATTCTTTTTTTTTTTTTAACTGAAAAATCGTATGTATATCTTTAATTTTTCAAAAATACTTTTAATCATCGTCCGGAACTTTTGAAGTTTTATTTTGAATTTTATTACTAATCGAAATCAGAAATATTTTATAACAATCTTTGAAAATGCATTCAATGGAATTATAGTACGCATGTGCTTGTTGTATTTTGCGGGAAAAAAATTTAAAAAACTTTAAAAAATAAAGCCGTCCTGAAAATTTTTATTTCTCAGTAAAATTTAAAATTGAATCTAAATAAAATATAAAAAATGAAATTTCTGACGATACCTTTGAAAAAAAATTTTTTTTAAGTTAACAGTTAATATTAGTATTTAAATATAAACAATCCTAATTGTTTAAACAATTTCTTAAAAGTTCAATCAATTATCTTTAAAACGCAATAAATTTCAAGTTTCTATATAATCTGAGATATGGCCATTTGAAAATGTGTCTACAATGCCAATTCTCAAAACCCCCATGGGTTCATATCTCTTAGGAAAAAAATTACAAACTTTTTCCCCAGAGCTCATTTTTTGCCAAAATCCGTCCGGTTTCTAAAAGAATGACCCATATATATATATATATCTGTTTTCAGTATACAAAGTTTTGGCTATTGCTTTGTTTGAATATATATATTATGTATATAGATATATGTTAGATAGATCGTCTAGTTTGCCGATTTTTAAACAAGCAACATCTAATTCTTTATATGAAAAGCATTCCAAAAATAGGTATAAACCACTCACTTCTACACCCACAGAAAGTAGTGATAGCAAACGCTAATTGAATAGGGAATTTATTAAATTGTTATATTGTATCCCCAGAGATTACAAGAATGAGGGGAATGAAAACATCTTCAACTTTAACACCTCTATTCAAAATTGTTATCATTTATTATTTTACTGCAAGATAAATGGCTGGCCAATTTTTAATTACAGCAAATGCAGTAGCTATAATAACTTTTGTCGTTCTTGTGACTCTGTGAATGTGGAAGAAACTGTACTCCACCTCATGTATCAGTGTTCCTCATTGGCTAGGAGAATTTAAATATTTAAAATCTTTGGGACCTCTTTTCTTAACGATCTAACAAAGCTGCCAAATTTATTAACTTGTTAGTTTGGTTCACTTTCACTTTCAATTGCTGTTCATATGGTGATATTTAGCCTGTGTTTAAACAACGCTAATCCATTATTAGGCTATTATTTGAGCTCAATTGAGCTTTGGGCACAAAACAGCCACTCCAATCTAATCTAAGTCAACATGCTGTGAAATCTCTACCATATCGAATGCATTCAAACATTCTGTTACATAGTAAGCCGCTCATTCGGCAAAACAGTATTTACTAAATCGCAGAAGTTCTGAAGCAATGAAATTCGTCTCGAGATTAATAGGAACGTTACCATTCCCAATTAGCAGCAATTGGTTTGTGAATATCTCGGCTGATCGATTGTTTTGTGTCTAGGTGCATTTATTTTTATATACTAATATATTAATACATATTTAGTATAAGTATAGTTAATATTTCAATTATTAGAGCTTCTAAACATTCTTAAAGACATTTGAATTGTTCATAAAAAACTAATTTTCTTTAATCTAATAACTTATTTATTTATTATATATTATATACATATATATGCTCTCTTACTCTGTTTTCATTCCACTTTATTATTCATATAAATTAGCTCAAATATTCATATGCATAACTTTAGATATTCACATTTTTTTCTTTGACTCCACAGTGCTGTACAATTTTCTTTTGTGCTCACTGTTAATTACACAATTTTAAAAATAAATTATAAAAAATTAACATATTCATGTTAAACGACAACCATTTCCATAAAAAATAAAATATACAACATGGGATCATCGTACTGTTTAAACGCACAAGCAGCTGTTAATCTAAAAATAGCTTACGGTTTATTTTATTTTTTTCAAAAATAAGCACATGCCAAGCTTTGCACTCTACTTCTATAGCACTGATCTATAACAACAACAAACAAGTGTAGAATAAAATTTTTTCTTTATTCTAAAGTTTGTTTATATTCTGTTAAATAATAAAAACTGCCGACGTAGATTATATGGTCCTGTGGCGCAATGGATAACGCGTCTGACTACGGATCAGAAGATTCCAGGTTCGACTCCTGGCAGGATCGAAGTTTTTTTACTTTTTTTTTATATATTTTATAAATTTGTTATATTATAAATATTTAATTTTGTTTTTAATCTTATAAATTTTAATTTAATTTTAGTAATTACTTTTTCTTTTTAAAAGCTCGGTATAAAATGAAAATTAAACTTATTAATAAAAGTAGTTCTTGTAATTTTAATTACAATATTTAATATTAATTGTCATAAATAAAAACAATAATAAAAATAAATTGCACAATATAACAAAACATCATAAAAAATATATCGTTTGCAATGCTAATTAAATTAATCTAAAATCAATTTTATTATAATTATTTTAAAAAATATTTTTTATTTATTAGTGGAGCACATACGAGTATATTATTTGAGCTCTTATAATAGTGTATTTTTTAATTAAATACTGTAATCAATTTTATAAGAATTACTTTAAAAAAGATTTAACTCCATTATGATGGAATTATTTCATCATGATGAATATTGTGTAGTATGTAGTAGTATAAATAATGTACATTATAACTCGACGTCTACACTAATAAAATAATAACAATAATTGGCAAATATTTTAAAAATCATAGACGAATATATATTATTTTCGCATATTATCTGCGAATAAAAATTTCTAAATATCCAAAAAGTCTATATCTAAAACTGTTGTCAAAGTCTAACCAGTGTAGACGGTAAGTAAGTTCAATAATATATTTGTAATATATTTGTGAAGACAGCATCTGATAGACCCGACAAAATGACTTCACTTCACTTTTTTGTCAGTACTAATATATATTAAATTATATCTAATAATTATATATATTAATATATTAAATTCTAGGTGTCAATATATCCGACATAAAATTTTTTATAATTTAATAAAATATTGTTTTTACCATATTCCAAAAATAAAATAAAAATAAATTTTTTTGTGTTCACAATAGTTTTTGGAACTTATTCCCTGAAGATAATTACTTATATTTTACAAGTCCCTCACCCAATTCAGTTGAGTATACATTTATGCTTAAATATCTTATTGTTGACATATAGGTTAACACAATATATATTCCAAAATAACTCCATTTACCGAGTTACACTTGTTCATCAGTATATCTGAAAACGCTTCGAGTTGTATGAGTTATTCCACACAACAAGTAGGTTGGCTACATGTTCAAGTAAAAATATTTGGCAGTTGACACAAAGGTTAATTCAATATATATTGTAGAATAACTCCATTTATTGGGTCCGATTAGTTCGTTTATATGCTTGAGTACTTATCTGGTTTTATGAGGTTTTCAATATACCGTAACTCTCGATCTTCTAAGTAGTTGAAAATGATTTGGGTAAAAATTTTATTTTTTTCTATATTATTTTTATTCTATCTATATATTTCTTTAATCAGAATCAGTTAACTATATCTGACAGATTTAACATAGAGTGAGATTTTTGTAAAAATATTTTTTGTACATTTTGTTTTCAACCTGTTTGTTTAGTAGTAGCAAAAAAAAAAAAGCAAAAAGATTGAAAAAATGAAAGGCAAAGAAGAAAAGTGAGGGAAGAGGTCTAAAAGATCAGAAGAATAGATTAAAAGACGAGAAAAATCTGTGATTAAAGCAAAATGAAAAAGAGAGAATGAGATGTAATACTGGCAAGAATATAGGGAAAGGACAGAGGCGAGAGAATGAGAAAAAGGCTAGATTAAGAATAGTGACGAGAGAAAGGCTAGAGAAAATCGTGAAAGAAAGGCAGGAGAAAGAGGTGTAAGAGGCAAAAAAGACGATAAAAACGCTAAAAAGATCTCAGAGAAAGACGAAATGTAGAAGAGAAAATGAGGCACAATAGGAGCGATGGTAGGAAGATAAGCGAGAGAAATGACAGCGGCAAAAGAAAGGCTGGTGAAAAAGATGTAAGAGGCAAAGAAAAGGCTATGAAAACGCTAAAATGATCTCAGAGAATGACGAGATGTAGAGGTGAAAATGTGGCACGATAGGGGCGGTAATAAGGATATAAGAGAGAAAAGGGACAGCGGGTAGAGAACTGCGAGAGAGAGGCGAGAGAGAACCGCCTGTTACTCTGACAAGAAAGAAAGAAGAGGAAAAGCCTACTTCGAAGTTGAAAAGTAGCGAGTATCCAGAAGTAGTACTTTCAATCTACTTTCAATGAATGCAATAATTTTACTAGTATAAAAGTTATTTAAAGTAATTTTTAATAATTAATTTATATAATAGCACTATTTTTCATTTTAGTTAACTTTGCCATTTTAAATAAAATGTAAATATATAAATAAATTTCAGTTCTGAACATGTGAAATACTTTAGGTATTATGCTTCATTTTCTCGATAATAATTAAATAACAAAGCCGATTACATTAACCACGACAAAATTACATACACAGTGTACTATATATGTCTTTTGCAAATACCAACCTAATTATAATGTTTTGATGTTATTGAGATATTAAAATGTTAACAAAAATAAAAAATTATTTTAATTAATTTTGTTGAACAATGGCTTTTAGGCATATTTTCTTAATTAGCCCGAAACCCTAAACAAACCTTGGAAGTAGAAACTATTCCAAAAGCACATTTCCTGCCTGTTTTTCTTAATTACATCCTCTGCAGTGGCTTCTTAGAAAGTGTTAATTATATTTAACACTTAACATTAAAATCAATAATTAAATAATTATGCTTCTACTCATCAGAGGCAACTGAACACAGAGGCACAAGCAGCCTGAGAAGTTTCCTTTTAACGTGCCAGAACAACATCATCATCATCGGCAGCAGCATCAGCAGCGTTGGGAACTACAGTTGTCGAAGCATTAAGCATTCGTTGCAAAAGCAGAAAATTTTATTAAAATCGACTTAAGATGCAAAAATGAAGGAAGAAATTAAAAAAAAAAAATTCAATAAAAATCGTAAAGGCAGAAATTGAAATCAACAAATGCTGCATGCAGCACATTGTTTTAATTAAAACTGAGCAAAGGACCGAGTGCAAGTTGCTATGGAGTGGGACAGCTTTCTCCGCTGGTACTGGAGTGACACGGGAGTCTTCTGTGAGCAAAGTGTAAGTGCATCGATGGAAGAAGTCAAAGTGTAATAGAAACAAAAGGAAAGCTGTTGAAGAAATGAGTGCATCACACCATGTAAAATTGACTTTCGGTCGATTGGCTTCTCGATGGCACTTGGTCATGCCTGAACACAGTTGTGTCAAGTAAATTGGTAAACAATGATACGAATGTTCCAATCATTTTCAAAGTTTGCTTCTTCGTGTAATTAAAAACATAATTTTCTAATTTTCAAGGTAAAACCCTAGAAAATATAGAAGTACAAACTTTACCACAAAATTTTAATTAATTTTAGATAATATACATATATTAGCATAATAAAAATCTATTGAATATAAAAATTCAGGAAGTACGGCATAAGAAACTAGAGAAGTCAAGATTTCAAGAAGCTCTACAATTATCTTGGAAAAGAAAATAAGTCAACACATATAGATAGTTCACATATATTATACATTAGGTGTTGTTAAAAGAGATCCATTATTTTCCTAATAAATAGCTTTAGTTATATGTATCCCGCGTTATATAAGTAGAAGGCGTTGTATACGTTGTATGAGTGGCTGAAAATGTGAATAGTGATTATGTTCCTGACAGTTCCTGTCAGTTCCTGATGTTCCTGTTTCGTCCACTCGGTTTCGGTAAGGCCAATTGTCGAAATGGCGATAAAATCATGGAAATTAACGAGTCCAACCATCAAGTAAGCACTGTTTCGATTTTCCATGAGCTAAAGATTGCACAGAAAACCGTTTGGAACCATTTGAATGAGGCTGGATAAAAAAGAAGCTCGATGTGTGAGTGCCACAGCAGTTAATGCAAACAAACCTCATGGACCGAATTTCTATCTGCGAATCGCTACTGAATCGCAACAGTATCAACCCATTTATGAAGCAGTTGGTGGATCTCTTGCAACAACGTCAAGTGAAAACCATCGTAGTTGAATGATCGTGAGCCAGCTGAAACAGTGGCCAAGTCTGAATTGACAGCCAGGAAGGCTTTGTTGTGTATTTGGTGGGATTGGCAGATCAGCTAATATGATGTTCTCCACTACGACAAAACTTTTAACTCGAAATTGTACTCGGACGGTCAACAATTGGACCGTCTGAAGGAAGAAATCTTCTAAAAACGGCCAGCTTTGGGCAATAGGAGAAAGAATTGTGTTTAATCAGGTCAACGCCAGAACACACACATCGTTAATGACTCGTAACCTCCTTATAGTTCAGATCTTGCACCAAGTGATTACTATGATGGCGAGCGATTTTTCTGGTGAAAAACTCGCTTCAAGAGAGATTTGTGAAAATCGACTGCCTCAATTTTTAACCAATAAGGACGAAGACTTCTATAAGAGAGACATAATGAAATGACCTCTTCAAAATGGCAACAAGTTATCGTATTAGATCTTTTAACTATGGTAACTAAGCTTTCAATTTCATACAAAAATAATGAAAAATAATGGACTTTTAACTTCATCTACTATATTGTAAAGAACAAGAAAAATTTAAATAAAAAGTGGGATTTTAATAACAATATCATACTAAATTAACTGTTATTTAACTTCACTCTCTGACAGTTCTCACCATATATTCAAATATTTATATGTATATATAGTCATTATATTTGTTTCATTATTCTTATTTATTAAAATATTAATGGAGTTACTTTCTTACTATATAAATAGTTTATTTTATGGAATTTATTTCTACTATTTCATCAATAGACCTCCATTTCTTATTCCATTTTTTATTATTTTTATTAGAAGAAAGTCTATTGAGGCAGAATTTTTTTTTTTAATTCTTTTTAAGTTTTCGTATTTTCGTTCTTCAAGTAAGTCAAATAGCTATTTTCTCCAATGTTTTATTTCTTTTTCAAGCAATCTGGTAATACTCCTTTCAATTAATTACTATGGTCAAGAAACTAACGAGCTTTTCCTTCCATTTTCCAAGTCAAACAAAATTCAATTCTCTTCTGGTATTTTTTCATCTCTAATGACATTTATCTTTACTAATGAATATAGTTTTACTTTATGTATAAACAAAAACTGTATAAATGTAAAAATACTTCATTTCCACATTCAAAGTTGCGATGAAACTCTAAATCAATGCAACGCTCATGCAAGCCAATTTAATCTGCTATCTATAAAAATGGTTAAATTACTGAAATAACCAAGAGAACTGCTTCCTTCGAATTACTAAAATCTCTGATACTGATTACTTATTCTTCATAAAATCTCAGCAAGCGCTAATAATCCCAAAGCAGTGACCCTTATGGAAAGTAGCCGCTGAGAATAACTTCTGCTCATAGATTTATGTCGGCTCAAAAGAAGCCAAAGCAAATACCAACATACTTGAATAAATTCGTAGGAGTCAAGTAATGGCAAAAGGAAGTATTGGAACTTTTTAGCATTTTTTCTTACTGGCAAGGCATGCACGACTGTATTCAAATGAATTCTGATTGAATTCATTGAAGCTTATCAAAACAGACTAATACCCATCGTGATCTCAGCTGCTGTGCTGCTGTGCTGCTGCTGGTAGCTGTTTTTGGTAGGTTGTTCCTTCGCTTCCTTGGCTGGTTAGTTGGTTCGTTGGCTGGTTGGTTGGTTGGTTGGTTGTTTCGTTGCTTCATACACCAGTACAATTTGGCTATCATTTTCCTTTCCCTTCGTATTTTCCCAGCCCTTCCCTTCCCATACAGAGCCATTCGCGTACGCACACATTTATTAACGTAATGGAAAAACTGTGTTTGATAATTTTTCTTGCTTTTCTCTATTTCAACAAGAATTTTATTACAACAAAAAGGATCAAGTCTTAGGAATATAAATTACTCAACGCTGCGTGTCCTTAACCACAAAACATTGCAAAAAAATACTCAATGCTATTTTACTTTATATTTTTTGTTCCCGTTTATTGGTAAGAGACGAAGTGGAATACCATTGAAATCAGAATTTTACTCCAAATCTGTTTACTAGTGTTGCACATTCAAATCAGTTACTTTTTGTCAAGATAAGTTTTAATCGATGTCAGTTTAAGTAATCGTTGTTCAAATTTAATTATTTAATGATTGTCTATAAGTAATAACGAATTACTTTACATTAATAAGAACAATCATATGTCTAATTTTGTTAAAGATTTGTCACGAATGGATCCTTGCCTAGTAGCTAGTCATCAATAGCAATAGCTCCGCACTCCCATTGCAGATTCACCGTTAGCAAAGGAACCGAACAAATTAGTACTATTACAGAAATAACATTTTCTTTTAAAAAAAAGTATTTTTATCCTGAGAGAAAACTCTAATCTCTTACAATGAACTATATTTTATCTTATCCTTGCTTGATGAAACGTACTTTTACTTAATATTGTCTGTGACCATTTGCATGGCCCTCTGTAATAAAAGCTCTGTTTAATTGTGATAACAAGTTATTCTGATAATTTTATTGAAGTATAGTTTGAAGCCCAACTTATTTTCCTGGCAGATTAAGCAAATTAAATTTTAAATTTATAATATTAATATTATAATAATATATTATTGTTTTTTTTAATGTAAACATCTCATTCAGCTGTGGAAATTCATAATAAGATAATTCATATAGAACACATCCATTTTAAATTTGTATTATCAAATCCACACATATATATGTTATATATAATTTATTATATTGCTCTTATAACTCATATACCATATACCTATAGTATTTATATTATAAAATCCACACATATACTATAATTTATTCAGATGTATGGTTTGAAGCCTAGCATATCTTACTGACGGAATATATGTATATTGCATTTGATGCAAAAGAAATGAACTACGTATGTTAATAATTAATTAAAATTTAGACCTATTCTTCAATAAGATTAAATTTAACCGGTTTTAAAAAAATATATATAAAATTAAATGTAATAATAATACATTATTGTTTTTGTAAATGTCACCATCTCATACAGCTATGAAATTTCATATATAGATAAATTACATAGAACAGATAACTCATATGTTTGTGTTATAAAATAAATATATATATACACATGTTTATACACATATAGTTTAATATACATAAAATTTATTATTTTTAGAGTAGCAAAGTCTTTCATATATAACACTACCAAAGTAACTCCCATTGTTTGTTACTTACTCTCTTGCAAAGTGATATTCCACTTGCTGTCACTGCGCTTCTCCTGATAAACTTCTTGCTTATCCATTACGTTTTTACTTGCTTCATATCATAAGTACAAGATTCCTCAATATCTTTGACTTCTATTTTAATGACTCCCAAAACATTCCTCTTTCTTCTACTTTACAATTGACAACAATCTACAGTAGTTTTGCACCTAACTTTTCACAAGCCATCATATTTTCCTCTATTTTACTTTTTATTAATGCTTTCTGCCTAAGGTGAATTTAGCTTACCAATTATTTAGCCTTTTACCCTTTCATAAATATTCTTGTTCTTGTTTACTGAATTGGAGTTTCAATCCTTCACAAACCGCGAGTTAGAATCGTTTACACAATTTATTGTGTACACAAATCGTTCTATCGGGTTCAAGCTTCACGCTGTAGTCTTTGATGCTGTGAGACTCCTTAAAAAAGGAATAAAAAACACATTTTTCTCGTTGGTGATGGAATAGAGAACCGTGGAACAAGTTAAACTTCCTGAACAAAAACAGTCTAGCTTCTTAAGAGCAAATAATTTGAAACCACCGATTCTGATATATATTTTAAAAAAGTATAATGGGAAATTAGTTGTGATTGAATATCAATGTACACTAATTCAGTATTACACTCTCTCAAATCAAATGCAATATATATTCCGTTATAAAAATTTGCTGGTCTACAAAATATACTTCTATAAAAACATATAAATCGTATACTTCTATAAAATAACTTATTATCAGAATTCAATAGAGCTGTTAATATAGAGGACCATCCAAGTTGTAACAAATATTATTGAAGTAAAAGTGCTTTAGACACTCACTCGCGTTTCAACAAATAAAGAAGAAGACTTTATGATATTAAAATGTTTATGATGGAAAAAAAATAACTCATTAATAAAATTCAATGGAGCTTTTATTACAAAGGACCATCCAACTGTTTACAGACACTATTGAGTAAAAGTGCTTTAGAAGACACTGAATCGCGTTTGATCACGCAAAAAAGAAGTATTGATTATATTGGAATCGATTTATTCCATAATATAAAATTACACACAAACTCTCTGATTCGACCAAGAATCAATAAAGACAATAACGTACGTCTTACGTATTTTATTAGCAAAGATTAGTTAAGTATCGCAGCAGCCTGGCTATTAAAGTAGATGGATTACTGATTGTGCAACCAATACACAAAAATAAATACTCGATTCCATAAAAAAGTTAGAGGTCGCGAATTTTCCAAATTCTCTCAAATCAAATTATCAAATGAATCTAAAGTAATCAGTAGCAAAACGATTATTCGTTATATTTACTTATAGAATTTTTTACTTTATTCGCGCATTTGCATTTCTATTTATTTCAATTTGTGTAAATATACTTTGGCGGTTCAATGCTTTCTAATGCTTCCTTTCCACCTATCAGAGAACCTCATCGTCTCATCGTTTCATCGTCAGAATTTATTTTCCTAGCGTATCAATAAGTTTTTTATGTATTTTAACGAGCTTTGCTCATTTTCATTTTTGCATGTTGACAAGTCAAAAGGATAATTGAAAATTTTTTTCCATTTATTTCAACCACGAGTTTGTAAACTTCAACTTTCCTTATTTGAACTTGCGGTTTAAAGGAGTAACTTTCCTCAAAACTCAATGTCAATTCGTATTTAAAATTAAATACTATTTGAAGTTTAAAACAGCTTCCGGTCGTTGAATTTTTACGCTGCTTCCGTTTGGAATTTTATTAAAACACGTTCGATTGAGAATATCCGTGCTCATCACAGTTAAATTTAAATCTTATTTATGCTTTTACATCCTTATTACATTTACATGGAGTCTTATAAAAATATATCATATATACGAGTACATATAAATATTTTCATTATTATGACATTCGTATATTATTTTGTATTATATGAAACCCATTAAGAGGAAAACAATTTTTCATCACGTATTTTATTTAAAACAAATGCTACTTTCACTGAAAGGATATAACATGAAAGGATATAACATATATAGAAACTTGGTTCCATTCTATCAAGTTTAACAATACTTCCTTCAGTTATTTGTGTAACATTAACTCAAGGTTTCAAATGGGCCATTTTCATTTGCTCCTTAATTATGCAACCTTTTTAACTAATTAAAAAGAAATGTCAACTTTCTTAAGATTATATTTACCTGATAAATAAAAGTGATATAACAATGCATAAGGTTGCATTACAGCAGCACCAGAATCAGTGGAAAAAAACATATCTGCACGCTGAATATGAGGGCACACAAATGCTGCTTGTGCATTTGTAAAAGAAATAATAAATATGAAGACAATCAGGAAAATTACAGCCCACCTCGAGGAGACATGTAAAAAAGTCAAGACATACAAATAATAAAGCATAGGTAAGCATAGGTTGGATGCGATTGCATGTACGTACGTGCACTTCTGCATGCATATATAAACATAAGTATATAAGTATATTTTAAAAAATTTTAAGTTAATGGCAAATTCTGCAACGAGTGAAAAAATGAAATGAATTCTGTTCTTCCCTGGGAAGATAAACAACTTCAGAATGTCTTGGAGCAACGCACTACAAAAATATGCATATTACATGGTTATTTACCGAGTCTTTCCAGGATGCGTTTATGTCATTGCATTAAAGCTGATACGAGGTAGATTACTAAATTGCTGTTGAATATGGTACCTGCATTATTAAAATTATTTAAATATTTTAGTATCTATGATGATACACTTACACTGAAAATTGAACGCCGGACTCAATTTTAATGATTAAAGAGAAGAACAAAAACATTCTAATCCGTACAGCATCAAAAATGACATCAGTGTAGTGATTTAACGAACAATCACTCTTGCCAACAATTTTTACTTTGGGCTAAATAGGTTACTGAGAAATTAAGCTCTCGCTCGAAAAACAAAAATCACGCACTACAAGTCTCTTATCATGCCTGTACTGCTGCGTGGTGCAATAGAAGGCATTAGGAGTATTCGAGACAAAAACTCTTCGGAAGATTTTATGTCTCGGCAACAATTATTAAATAAGATGGTACGATAGGCTGTATGAGCTATACCGTGACATTGTCAAAGTTAAGGGCATAAAAAATTAGCGACTTCGTTGGCTTTGTCTAGTCGTGCGAATGAAAGAAAGTACTTCGAGTAAAAAATTGTTTGATACGGTACCCCAAGATGAAAAACGGAGTAGAAGACGTTCGCAACTTCGGTGGAAGGTGACCAATAATTTGCGACGCTCGGTATACCAACTCTCGACAAAAAGTCACTGATTAGGATGACTCACATCTGTAATCACCAGTTAAATAAGTAAGTACAAGAAAAAAATAATACAGCAGTTAAAAGGCAAAATATATTGAAACACGATCCGATCAGTAATGATATATGCATCTGAGTACGGAGCTGTACCAAAAAAATTGGAAAATTGTAATTTAATCTGCATTTTCCAAGTTCCAACAGATGAACCTGATTATTTTACACGATTACCATTTTCAGTTTTTAGTAACCTTCCCCGTTCGAAGTTTATTTGTTGCAAGCTCATATGTGCGTGCATCACATATCGCTAGCATACATCGTGAATCGTCAAATTCCGCAGGGGGATTCACCGAGCTACTTATTGTGATAACACTCGTAATGGTTTTATTACGATTACTCCTATGCAGCATGTGTTTGAAATTTTTAACAAGATTCGCCGGCATTTGAGGCACATCTTTATAAATTATTGTTATGGCTGCCGTTGTTGACTTGATGAAAATGAAAAGCTCATATTCCTTCCTTTCTTGACATTATCTCTTACTTTTTCATTATTTTTACTAAGTAATACAATACACAATGAGTTTCAGCACAAAATATCTTTTATTTCTATTTGTCTTATTAGCATTTCATTTAAAATTTTCTTATTTACTGCTCTTAAGAACATGGCCTGTTCACTTCTTCTTTAAGGCGGCAACATATTTTTTTAGCTCAAGTAATTAACTCCGTGTAGATTCATACTACATATTTACTACTAATATACCACATACTCTCTAGGTATGCCTAATTAAGGTTATAAGGTTATCATATAGATTAATTATACGTTTAGAGAAATTATGAAAACAAGACATTGTTTTGTTCAAGTAATTTTATATTCAGTGCTCTCAACTAATATCAATTTACCTTATGTAGTTTCTTCTATAGATATTATTCTATCAATTTTCCATTAAGCATTTATGCAAACGTTTTCTAAAAATTTCGATGTGAGTGCTTAAAGTAAATATTCCTTCCAAAGTTTCTTTTGTAATTTTCCTTTTTTTCACTAAAATCCACAAACATAGGGAAATCGACGATTCGATTTCCGTTTTTATTTATTCATATACTCCACTTTATAGCTAAATAGGAGAAATAAAGTCAGTCAATTTGTTTTCGATGTATGCATTGATCAAAGCAAAACTTTTTCCAACTATTAATTACTCATACGCACTGTTAGCTAATTGCCATATCCTTTCAATTAACCGAAATCTCTTTTAGCACCCAGGGTTTTTTTTTGAAACACTTCAACCAGCAATCCAGGCATTGTCGATGGTATGTGAGCGTGACTGTTGAGATCTGGCTGCACATAAGTGTTGTTATCACGCCGACCTCGTCGTAACTCTGTGATGAGTTCAATGGAAATTTTTATTGTAGAAATGAAAATGAAAATAAAAATTTATGGAACTGCAGTCAAACATGACTAATTTGTTAACTTTTCACTGAATCCAACAACCGGAAGCAACAAAAAAAGGAAGTATGCGCAAATTAAAAGTTATTCACAGAAGCTAATTGAGTACGAGCAACTTTACTGTACCAAACAAAAGTACAGAGAATTTCTGTAAAACACGGATTTCTGCAGCAACCATCACAATTGCAATATGTTGCTGGATGCTTTTAAGTCCAGATGTTGTTTATCGTTCAAGTTAAAGTTAAGCGTTTTTAAACCACACTCATCGCCATCCATTTTTTGCATAATAACTACTGTTAATAAAGTTAAAGGATTGTTGTGGGTATAGAGCCCATAAAGTCCTGACATGTCCATAAGATAACCATCAGCTTTTTGAAGTAATTCGACTTTATCAATATCGTTTAGCATTGTCAATAAAAAGTAAAATAATAATTCCAGTGTGTCTCTAATATTTCAATAACTCTCTGGTAGAATGCTTCAAACCGAAACCCGGGAACAGCTTGTCATGGCCAAATAATTAAGTAAGTCTAGAATAATTCATCTTTGACCTCAAAAGTTGCGTCACTAGAACAGCTGTAACTAAATGTGTAATCATTCAAATGTCATCAAGATATTATTTGAAAATTGACGCTTTTTTAAATTTAAACAGATTTTTACTTATCAGCCAATGTATTATTAAAAAATAATGAGCTCGGTTGCCCCACAATATAGAAAGTTGAAAACCGTTTCAGCAAAAAAAAACTTCAAGATTCCTCAGATTCGTGGAAGGCGCTAACAAATTACCTGATGACTTCTACAAATCTACATAGAGGTCTAACACTTATTTTATCTTATATCCTGTATTCTAATGTAGATGTCACCAAAATTTTTAACTCTCCGCAGGTGCATAATAATAATCTGGTCATAACTATTATCAGACATCAGAAGATCAAATTCAATGTTGATAAAACAAAAGCAATATTTTACGAATCGTAAGCATTACAAGAATCCAAGGGTGGTCATATTAAATAATCCCAGAATTAAGTGGAATAATAATATAAAATACCTAAGCCATACTTTTGACAAAAAAAATTGATTTGGGAAAACCATACAAACCAATGAAGGTAATCTATACAAAAGAACAAAATCAACCTCAACGCCTTTTCAAAGAAAAAAGCAAAGTCAGAAAAATAGAATGGTCATATATTAGCCCATCTTTGATGTATGTTTGTGTCGTTTTCCCTAAAGCAGCTAAATCCATTCTTGAGAAACTGCAAAAATGTCAAAACGTCAAAGATATGCAAGATTTCGTGGTATGTCAACAACTCTTATACTTATAAAGATCTTTGTATTGAAACTATTGCCAAGTACAAAAAGGTTAGACCACCTAAAATATTCAGCAAAATAGATGGTATTTTCAACAATTCTTTAGAGGAGAGATTTGCCGATATCTATTTAGAGATGCTTTAAAGTAAAAACAGTGTCGCAATATAAGTGATGCAGGTAACCGGATTCCCCTAGTGTGAACCAAATTGGGCACATTCAGAAGATGGACCAAACTGCTAACTAATAACAACTTCATTAAATTACAATTTAATTTACTAACTGGTATCACTGGAGATCAATAACTCCATGTGTCATAATTCCATCAGATACCTAATCTAAACCTAACCTAAACCTAACCTAAACCTCACCTCTAATGTTTATTAATTCTCCTTTCTTACTATCAGTCTTTTTAGAGCAGTGTTTATACAACCAATTCGTTCCAATTTTAACGATCTGATACGACAACTAACCAATTCCATACGCCACAACTGCTGAGCTCGTCTAATAAATTATTAATCTATAACATACAAGGGCAAAAATCGATGCGCTTGTAAGTACTTCTTACCACTTTCTTGGAACGAAGCCATCTCAAATATAAAACTTAAATGAGTTATAAGTTATTATATTCTGACCCTTTCGTCTTTTAATCAAGCTTGTTACCGGATTCGTTGTCTATCAGAAAGTAGAACTGAATAATATATTTTCCGATATGAACTTCCCTCATTATGCAAAAGCTGATTTATTTGATATGATTTAATTGTCCATATATAAAAGATGGGCGAAATATAGAATTATTCATATAAGTTTTCCAATTTTTGAATGAAATTTAATACTTATAGAATGTATATTACCGACATCTGCAATAGTATATGAAAAATGTTTTTAAGGCAAAGTGTTAACAATGACTCAACTCTTTACATTTTTTTTTTTTTTGAAAAGTTTTTCCCCTTTCAATCCTTTTCTGGTATTGAGCATATATTTCACTTTCATTGATTGGCAAACTTTTTACCCACACGTAATCAATCAATCTTGATTAGTTTTTAAGCACGGAGGCACATATTCGAATCCACAATATAACTCTGCAGACATAAAGAAAAATATTCTGCATTTTTTAATTGCTCGCGGCATTTTTGTAAAAATTTTTTCTAAATATTTTATGAAGCCCATAAATGTTGAATATAAAAAAATATATTTTAAAACGCAGCTAAAATTGATTAATAAATATTTAAATTATAATCATAAAATTTTTGGATACAGAAAACAAATATGCAGGAGAAGCGTACGTCCAAAAAATCAATTATGTTTAATATAATTTTGAATACTTTCTAATATAATTACTAACACTCCTCTTTTTAGAAGTGTATCTAAAATTATATAATTATCTACAACTTAAATTATTTCGGCCTATTACTTTTTCTTTAGTGAACCAAAATTGGATATTAAGTCCCAACAAAGAAAAGTAATTGTACATACTTTCTACTCAAAAAGTTCCCGGAATTCCATTACAGCGTTCTTTAGTGTACTCACAAATATATCTTCCTTTGATATTCATTTTTAGACACCTTGATGGTCATATCCTCTACTGTATCATCAAGTATATCTTTCTTTCATATTCACTTACAGGCACCTGGATCATAGCATTCTCTAGTGTATTATCAAATATATTTTTCTTTGATATTCTTTTAAAGACATAACATTTTCTAGTGTATTCTCACGTATTCTCAAATATAACTTTCTATCTAAATATATGTTGTACATAACTTAAAACACTTGTATTTTAACATAATGGTACATCATATGTCTAGATCATTTTAAATATAATTGTTGAAAAATAAAATTTTTCTTAGCTCAAAACTTGAATTGAAGAAAAAACTTTTAAACTAAAAAATGGTTTAGCTTCAATTTTTTTCTGAAATTTGCGGACAATATCAATTGAAATAGATAGAACTGATCAGTCATTCAACCTTTATTAAATTATAAAATAAATTTCAATATATATGTATATATATACCCAGAAGTGCACCCGTGCTTTGCTCAAGGTAGCTATAACACATATCTACTTCTTACCTTTAATTTAAAATATTCCTTTTTTACCACCTTCTTTGGTTTTATATGTATACATATTAAAGCTTGCACAAACCTCTCTAGACTATCTCTCGATAGTCCCGAAAGCTTATATAATTAAAGTTATAGATATAGATTCAATCTAGATTTTCTCTCAATCTGTCTACCATAATTTGGTTACACAATCCAACATTTTTAAAGTAGTCTAACATTTTTGTAGTAGTGTTAATAGATATTTATACGAATTAAACCATACTTTATTTGTCAAATCATATAAAACAACTGTTAATATCAGGGCAATCTTGCTACTCTGACAAAATATCTAGACCAGAACTGTCCAAAGCACGACCCGCGGCTAATGTTTGTGGGACCCGCGACATGTTTCTAATCTACCACAATTACACAAATTTTCTTTTGGTGTACTTTGGCGAAACTACTTTCTTTTATTTTTATGGTATAACGAATAAATTTAAATGAATAAAACTAAATTTAACATTATATCCGCATTTTTATTTTTCTCTAAAACAACTATAAACGTATGTATTTGTTTCTGCGACCATTCAATCTGCCCGCGATCACATCTGGTATGGACAACCCTAATCTAGATTCTTATAAATTATAAATTATATCACCTTCATAAACTACGATTATCTGCTAATTCAGAATGCAGATTATGCCTCGAAGATGAAAAAACTACTATACATATTCTTTGTATCTGTCCAGCTTTAATAACGCACAGAAAAAACTTGTTTCATAAGGAATTTCTGTTACCAGAACATGTTAAGATCTCTTCTCTAGATTAAGTTCTGGACTTTATCCACAAACCTATAAAGGGCTTTATTAATCAATAATAAAATTGATACAATAAGACTCTTCTGGCCGTAGTACCGGCTGTTGGGCGATTTCACGTCAAAAAACTTTAATAACTTTAATAATATGCATTTCACTTAAAATTTACTAATCAAAAATAAAAACTGCACTAAAAGTGAATCTCAATTAAAAAAGTTATCCCAGATTTAACAATTGAAAATGTCAGTGGATTTAGTATTTACGAGTATTTGAAGCCAATAAAACAATAGTGCTTTTTATATTATATTAATTTCAATCCTTTTTACCTATTTTCACCGTTACCAGATGTTAGTACTGTAATATATGCTAACAACTAATTAAAGGATTTCAATTCAGAGATTTCATAATGTCAGTTAAATTACATATAGGCAATCAATTGATCTTAAAATTTTTTTATTCAAAATCTAGTACATTTAGTTATATTATCAATTAAACAGTGTTATATCTATATCTCACAACAGACTACCTATATATAGATGTCCAACACCAATCACAAAATTGGCAACAATCTTGAGAGTTCAAAAATCTGCGTTTTTATAAAGTTCATTTTACTCATTACTAACACATTGAAACATAATTTACTTGAAAAGTTCAACATTTGTGATTTAATTCAAATTCTAATTTTAGTAAACATTTTTTTTCTATTGCGTTCGACATCTACATATAAGTTGTCTTTGAGCTTTAATTAAATTTGACTGTCAGCTTCAACCTAACCAATTGCAAAAATAAAATTGTTAATTAATGTAATATGATTAAAGCAAAACAAATAACTTCTGTTATTGGCCATTATTTAATTGAAAATAATAAATTGTTTAATATATAGTTTACATCAAATTATCTTAATACATTCGAAATGTATGAGCTTAACACAAAACTAATTCTTTAATGATATTACTTAGTTGTTTAATTTTTCTTTTGAAATCATCTTTATATATATAATTTTCTTATATTCTTTTTATGTTTTTAATATATATTTTTTATATATTTTCTTAAATATTTTGATTGAAAATAGCAACTGAAAATTTCTTAATAATATAGATTGCAAACTGAATTACCTTTGTTCTGGCACATGACCATTGTTGGTGGGTAAGTTAATATGTTTGTTAACTTACTCTCACGATTATTTTGATATTAGTTATTATATGGACTTTTTTTTATGAATATATGTCAATCTTAATAGTACTAACATTTAGAACTAAGATGATTAGACTAAAATAATGCTTATTTCCAAACACTGTAGTCTAAAAAAACAGTGCTTAAAAATAATTACAAAATTTTTTATTGAAAAAAAAATTTCAATAAAAAATTTTGCTAAACTCTTTAGAACATCAACTATTGTTTTATATTACATAGTTTCAAGAATCCTAAGAATCCATAAAGTCAACTTTGTAGAAAATGATATTTAATTTTATATTTAATTTAAACGCTGTGCAATTGGCAACTTTTTACGTCTGCGTCTTTGCATTTGCTGACGTTCCCAAAATTCATAATAACGTTCATGTTTCAACCATTCTTGATATTTATACCACCATTCTTCCCATTTTATATAATCCTATAAAGAAGTAATAGATAGGAATTACATAATATTTTGTTTCATAAAATAACCTAACTCACTTTCAAATCTAAATCGCGTAAATAGCCACGACTTTTATAATAATCATAACGAACGCGAACATCGTCCCACGACAACATACCCGACGGTGCCGTTGTTGCTAATTCTTCCGGAAAATGGCCTGCAGGTGCAGGTGAATAAGAATACCGACGCGGTGGCGACTCAAGACCTTCTTCAATCATAACTTTTAAAGCTTTGCCGGTTGAATCTTTTGTTATTCGCATGTTTTCCATATTACTACGATCAATACTCCATTGAGCCATTTTACCAAAACGTTCTGATAATGTAAGACGTGTTGTTGCTGTGAAAGTAGGCAATGAGCCATCAGTATCCGAACCGCCAGAATCATCAGATTCTGAAGAAGAATTATGCTTCTTTCGCTTTTCACCCTCAATTTTAATGCGAGTTCTTAACTAGAAAAAAAAGCAAAAAAACGAATTAAAAAAATATTAAGAATTATATTTTATGATAATTACTTCTTTATCTTTTTTCTTCTTTTTTTGTGGTACAGTATTAGACAATGAGGAAGCAGGCTCTGGAGGTTCTGGAGGACGATTTTTTAAACGTGGATCTTCTGGTGGTGAATGTCTTGAAGCACGTGCTGCTTTAACATGTCCATTTGGTGATACACCACCATGACTTCTTTCTCGACTTATACGACGTAATTTTTCTTCGCGATATTTATCGATTGAACGATTAGGTGGTGAAGTTGCTTCACCATGCACACGAACATTGTGATTACCGTGGGGTCCTTGAGGTCCATTGCGATAAGGTATTGTTCGCACCGTTTTAGGTATTGGTGACCTAGGACCGCCATGACGACGCGCGCGACCCCGTTGTATAGACGTTGACCTAAAATAGCAATAGTATTCAAATACTTCGAAAAGTTAATACTTTAATTTTGACATACCGAGATCTGTGATGATGACTCGGCGAACATACTGAGCACGAGTCATCAGAGCAGCTACTCACTGAACTATTAGTATGCGAACGACACGAATTCTGCATAATTAAAATAAAGTTATGGTATTTTTAATATTTGCAAAATACATAAAAATTAATTTTTTGAAAAAAATTTTGACATATAAATCAATGACAAATATATAATCATATATACAAAGTGTAAATATTAGTTAACATATCACCCAATATTCGATAAAACGTTCCGCAGCAATAAATTTAAGTGTACTTCATACCAATTAATGAATTCTCCTAATTTTTGAAGAAAACATTTTATTTATTCAATCTGACTTTAGAACTGTATTTATAAATTTTTAAATGACTTAAAAATCTGCAAAATCTTAGAATTAGTGCAATTGAGTTCTATATTCCGACTGTTGTCCGCGTACGTGAGTTATTTAACATTGGGCGGTGTGTTAACATGTATAAATATAAATATAATATATTATATAAATATAATCCACATATTAAAATAAAAAACTACATAACAGAATATAATAAAAATATAAATATAATATAAAATATGAGAGAAATTTATATAATTTTTACTATTTATTTATTTATTTTACTGATTTCCTTGTACCAGAAATAAAAAGGTAAAACGAAAAGTTACTGTGAAATCTATAAATTCAAGTCCCTAATTTTGCAGGATGACAACTTTATCAGATCGGCTAAAAAAAGAACCTCTAAAATATTAAATCCTTTTCCTATCAAATGATAGATACTGACACATGAGGTAGAGTACAGTTTTCTCTTCTTCTGCAGAATCACAACCCCGATAAAAGTTATTATAGGTCATTTCCAGTCTTCCTCGTACGCAGGGACTAGTTAGCTGCAATACCGCAGTGCTAAGCAGTTTACGAAATTATTTAATCAGTTCAGATTAGACAAGATCCAGTTCAGATTAGACAAGATCCAGTTCAGACTAGATCGATCTTGAGATTTGGCAGGAGAGTTCATCTGTCCAAATTTGTTTAACTATATTCAGAATTTTTTGTTTGATTGCCAGCTGAACTGTAGCAAATAGGTATAACTAATTTTAGGGTATTAAACATTTTTTAATTTGATGCCTAGTATATTTTGGGCCATATATAACGATCTTCGTGGTTACAAAATTGTTTTAGAAAATTGTGAATCAAGATTATTAAAATTTTCTTATAACTAAAATTAAATTTATAAATTTATGTACTTTTATCTGAAAATGTATCAGTTGCTCAGAAACTGATATAGGTAGTGATCATTTTTTTCTAAAAAATTTATATCTATCACGTACTTTCTTCCTGCAATCGATCTCTAAAGCGAGCTACCTATTTACCTCTACCATCTTTTTCTAAGTTATTCAATTTTTTACAAATCAAAAAATAAACTTTAAATTATACTCCACATACACTAAATAACACAAAATAATAAAAACATATTTACAAATATATATTTAAATCAAACATATTTACAATATATATTTTATTTATTACTTACTCTTGGCGGCGGTGGCGATGGTGGGCGCTTCGATCGCGGTAATATCATTTGACCACGTTTATTTGGTGGCAAACTAGCGCCCGGTATAGGTGATCTTCGTCGACCACCTTGCGGTAATATACCAGAATTGTGAGGTGACCGACGCCTCCCAATTGGAGAGCGTGATGGCTTCCGACGCATTGACGGCTCAGGCGGAGAACGCGGCCGAGAATTTCTAACGCTGCCTAACATTGGACGACGACCAAGATCGGATGGCGAACGCGGAGGTAATCCTCGCGGAGGTGACCTAGGACGACCACGAGGCGGACCGTCCAATGATGATAATGGAGACATACGTCTTCCAATACCGTCTATATTATTCGGTGGCGTGCGTCGACGCATCGGCGGAGACACTGGCGATTTATGCATACGAGACCGACTACGAGAGCGCGGCGAACGCGAACGACCAAAACGACCGGAACCTGGTGGTGGACCACCAGATGGACCACCAGTAGAATTAAATCGATAATTAACCTCTCGATCACTTTCTCCAGAGCTGCTTTCTCCTTGAATATACATTTTTTTATAACCGGTGTGTCGCCAACGATTCGGATCCTTCTCTTCAGCTTCAATCAATTTTTTATCCCAATAATCATTGGTATTGGCTCGCGCTTTTTTCATAACGTTATCTATTTCGCGACGTTTTCCTGCTGGTAATGAGGGATCTGAAAAATATCGATATAGAATTAATACACAATTACTAAATTTGAAAAAATTTCATCAAAAAATGTCCCATAATTTATACAAAACAATGCCAGTGAGGAATAACTTTTTAAACAATATGTTAACGATGTGAATACATATTATTTGAATAAGAGTCTTTAGTTAAAGAGTTAAAATAACATATTTTTGTAAATTTCCTAGTGATTTAAAGAAATATTCTTTATCAAACTATTCTGATTTTGAAATACTTCTTGAAAGTAATGAAAATTTTAGAGCAGCCAGAAATGAACTTGAAATGGTAAATTTGAACAATTTTTCCGAAATTTCCATCAAGACCTGTTCCAAAAAACAATATGTATATTAAAACACTTCAAGTCATAAACCATTTAAAAAAGTCTTCAGATTATTTTTAATCGGGAAGCTTATGGTCAATTGTTAACCGAAGGTGATGTACAAAACTGAAAAATTTCAAACTGAAATAAATGGAAGAGATTGGATAAGCAGAACAGAAAAGATAAACAAAGAACTTTTGACATATACCTGTTATACGGGCAATTGTTGGTTGTCTATCCATGTGCAGTTTCGGATTTATGTCGCCACGTCTGCGCGACGTTGACATCGTGAACAATTAAAATATATTTAGATATAATATATTTTTCAACAAATATATTGACTCTTTAAAGCGTAGTTATCACGAATTTGTCTTAAGCACGACACATGGAGACGCGATACTAAGGAATCAATGAAATCACGAGATTTCGAATACCTTTCGCTATAAAACACGCACAGTACACACAAAAAAGCTGTAAAATATTTTAATTTATTGAAAATTTTGTAAGAGAAATGCATAACTAAACTTATAAATATATTTTAAACATTAATTAAACAAAACTTAATTATTAAACATTTCCGTATACTTTATCGAAATTTACGCAAATCTGACTGGGAGCCAAACCAAACGAACCAAGATTAACATTAAATACCGAGAATTATTAAATCAAACCAAGACCCAGAAAATGTTTTACGTTTTGGTCGGTTTAATATTTAAACGATTTATGTTATTTAGACCGTCATAACATCACGAATTCGCAAAGAATCAATTTCGAACCGCTCAGCAAAGCTGGGAATTAAACGTACATTAACCAATTCCGCGACGTAACCGATTTAACGAACCGACTCTTGCACAACACCCTGACATAAAGGCTTTTGTTAAGTTAAACACAAGCATCATAGCATAATATATAAAAATATATTTAAAACATAAATTTTTACAGAATGCAAAAAAATAAAATTTAAATATAAAACACTTATTAAAATAAAAAATAATTTGTATATTATCACAGTGCACGAAGTGCGATCGTCGGTTGTTGGAACACCAGCACCCGTTTCGAACGTCCAGAGCCACACGACCGGCGACAGCTCCGCACTAACATTTCTTGAGTTCTTGATTTAAAATTGTTGATTTGCTGACATGAAAAACTTCACAATTGCGTTTATATTTCTTTATTCAAATAATTTAATGTTCAAATGTCTTTTATACAACAAATATTTGTTACCGAATATTTGTTACTGTAAGAACTTCGAAAAAAAATTGGGCATAGCACATATTTGCTTTGTCAGCACCGAACTTTTGTACACAATTAAAAGTTATAAAATCAGTTTATAAAAATATTAATAACTTTAGAATTACATACATTTTTAAAACAAAATAAAATGCATAAATGTTTGTTTAATTTCGCCAAGTACTTATAATAATTTCATCAATTTTAAGAACGATATTGTTAAACTGCACTTATATGCATCAATCGATGACAGCCATTTTAGATTACATAAAAGCAATATCCGAAAACCAATTCCACTTCGAAACAGTGTTGTATTTTTAACTTTGAATGATTGTAGTCTTTGAATTAAATTTTCGATGTACATCAATTACGTGATTATTATATATTAGTGTGAAATAATATAAAAAATTGTTTAATACTGCATAATATATTTTAATGAATATGTTTTTAGGTGTCAATTTGAAATAATAATGTTTTCACTGGTTTTTTTTAGGTAGTTTTGCTAATTAACGCCACATATGAGGATAATTTTCTGTACAAAATGCTTTTATATGCATGAGCTCATTATCAATAAATCAGCACATTTGAGACCACAAATGACGAATACAGCCCCTAAAAATAAATTTCCCATAAGAGAAATTACCAAAATTTGAAATATGTGTTAAATGTTTTACATTTAAAATGTAAACAAACAACAGATGAGCTGTAAGTAAGGGCACTGAGGAAGTGAGTATTTAATAAAATCTTTGTTTTAATTAAATGAATATATAATTGATATATAAAATATATATATATGATATAATATGTAATTTATATATTTAATTATATTTATATATTTAATATATAAATGATATATATATTTAATTTTTTTATATAACATATTATTACGTGAAGTTTATAAAAGTTCTATCAGCTCATTATAATGTGAATGTTCTCTCATTAATATAAATAAGCAAGTGCCTGAATGAGGCACTATGAATGTATTATAAATATCGTCTGCTTATAATTGAAATGTAAACATTTTACATGAATAAATCAGCCCAAACAAAATATTGTAGAATGTTAAAATAATTTCCAAAAATGTTGCGTTATATAATTTAATATAAAATTAAAAAATTTAATTTAACAATAATTGGACAATTTTTTTTTTTCAAATCAAAAAAAAACATTGAATTATTAAAAGATTTTCAACATTTGTATTCAAATGTTACGTTCTTGAAAATTACGTAAAAAGAATTTATGGTGTTAAAAATATTTCAATAAATAAATAATAAAAGCAATCATCTCTTTAAAAAATTAATTGGTTGCAACAAAAAAAAATGAAGAACAGAAATCTGCGGCGTTATAACCTATGAAATACCTAGACCTATTTCTAAAGGCTTGCTATTTTGGTTTATATATAACATTTAATTTCTAGTTATTAAGATTGAATTTTGTTTTATGTATTCGTATGTAGGTTTCCTCGACGAATATGTTGCATGTTGCGATTACATTGCTTGCGAATTGACAATTTTGTTTTATTTGTTTTGAAAACAAAATGGATAGTGAATATGCAATGTATTTAGCTGAAAATCCATTATTAAATTATTTATTAATTTCAAACAACATTTATAACAACCTTTTCCATTTATCAAATTAAAATAACATGAAAAAACACACATTTCTCAATTTCCACCTTCAATTTCGCACGAACGAATGAATTTCAAACAAAATATTTTATTTAATCAAATGTTCGCACGAGGGAGCCAATATGTCTCACATATGATTGCGTATAATTGATTTTATAATTCAACTTATAATATAAGTTGAATTATATATTATTTTCCCATCTGCAAATATTACTCTGTCTGTCCTTTGATATTATTATTAGATATTCAACTAATTTTATTATTGTATTTAGACCTATCATTGCTTTATCGCTGTTCATTACAGCGTGTATTTTTTCGTTGATGCAGTACAGTATTTTTTACTTAAAATGATTAAGATGTATTAATATTATTTCATATATTTTTAATAAAATGGATATGGCATATAGATAATATAGTTTAGAAATGCATATCTGTATTTACGATAATATTCAAAATAACCAATATTACAGTGGCACTCAAACTGTGACCGGTTAGTAAAAGACAATATTTTTCGAAAATCAGCAGTTGGCCAGCATTTTACTAGTCCTTGCATGTTGTTGCTGTTTCTAATTGAGAAATACGCCCAAGTTTATAATTTATTAAATTGGCAAGATATTCAATTATATCACAATTAAAATGTTAAACAGTTGTGAACCTTAAGTGTTTGTAATTTGATATATAAACTGATACCCTCAGATGTTAAAAGTATACTACATACATTTATACGGTGCGTCGCGTGAAATTTCTATTTTAGGAAGGAGAAATATATGAAAATGGATTTTAATTATTTAAATATAAATGACTTGTCAGATGAAGAAATTGCATTGCATATGCGCGAATCGAATTTTGAGAAATATAGATCGCTTGTGCGCATGCACTTGTCATTTGAATTGGAACTAAATGAGTAAGATAAACACCTGCCGTTTGGTTATATGCAAATAAAAGTTTACTTCCTTTATTATACAGATTTGATTTGCCATGCCATGAAATCGTTTATGAAGACAAAGGAAAATGGAAAAAGTGGAACCGTATATCAAAGAAGCAGAGACATCATCTATCTGCGGTATGTTCAACAACGACAAAAGGCTCCAACAGTTCTGGTGGCAGTCCTACAGAAGGTCTACACCAGCAAATTGATGCTGGATTTTTATTCCACTTGAAGGAAATAAAAGAGTTCTTATTGCTTGAAAAAAGTTTGTATAGAAAATTGTATGCTAATATATAGACATTGTTATGGTTTCATTTACAGATATAACACAGGAAGGTATATTTCGTAAGACTGGTTCTGTATCAAGACAAAATGAGTTACGGATACAAATACAAAGTAACAAAGCGTTAGAATTGGAATGCAGTAGTTATTCTGCACACGATTGTGCCACAGTTTTTAAAGGTTATTTGGCTGAATTGCCTGAACCGGTATTAACTGATGCACACTATCCCGCACACTTACAACTTGCTCCACTTTGTATCGGAGCAAGTTATATGGCATCAACGAGCAATACCTTTAAAGGACTAAACACAGAACATCAGAAACGCGAAGAGCATTTATTGAATTCAATTCAGCTTCTCTTATTACTTCTACCCTATGATAATCGACAACTTCTGATGCATATAATTGATTTGCTTTACGCTGCTGCACAACAGGAACACTTAAACAAGATGTGTGCAGAAAACTTAGCAACCTTATTTGCACCACATCTAATATGTCCAAGGAATATGCCACCCGAAGCCTTACATTATCTATCAAAGAAAATGTCTAGTATTATTGCTTATATGGTCACGAAAGGTACAAAAATATTTGAAATGCCGGCGAAATTATCAACTGACATAAAAGCATATTTCTTGGAGCGTAAACGAAAAAAAACTATGTCACCTGAACTAACACTTGACGAATCCATTTCGGATATTTCAGCTGTTGAAACAGTCTATACATTTGTGGATCGTGAGAAAACACTTGCTGCCCACACAACTAACACAACTGATACAGAATTAGCGCAACTCTATGCACACATACAAAGTCTACCTGAATCTTCAAAGAAACGTAGACTTATTAAACAATTTAATAGACAAAATGGACAAGGTAAGTGTGCCAATATCTTGTATTTATATAGAACATATAATAACAAATTCACTCAACAGGAACGCCACTGCAATTGGTAGTAATGAATCGTATTAAAAATTCTGACGCTGGGCGTAGTGCTAAATCTTTAGGTGAATCTATTAAAAAGCATATTTTCCATAAAGCAATGTATCGCACCCCAAAACGCACAAATCCAACTTCTACAATACTTGAGGTATGTGAAGATTTTAGCTCTTTTGCATGGTTTTATGTTGTTGATGTTTGTTTAAAACTTTAAATTTCTGTTTGTGTTACTAATTCTCATTTACTAGACACCAAATATTTCAAGCAATAAAAATCCAAAATTACGTGTGCTATTTCAAAGTCCTGCAGCGGAAATGAAACCTGCAGCAAGCACTGCTTCATCTACATGCAACAGTAGTACTAATTTTACGCATGCTATTAATACTCATTCGCTGATAAAACCCATTGATTCTTCATCATCGCATACAAATTTAAATGGTTTTTCAAAAAACTCCGCTGACGGAATTGATACTTTGTCAACATGTAGCAGTGATTATTCAATACCAACCATCTCCATATCAGCGCCCGTCAGTCGTCAAACATCAAATGAACTACCTGGTACAAAGGCATTAAGTGCATCCTACACATCCGTAACTGGTGTTCAAACTGAAAATGAACTCTTTACTGACATGAATTGTTGTGCAACGCCACTTAAACTTATTTCCGAAGCAGCGAAACAGTTGATTAGTAGTAATATAAATGACACAAATAATGCGAATCCACGAAAAACTGTTGCTTGGGATGATGCTTGCTTGTTAACAGTGGAAGAAATCTCTAATCCTTGCACACCTGCAAAACAAAACAATATGGATTTAAAATCACGCTACAAATCAGAACCAAATCTGAGTCGGATTCTGCCGGACAAAATTACAGAGTCAACAACAAATATGTCGGCTATATCCAAAACTGGTTTATCATTTAAACGCAAACTTATTAAAGGTGTAAGCATGGGTAATCTTAAATTTTTCAGTACACCAGATCCGACTAGGAGGTTAGTGCGTAGCGTTTCAGCAACTCTGCGCAAAACAGCCGGTGATATCGAACGTTCAGATCGTAAAAATTTATTAGACGACATAGATGATGAACTGGATGATGATACATTTGAAGAAAATCCAAATGATCATCTAGACTCTGACAGTGAAATTGAATCTGAAACCGACGTTAAGAATGAACTAGCAAGTACGACTAGTACCAGCAGTGAATTGCCCGGTTGCAGTGCCAGTTTTCTACACTCACAACAAAACCTGATACATCGTAATATAGATTTGATGACTAGCACACCTTCAATGTTTTTAGGAAGACGTTCAATGTCGCCAATAACTAAATCAACCCAACGTATGCCAAAAGCAATGCAAGTAAGTGCAGTAGGAGTTTGAAGTTATACTAAAATCGTAAGAATCGGCGCAGCAAACTATATATATTGTACCAATTTTTGTGTTTTGTAAATATTGTTTATTCTCATGACCAAAAATGTTTTATATTTTGTTTTGTGTGTGTTCAATTTCAATGTTTTATGTAAATGTTTGTGCATATATCCATTCGTCTGGAAATGTATAACAAACCAATACTCTGTTATATTTTGCAGGAGTCAATAATGACACCACGTTCTCGTAAGCCCGTTATGGTGTTGACCAATTTGGGGAACTCAGATCAAAACCAAACAATTTGTCAAACGGATTTGTCAAGTTTCCGAGAGCAAGATGAAGACGATTCTACAGACTGCGAAAAAATGGAGACACACCATATAAATTTACACAATGAAGATGCAGTCTCTGTTGGTTGTTACTCTGACATATTGCGTCGCAAACAACTATTGTTGGAAAATCAAAGTTTTATACAACAAGGCTCGTTGAACATTGCTGATACAGCAGCAAGAGGTAGCAACAATTTAACTGGCGAAAATAACTGTTCCTCTTTAGATGCTGATGCGTTGTCCAATAATTTCAAGTAAGTTTTAACATTTAATAATATATAAATCATTAATTACTTATAACATAATTTAACTAATAACGTTAATTTGCAGAGAATATCTGCTAAGTCGTAGTGTACTCACTGCCAGTCCAGTTGACTCGTCGTTTTTTAGTCAACCTGATGATTTCGGCTCGACACAAGAAATCGAGGACCTAAATGAATCACAGTTAAGTGCCAGCTTATTGTACTGTTTGGATGGAAATGAGCCGGATAGAGATAGTAATTCCACAGAACTTAAAGTTAATAATTCAAATATTATGGAAACAGATATAGATTCTATGTCTGAAGTATGCAATGAACGAATAGGTTCAATTTCTACAAACCCATTTGTCATACTTAACAATGCACGCAAACGTACAGCTAATAAAATCGCAACTTCCACATCAACCAAAACGCAAACAACAGCAACCACATCAAATTTAACAAATAAGGAAAATATTGACAACACTCAAAGCTACATAGTAACTAAGAAAATACTAATAAGCGATTATCCGGGTGAAACATCCTTTTAGTTTCATATTTCATTAGACAAATATATAAACAACCGTTGCACGGTTTATATTATATTAACTGAATAATACATTGGCAACTATATATTTACACTTCATTGCTTCCGTGTTTATGCATTTTTAACTTTTTATATAAAACAAAATGGTTGAATTATTTATAATGATGTATTTTTTACTTATATATGTATGTATGAATTATATTTATTGTATGCACAATTTTTATATAGTCTTCTATATTATCAAAATACATTTTATATTGTATAATTTCCATGTTAACATATATTTAAATATATTTAAACAAAAATATTAATTTATTATTGAACACAGTATTACTTTCGATGATAATAACTCCACTATAAATCGTCATGCTAAATAGATTAATATTATAGTATACGCAAAAGATAGAAAGGCACATTGTAAATGTTTATTTACTTCGTTGGCCATTTCAAACGTGAGTCCTCCTTGGCCGCGTATAATAACCTTTGAGACGACCTAGCCCAATCAGACCTGGTCAGAATGCTCTTAACGACTGCTCAGCACAGGCATAATAAGGGATTTGTTAACACAAATGTATACTACTCGATTGGACTCAAGTTAGTGTGTGCATTGGGACATAAAAACAGATGGACGACATCATGGGAGGTAGAGCTGCACTTAGGGCACAGATTAACACATTTATACGTGACAGGTAACTGTTAGCAATTGACTGTATCCTGATCTCAATTGAGGTAGTACAGTTTTAGCTGAGCGAGGAATGCATGTGTCATTCTTTTAAACTGTTACTTGTTGCATACGGAAGTTTCTTAACAGAATGATCTTTCATAGCTTAAATATTTAAGCGTTTATTTGTGTAATCAAAAATAATTGCTTAAAAATAGTTAAGCAATTTCAAACTCTGACTTAAAACCTTATGCCATTCTAGATTTATTTATAATATATTAAAATAAAATAAGACTACTGAAATCTTTGCAAAATTAATATATTAAATCCAATCCGGCATACCTAGATCACTAAGTAAACGTTATTGATGTTGTTATTGTAGCCCAAAGATATATGCAACTCTACTGTATATGCACAAAAGATCTAGTTAACTTATATTTTTTTAACGTATATTATATATAAATAGCGTTGAGTCTTAGGAAAATGTATAATGCAAAATAAACATTTATTATATTTAAAATGTCATTATGTGGAAAAAAATATTACTACTTCAATTTGTTTATTTCTACGTCAACTGCACTAAATAACTATTTTCAAATTTAAAAAATTTTTTAAATTAGATTTTAGAAACCAAACAACCCCAATAATGCATTAATCATATTTAAATGTTATTAATAGCTATATCGACCTAAATCTAATTAAAAAGATATATATAACAGATAAACACTTTAAACGTTATTCAACCCAAAAATTCATATCCTTTACATACAATTTATGTTTATGTTTAAAGAAGTTTTATTTCGGCATTTAAAATCACCACAAGATCATTTTGTTTTAACAAGTTTAATCTTAAATATTTACATTACTTAAAAACAAAAAGAATATTATATAAAATGCTGTTCAATAGTTCATACACTATTTAGACTTTTGTTCAATTTCATCAAAGGCTTTCATCATTTGTAAATTACGTTTTTCACGCACAGCACGAATTGCCTCTTCGATCTCTGCGCGGTGACTTAAATTTTCTGGAGGATACAGCTCGCGCTTCTTTTTAGTGACCCATTCTTCAAAATAGTCCGGTTGATTGAAAATGTGGAACAACGCTACTGGAAAAGTCATGTACATTGCCATCTTGCAGACTTCCAATACCCAACCACCCATGATGATGTTACTTTTATAAAATTTAATTTAAACAAATTATTTTTAATTATGTAAACCAAACTGGATTTATCACATTTAACGCACTTTTAATCAGTCAACAGAAATTTTTGTCTATTTTTGTTTTGATCCGCAGAGCTGTCAAAAACAGCTGAAATATCTGTCGATAAGTGTTGTGGTTGCCACTCTAACACAAATATTTTATAGCAAAGTCGTAGCAAAATCACACAACTTTTCGATTTGAGATCTATATATTGCAATATCAGTTTTGTATAAATTTCTAACAATTAACCTTTAAAAAAAAGAAGCAAAAATCTGATACAGTTTGGAATTTTTATCAAACACATATTATGATTTGATAAAAAAGTATATATATCCGATGTAATAATTATTGAATCAAATCACACTTTATTTATTGTCATATAAAACAGTTGTTAATTTCAGGATAATCTTGGTACTCTGGCAAAATATCTAGAATGTTTTAAATTAATTTCGACTGTTATTCATTATTCTCGAGTGTTATATAGATTTACTAATCGAAAATTAAAATTGCACTAAAAGTGAATCTCAATTAAAAAAGTTACCACAGATTTAGCAATCGAAAACTTCATTATTTTGCTCATTTAGCTTAAAACCAATTTTGTTCATATTACGAATATCTTTATTTTATTTCTCATTTCCAGTAGTTGTGCTTGAAAATAAAAATGTCAAACATCATAAGAATATTTTTTAATTTTGTCTTAATTTATGAAAATTATTCACAATATCAATATACAGTCGTATTATTACAACTTGGTTTTACCAAAATTACGATTAAATTATAATTAGTACAGTACAAAACAAAGTTGTAATATCACGATTGTGTGATAATATTGTGGATAATTTTTATTGACAAAGGCAAAATATTGTATATAAATATTGTAATATTATACAAATTTCAATTCAATTATAATATGATTTTGGAGTTATGTTAAATGTTTAATTTTAATGAAAAAATAATTTTATGATGAAATGAGTCGAAAGTGTTTACACTAGGGCAATGAAAATCGGATATATATATATGCACATTATGTATGTGTGATATGCTTGAATCATGAAAATCATAAAGAAAATTTAATATAGTTACATTACTAAAAATTAAATATTATACAAAAAATGTTCAGAAAGTGCATTAACTTCAGTTTTGTCTAATATTTTTTAAAAAATTATTACTTAATTTTATATAAAATTTGCTCCACAATTTAATTTTCTATCACATATTTCAAGGCAATACTTAAGACAATAAAAGGCAATAAAATACAAAAACCACTTGTTCTTTTTTAAATCTAATAACATATTCCGCATATATCGGTTTGTATGAAATTTCTGAATGTATGCTATATATTTATGGCGATAAATATATCGGTTAACGAAAAGTGCAATTATAAGATTCACTCAATTAAAACCCAAATTCTAGTTTTTTCAATAAATAGTACTTTGTTTATTCAATAAAAATTAAATAAAATATAGTTAATTACAAAAAATATATAACATTTATATTTTAAGCTTTTTTTCCTTCAATTTCCATTGTAATCTCTGTAATAGATTTACCTTTTGTTTCAGGAATAACAATTAATACAAATATAAAACCGATTACCGAAATCAGCGTAAATAGGAAAAATGTTGTACCAGTACCGATTGCATCTCGCACTAATAAAAAAGTATTAGTTACGATAAAGGCCATCAGCCAATTACTTGTCCCAGATATTGGTCCAGCATATGCTTTGGCATCGGGTGTAAAAACTTCTGCCATAAAAAGCCAAGGCACTGGTCCATAACCAACAGAAAACATTATAATAAAGAACAATACAGCTATTACTGGAAGCACTTTAATAGATTCAACTGAATTTTTGTCATTATCATACATATAAAAATATATGCCCATAGCAAAAGTGGCTAAAGCCATGCTAAGTCCTGAAGACATCAGTAAAAGTCTGCGTCCTAGTTTATCAATAAAAAGTGTAGCAACAAAAGTAAACACAACCATTAGAACTCCAATTAAGATCGTAGTCATTTCTGCACTTATACCGGTTTTTGCGTTTTTAAACATGTCCGTGGAGTAAAATACAATTGCGTTAATACCGCCAAGCTGCTGAAAAAACATAAGAGCCATAGACATTCCCAATGCTTTCATCACAACACCTCGACACAGAGCTTTAATCGGGCCACTATTTTCATCTTTACTCTGTTGTGTGCTGCGTATTTCATTTATTTCTGTTGTAGGGTCGTAGTCAGCGCCTCGTAGAAATTTATATGAATTTTTGGCTGCGTCCATTTTATCTTTCATAACCAAATAAACTGGCGACTCGGGCATACAAATAAAACAAACCACAAAAATTATAGGGATGGCTGCACAACAAGCTGACATCCAAAATACGTCCAAAAATGCGCCAACTACGTAAGTATATGTCACACCAATGACAAGTAATAATTGAAAAAAGCTTCCAAGCATACCACGAACTTCATTCTGCGCTATTTCAGTTGTATATACTGGTGCAGTTATGCAAAATGCACCGCCAGAAAATCCTAGTATAAATCGTGCTGCGCTCAACATTGCCACGTTCTTAGCAAACAGCAGCATACACCAACCTACCATCAATGGTATGACTAGCAAGAGCATTGTAGGTTTTCGTCCAATAATATTTATCACAATTCCTATTGGTATACATGCACAGGCTGCACCTAGCGTTATTAACGAACTGACCCACGAATACTCAACATTACTAACTTTAAATCCATAGAAACCATCTTGAATAGCATGTTGCACGGGTGCACTCCAGCCTAAAGTTGTACCACAAGCAAATGCTCCCCCAGCTGCTGCTAACCCGGCAATAATTTGAGGAAACTTTTTACCTTCAGACATTAAAATTACAGAGTAGAAGTTAAAGCATTTTATTTGTGTTAAAAGATTTAGTTATGACATAAGAAACAAAACATTTACTTTATTTTTAAAACTGAACTTTTCTTAATTCAAATTTTATAAATATGTCTTTTCTCTTTAAATCTCGTTTATCTTAATAGGTTTTTCCTTCACAGTGCAATATAATTGATAATCGCAAGTTATATTGAAAAGCAATTAAGAAATGTTTGGAGATGTTAAATACAAAATCGTCCATTTCTAGAGTTGGGTTTAGTTTTATTATATATGTTTTTAAATATTTGTAAATATTGGTACGGACCTTTATTGTTTAAAAGTATTTGTTTTTTGCCAAGCTTTAGGTCGGTTTCATTTTATTTTGATTTGAATAATAATAATTTTGTTTTTGAAACGAGCTAATTGGGCAGTTGTTAAATAATACATATTTTAAACATATTTAATTTTTAAAAAATTTTTTGTTACACCAATACTTTGATTAATACTATTATAATCATACTTCAGGGTACTCTTATAATGCTCATATAATGTAGCAATAATTTAATATAAATTACAAAAAAATAATTATAATTATACAGTACATTACCAATAAAACATAAAACACACATTTGGAGGAGCTTGGTGTCACAAAACTGATATACAACACTGTACTCAGGTGTATAAAACCATCTTCAACAAATCCTAAAGTGGATAAATATATCATTTCCCCTTATTATTGCTTCGTGATACTATATTTGGACAATTCTTTTAGTTCGTTGTTGTACTAAACTGTAATTATTGTTATTGTAATTGTTATTGTGATTATTGTAATTATTGTAATAATTGTTCCTGTAATTATGATAAAAAAAAATAAAATTTTAGATGAATTAATAAAAATTAAAATAAAAAGGATTAAAACCTTTATAAATGGGGTATGAACCCATTAGCTTAATTAGCTTATATTTTTATTTATTTTTATTTATAAAATTATGTATATATAAATTTTAGTGTAAGAGGCACAAAAGATTTTGATTCTTTTAGGAATAGTTTAATTATATTAAATATAATGTGTAAAAAATTTAACGAATATGATAAACCACATGATTTACTATATATTTACTGTATAATTGCCTTATTATAATTATTTAATTTTAATTGTGCAATTACTCTTAATTGTTAAGTTTAATTATAATATAATTGCATATGTTTTTTTTCAAATATGATAGCAATTAATATACAAGTCAACAATTGTCCTTTGTACAATCGTTATTTTATTCAATTTTTATGTCTTCTGTGAAGACTTTATACAAAAATTAAACACAAATTGAATTTAGCTCACTATGAAGCGCTTTAATAAACTGCTTTTGGATTTATTGCTTTTTGAGTACAGCACGTACTTCAGCATAAGAATGCAAAAAAAGAAATATGATCTTATGCTGACGTAGTGTCTAGAAATCGATTACGTATTATATTTTATTATTAATATTTTACAATTAATATATTAAATAATATTATTTTTTAAAAAATGAACTATTTGCTGATTACTGGCAAATCTAAAGCTCTTAAATGTTTGGGTTGTTAACTAACAATACGTGTAAATACAATATTCGAAAATACGATATCAATATTTGTAAGAAGTGGCAGCTCTGCATAAACAGCTGTGGTTTGTTTACCAATTTTACGTCTTTTTCGGCATTTTGTAGATTCGTGTAAACTCTACACAGATTGCATTTAATAGCGTTTTGACAGCATGAACCAGACAGAGATTGAGAATTGCATAGTGGATGGGACCTAAATAAGTTAAAAGTGAAATATATCAATAAAATAGTGTCTATATAAGCATTACAAAAGTTATATTTTGTTTAAAGTAGCATAATGGCTACAACTTCAATAGTACAGCAATTCGTTGCTGGCCTAAAGTCCAGAAATCGAAATGTGCAAAGTAAGACTGCCCAGGACCTTTTTCTATACGTTAAAACAGAATTACGAGAAATGTCGCAGGAGGAGTTAGTGCAATTTTTTGATGACTTTAATCACCAAATATTCAGTATGGTGATGTCTGCAGATATTAATGAAAAGAAAGGAGGTGTCTTAGCTATAAGTAAGTGAAATGTGCATATTAAATTTGAAAAAAAAAATATATTTTGCTAATATGTAATACGCATTCTTTTTGCGGCTATAGAGTGCCTTATAAGCGGTGACGTTGTTAATACTATGAAACGCATTTCACCATATTACAATCATTTGCGCCACTTACTACCGTCAAATGATGTATCCGTTATGGAAATCGCTGCCAGAACATTGGTTAAGTTAGCAAATCTGCCAGGATCTAAGGGCGCAGAATCATTTGACTTTGATATAAAACGTGCATTCGAAATGCTTAGTGGTGATAGACAAGAGGTATTTACATAAGTAACTTAAGTATTTAAAATATGAAATATATGAATAAAAAATTAAATAATTTTAAGTTAGCATATATTTAAGCTAGAGACGTGTGCGAGTTAGGCTAAGTTGCGGTCTAAATGAGGGAAATTCTAAGTTGTGCCAAAAATGTAGTGATGTGTCGATACATGTTGATAAATGGCTAAATGTGTGCAGTGCATAAAATTCCAAAAAATCTCCCATTTGGTTTAGCATCAACTTAGTCTAACTCGCACACGTCCGAGATCTGTAGATTCGCTTAAGTAACGCTAACTTTATTTTTATATCTTGTAATTACACAACTTTTTTTGTTTTTAATTGTTTTTTTCAGTACCGACGTCACGCTGCCGTTTTTATTTTACGAGAATTGGCAATTGCAATGCCTACCTATTTTTATCAACAAATTTCTACATTTTTCGACAATATATTTAATGCAATATTCGATCAAAAACCATCAATACGTGAATCCGCAGGTGAAGCGCTTCGTGCTGCATTGATTGTAACGTCACAACGTGAGAATACAAAACAATCAAGTGAACCACAATGGTATAAAATTTGCTATGGGGAAGCAAAAAACAGTTTCGTACAAGAGATTAACGTGGGCAAAGAGCAGAAGGGCATGACACGTGATGATTGCATACATGGTGCTCTTATCATATTCAATGAATTGTTTCGTTGTTCGAATGCAGCCTGGGAGCGTCGCTATAATAGCCTAAAAACCTTACTGCCCGAAGCACAAGAGAATAAATATTGTGAGACCAATACTTCTAGTTCAGTGGGAAATCAACTAACCACCATAGTACCACGATTAAAAGCGCCATTTATACAAAAAGTCGGTTCCACGCAGACTCAATTAGAATCTGAGTATCAAAACACAACTTCAAATAAGTTTTCAGCAGTAAGTACTTATCTCAAATAAATGTAATTTCTAATTCGTCTGGTTTATTTTTTTTTTATTATTTTTTTTTTTTATTATTTTTTTTTTTTGTAGTTCAACATACTTGAGTCCACATACTCACGTGAAATTTTAACTGAGAATTACATTACCATATGCGACAATGTGCTTGAACAAAGACTTTCAAAGTCTACCTATGTACAACAGGGTTTGCTACAAATTTTGCCTCGTCTAGCTGCTTTCGACCGCAATACATTTGTACAGAAATATTTAAAAGTTTGCATACAACATCTGCTGAGCATACTACGTGGAAAGGAAAAGGATCGTAATATTGCATATATTACTATTGGGTATATTGCAGTTGCTGTGGAAAATGATATTAATAAGCATTTAAAAACTATAATGTGCGCCATTAAGCTAGCACTGCCTGCTAAGGACCTACCTAGCAAACGTAAAACTCCTATTGACCCCGCAATTTTTGCCTGCGTTACTCTGTTAGCTCATGCTGTGAAATCTAATATTACGGATGATGTGCGAGATATATTGGAACAAATGTTCTCTACCGGTTTGTCTCCTGCATTAACAGTGTGTCTACGTGAATTAGCGGAGAATGTGCCAGTCTTAAAAGAAGCCATCGCTGACGGTTTGATTGGTATTTTATCACAAGTGTTAATGAATAAACCTGCTGCTATACCATATGCAGCTATGCCAACACTTGCAGTGGAGGCGTCTCTACATCTACAATATGACGTTCCCACTTTTGTACTAGCACTCAAAACGCTCGGTACTTTCAATTTTGAGGAACATAATATGTTAGATTTTGTACAAAGGTAAAATTTGTTGAAAATCTGTTTAATAGTATATATAATATATATCTGCATTCATACATTTCAGATGCGCTGACTGTTACATCAGTCATTGGCAGCAGGAAATTCGTTTCGAAGCAGTGCGTACTTGTACACGACTTCTTAAATTAGCTATACAAACTGCTGACAGCTTACAGAATTCCAGAACACTTAGAGAAACACTATCTCATGTCATAGAACGTTTGTTAATTGTAGCCATTACTGATACGGACTGCAATGTTCGTATAGGCATTTTGCGCTCTTTGGATGAAACTTTCGATATTGCACTAGCACAGCCAGAATCACTGAGTGCGCTTTTTATAATTCTGAATGACGAGATTTTCGAAATACGTGAACTGGCTATGGTAACAATAGGACGACTCTCTGCTGTAAATCCAGCATATGTAATGCCCAAATTGCGGGAAACAATGATACAATTGCTTACAGAGTTGGAATACTCTGGCATGAGTCGTAATAAAGAACAAGCCGCTCGTATGTTGGATCATCTTATAATCAGTACACCACGGTATGTTACTAAGACGTTTTTGTAAACCACTTGAAACGCTTTATTTCGTTATGTTTATGTTAAGACTGTAAACTTTTGCTTTATTTAAGTTTTATTCACTTATGTTTATAGTAAGTTTGTAAAGTTTTGCTTTATTTATATTTTATTCTTTTATGGCTATACTGAGATTGTTAACTTTTGGTTTATTTAAGTCTTATTCTCTTATGTTTATACTAAGATTGTAAAGTTTTACTTTATTTTATTTAAATTTTTTTATTTCTATACTGAAAATATGAATTTTTATTTTATTTATGTTTTATTTAACTGCCCGGCTCTCTCAAGAACTCGAAAATAATTGGGGTTTATTAGTTTTACCGGGTTGGAGCACATACCTGAGGTTTCTGTTGAAATCCTGATAAAATTCGCTAAAACACGCATCTCAAGCGATGCATACTATCGCTAAAAAAAAAATAATAATAAGACTCTGATCTGGTATCGCAATGGACCCTAATAGTCTACGTGTGGCCTTTTTGGTCTGCCAGCATAAGCTAAACCTAAACCTAAATTTTATTTACTTATGTCTATACTGAGGTTATGATTTTTTACTTTAAGTTTTATTATTTTATGTTTATAGTGAAATAGTTAAATTTTGCTTTATTTAAGTTTTATTTTATTATATCTATACTGCTTCAAATATATTTGAAATTTTTAATGCTAACATTTCTAATTTAAGGAAGTATCTTTAATAATAATTAAATTTACATTCTAGCTTAATTTCGTCATATATGACGCCAATACTATCTACACTTGTACCAAAATTGCGAGAATCGGAATCAAATCCTGGTGTTGTATTGAACATACTTCGTGCTATTGGTGATCTAGCAGAAGTCAACGAAGGCGCTGAAGAAATGGAGTTATGGGCTGATGAACTGCTATCGATTTTGCTTGAAATGTTAGGAGATGCAGGTAGTCCTGATAAACGTGGCGTTGCCCTTTGGACTCTGGGTCAACTTATAAGCGCGACCGGTCGCGTTGTGACACCATATCACAAATACCCTGGCCTAATTGACATACTTATTAATTTCCTTAAAACCGAACAAAGACGTTCAATACGACGTGAAACTATACGCGTCTTAGGTTTGCTAGGTGCAATGGATCCATATAAACATAAAATGAACAAAGGTCTTATAGACAATCAAAAGGACAGCGTTTTAATTTCATTGTCTGATTTTAAAATGGACGAAAATCAAGATATATCAACAGCAGAACTACTTGTGAATATGGGCAATATATTGGATGAATACTATCCAGCTGTTGCTATAGCAGCTTTGATGCGCATTTTAAGGGATCCTACACTTAGCAGCTGTCACACTAGCGTTGTACAAGCCGTCACTTATATATTTCAAAGTTTGGGTGTGAAATGTGTGCCATACTTAGCACAAGTTTTACCCAGTTTGCTGGACAATGTACGCACCGCAGACATTAACTTGCGTGAGTTCCTCTTTCAACAATTGGCCATCCTTGTTGAAATTGTTGAGCAGCATATAATTAGTTACATGGATGACATATTTAAATTGATCAAGGAGTTTTGGACTATAAATACACCTTTACAGTCTACGTTAATAAATTTGATTGAACAAATAGCGGTGGCACTGGGATGTGAGTTCTGTAACTATCTATCAGAGCTGATACCACAAATTTTGCGTGTACTACAGCATGACACATCCAAGGATCGAAATGTTACAAAACGTCTCTTGCAGGCTTTGCAAAAATTCGGTAATACCCTTAGCGACTATTTACACTTGATTGTGCCACCGATCGTCAAGTTATTTGATTCACCTTATGTGCCCCAACATGTCTCTTTAGCAGCATTGGAAACAATAGATAATTTAGCTACTTCATTAGATTTTACAGATTTTTCCTCCCGCATTATACACGCACTTGTACGTGTTTTGGATACTGAACCGGATCTTCGCGACCAAGCAATGTCTACATTATGCTCCCTAGTTCAACAGTTGGGCACCAAATATTTAGTTTTCGTACCATTGGTCAGTCGTACTATTACTAAGCACCGTATAGTAGATTCGAAATATGAAAAATTACTGACCAAAATCCAAAGTATTTCCACAATGGTAACTGAGGATCTGCAAGAAAAACAAAAGAAAAAAGTTGAGGCACCAAGCAATGTCTCTGATGGCCATACAACAATAAAAAAGCTGAATGTATCTACAAAAAATCTACGTGCTGCCTGGCAAGTGACACGGCGTGTGTCTAAAGACGACTGGGTTGAGTGGCTTAAACGTCTTTCCATTGGTTTATTGAAGGAATCACGGTCTCATGCGTTGCGTGCTTGCCGTGTTCTCGCTCAAGATTACGATAAATTGTTACGCGATCTTTTTAACGCTGCTTTTATATCATGCTGGACAGAACTCTCTCCAGAACATAAAACAGAACTAACGCAGTCACTTATACAAGCACTCCAAGTAACAGACATGCCCGAGATTACACAAACGATACTAAATCTAGCCGAATTTATGGAGCATTGTGACAAAGATCCTTTGCCAATTGAAACAAAGCTGCTCGGCACTCGTGCCATGTCTTGTCGCGCTTATGCAAAAGCACTTCGTTATAAAGAAGAGGAATTTATGACCTCTAAGGATCCGCAAGTGTTTGAATCGTTGATACTTATTAATAACAAGCTGCAACAGAAAGAGGCAGCGGAGGGTTTATTAACAACATTCCGCAATGCTGTCAATGAGCTAAAGGTACAGGGTCGTTGGTATGAAAAATTACATAACTGGGATCAAGCGCTGGAACATTATGAGAAACATTTGAAACTCGATCAATCAGATCTTGAAATACGTCTTGGTCATATGCGTTGTTTGGAAGCACTTGGTGATTGGTCTCAATTGAGCAGCGTAGCTAAAAACGAGTGGGACACTTTAAGTCGAGAAGCCAAGTCTCGTGCAGGTCCTCTAGCATCAGTTGCAGCATGGGGTTTACAGGATTGGGAGTCTATGGAAGAGTACGTTAGATGCATACCCACTGAAACCCAAGATGGTAGTTTCTATCGCGCTGTATTAGCAGTACATCATGAAGATTTTGATACCGCTCAACGTTTGATCTACGAAACTCGTGATCTTCTTGATACTGAGTTGACATCAATGGCTGGGGAATCATATGAACGCGCCTATGGTGCCATGGTTTGTGTGCAAATGTTAGCCGAATTAGAAGAAGTTATACAGTATAAACTTATACCAGAACGACGAGATCTGTTAAAAAAAATGTGGTGGAAACGATTGCAGGGAGGCCAGCGCTTAGTTGAAGACTGGCGTCGCATCATACAAGTTCATTCGCTAGTCCTAAGTCCACAGGAGGATGTACATACATGGCTAAAATATGCTAGTCTTTGTCGTAAATCAGGTTCACTGCACCTTTCACATAAAACTTTAGTAATGCTTATGGGTATTGATCCCTCAGAACACGCTAACGACGCACTACCATTCAACCAACCGCAAGTGACTTATGCATACACCAAACATATGGCTGCATCCGACAACATGCAGGGTGCTTATGAGCAGCTCAGTCATTTTGTCAACAATTATACTGCGCAATTGAACTGTATTCCTGAGGAAGTCAAACAGGACGACCATCGTCTTTTGGCGCGATGTTATTTACGTTTAGCAACTTGGCAGAACGAATTACAAGGTATACTGGATGCTGATGCAGTACAGGGTGCGTTGGATTGTTTCGAAAAAGCCACTGACTATGATCCGAACTGGTACAAAGCTTGGCATCTATACGCCTATATGAATTACAAAGTAGTGCAGGCACAGAAACAATCGTTTGAAAATCTACTGCATACTCCTGGCGATGCTTACATACAAAAAGAGAAGGCGATCATTGAGCAATATGCTGTACCAGCAGTACAAGGTTTCTTCCGTTCCATAAGTTTGATAAAAGGTAATTCGCTACAAGACACATTGCGTCTTTTAACTCTTTGGTTCGATTATGGACATCACGCAGACGTTTATGACGCGTTACTCACTGGTATGAAAATGATTGAGATCAACACGTGGTTACAAGTTATACCGCAGCTTATTGCACGAATTGACACACATCGTAATTTAGTGGGGCAACTAATTCATCAACTGCTCATTGATATTGGAAAATTCCATCCACAAGCATTGGTTTATCCACTTACTGTTGCTTCCAAGTCTGCTTCGATGGCACGTAAAAATGCTGCTATTAAAATACTTGATTCCATGCGCAAGCATTCATTCACTCTGGTCGAACAAGCCGTTATGTGTAGCGAGGAACTCATACGCGTAGCGATACTCTGGCACGAACAGTGGCATGAAGGTCTCGAGGAAGCATCTAGACTATACTTTGGAGATCGCAACATAAAAGGCATGTTCGATATATTAGAACCACTACATACAATGCTTGAACGTGGTCCATTAACGCTTAAAGAAACTTCATTCTCACAAGCATATGGACGAGAATTAACCGATGCCTATGAGTGGACTCAACGTTACAAGGCTTCTTCAAATCTAGTAGATCTTGATCATGCTTGGGACATTTACTATCACGTATTTCAGAAAATATCACGACAATTGCCACAATTAACGTCTCTTGAACTACCATACGTTTCACCAAAACTGCTCGCCTGTAAAGATTTGGAATTAGCTGTACCAGGTTCATATAATCCAGGTCAGGAACTAATACGCATAAGTCACATTAAAACAAACCTACAAGTCATTACATCCAAACAACGGCCACGTAAGCTCTGCATACGTGGCTCCAATGGCAAAGACTATATGTATCTGCTTAAGGGTCACGAAGATTTACGACAAGACGAACGAGTGATGCAACTGTTCTCACTCGTAAACACTTTACTGCTTGATGACCCCGATACTTTCCGTCGTAATTTGGCTATACAACGCTATGCCGTCATACCACTAAGCACGAATTCAGGTCTTATAGGTTGGGTACCACACTGCGATACACTGCACACACTCATACGTGATTATCGCGATAAGAAGAAGGTACCGTTGAATCACGAGCACCGCACTATGTTGAGCATGTCACCAGACTATGATCATCTAACACTGATGCAAAAAGTTGAAGTATTTGAATATGCACTCGCACAGACACAAGGTGATGATTTGGCCAAGTTGCTATGGTTAAAATCACCTTCGTCGGAAGTGTGGTTCGAGCGTCGCACCAATTATACACGTTCACTTGCTGTTATGTCTATAGTCGGCTACATACTTGGCTTAGGCGATCGGCATCCTTCAAATCTTATGTTGGATCGCATGAGTGGAAAAATATTACACATTGATTTCGGTGATTGTTTCGAAGTAGCCATGACACGCGAGAAATTCCCCGAGAAAATACCGTTCCGTTTGACACGTATGCTGATCAAAGCAATGGAAGTAACAGGCATCGAGGGTAGCTATCGACGTACTTGCGAAAGCGTAATGTTGGTTTTACGTCGCAACAAGGATTCGCTTATGGCAGTTTTAGAGGCTTTTGTTTATGACCCATTGCTGAATTGGCGTTTGCTCGACACTGACAAAACCCACCGATCAAAAGCAAACAACGAAAACAGCACGTCAGGCATGATCGGAGGCAACAGCAGCTTAAGCAATTCTGTAGAAGATTCATTATTGCTCAGTAATCCGATTGCGAAATCAAAGGCTTTTGATGGCCAACTTGTTCCAAATCTAGTAGGTGCAATCAATACCGATGTGACAAATACCAAAGCCAGTAAGGTTATTAAAAGAGTGAAACGCAAGTTAACTGGTACTGATTTCCAGACCCAAAATAGCATAACGGTACAAAAACAGGTTGATTTACTTATACAACAGGCCACAAATAACGAGAATTTGTGCCAATGCTATATTGGGTGGTGTCCGTTCTGGTGAAGATTCTAAGTAATTTATTTATGCAATGGATTTTAGCAATAAATCGTATAGGCTTATTAAAATACACAATTGCTACCACAAGTGTTGACTTCGCTTCATTTTTTCCCCATCAGTTATAATATTAGACGAAATCAGAATTAAATTGAAGACTTCGGAAAACGTACGGATAATTTACAGTGATTCGCAGAGATTTGGGCTAAAATAGTTCTGTGAAAGATATCTTATTTTGAAAACGTACTTTCAAGCCAACATTGTATCCACTTCAAATACATATACTGATGCCCAACTAAAACTTGGCACATTTATTTTGGTCTGCCTTTCTTTATTCTCCTGTAGATAGTACCACAAAAAACAATGGAGTTTCAATTCTACACATCATCGCATCCTGTTTATAACACTCACATTAAACGAAAAAAGAGAAGAACTGCAATTTAAGCTGGATAAGAGATCTGAACTGCTTCAAAAGTACACACATTTCGAAGGAAGCGGCATTGTGAGCACACAAGCATAATAAGCCTATAGCGTCACGGACTTACTATTAGTTTAACTAACCATTATTTTAAGTCAGGATTTTTTATTTCATTTCTTATACTAAATGTAGTTTAGTGAAAAAAAAAAATAAACTTAGTTCTTTAATAAAAATTGTCTCTTTTTTATTGAAAAATATGATGAATCCAAAATTAGTGCCAGTTTCAACTCAATAAAAATATAAAATATAATATCATGTCTAGAATTAGAGCGTATCCTAAGAACAATTTTGGACAATCTGCTTATAGTATTAGTAGTATTATTAGCTTTATTTTTACTTCATTTTAAATTTGTTGTAAAAATTAATAACAATTATCTTATATATATAAAGCTTACAGCTATGGCATTTTAGCCGTCTGCCGGTAATCTGCTTATATTTAAAGATTTATACAATTTATACAATGAAACAGTTTAATTAAAATATGTAGTTAAAATAATAATAATTAACTAGAAAGAATATGTGATCTAAGAAATTCTCAAATACTTATACCCATAGGTAAAGTTAGAATGACCATTCCGAATAGATGAGATAGTTAAAAATTACTTACATCTTGAATTAAGATAAACTGCTTAATCTCGTTGCTTACTACCTGCATATGTATATTATCCAATAGACTCTTAAGTACAAACCTTAATAGATTTGCGTAAAGGGTGATATTTATTGTTAAAAAGAAGGCCTGACTTTTTGATGGCTTGTTAGTAAACACACGACGAAACAGTACCCAACGAATATAGTTTGTAAGACTAAATTGTCAACCAAAATAATAATAATCGTTCAAACTACAATTACCTAGAATATAACACCAATAACGATAGTTTTCGATTATAATCCAAAACGGAATCTTAGGTCATTTGATTATCTGTATAGATACTTATTTATGTAGACGAGAACAGAGAGCTTTCAAGCAAACTACGCCATTTGCAGACATAAATTACTCCGGCTATCTGATGAACCCACGGTTTGTCATACTAAAGTTTTAGCGATTAATTAGGCATGTCGGCTAATTACGAGTTATATCAAGACAGATGTAGTATTGCCATATTTATCGATAGCCAATCGTCAAATAAGGCCTTTTAGTCCAAGAACATTTGCTAGAACAAGTTCAGCTGCACATTTGCTAGGAAGACAACAAAATAAATTGGGTACCTCTATACAAGAGATATACTCTTTTGTTTGGTGAGCGTCTTAAATTGTACAAAATACTATTGTCTATTCCTCCACCGGAAACCTGAATGTCAATTATAATTAAACAAATTATATAAAAAAATCCAACTATCTAGAAATTGAGAGAAGCCATCTTATCTTACTGTTGTGTTATAACTAGCCATTAAGTGAACTCAAGTAGGCTGTGGTGTACAAGGCCGCCATTCCATTCTAACTAATATATCTTAAACTGCCAACAATTGCCGATCCGTCACATGATACCAGGTTAAATGCTTTTCCCAATAAGAAAAAAATCTGTATTTATTGTAGTTATTATCGGATATTTTCTAAGTCGTTACTGTATGTTATCATATTTCGATAGTGATGAGTAACTTGTGGTCGTCGATTTAATATACGCTTGGGTATATAAATCTGATTGATCTTTGAATTAACATTTTTCTGATTATGTGTTGCATATATAGAGGAAGTTATCAGAAACCTATCACACTTTAATATTTGTTTACATCCACTAGATGCGGTCATCAATGCTGATATTGTGAATACCGATAAAGAAGAGCATTTACGCAATAAGAAAGTATATTGTCAAACCGGTTTAAACTACTTTTTTACTATATAATTCGTTGCGGTTCAGTGACCTTTCACAATTAAATGGATTGTAGCACTCTTATTGAATTAAAAACAAGTATAGACCATTTCACAAAGAAAGGCTACTTATCAACAATAAATTATGTATATACTTAAATAACAGGTGAAATCGGTTTTACAATGTATTTTATTATTGCGTCACTATTCCTTCTTTACTAAAATTAACTATATTTAATACTAATTTTAGAAATATCGCACATTTCTCTATGATGTGTAGGCGAGAGTTGTTACTGATATTAGACATTTTGAAAGAATTATGTTTTATTAAACATGATCACATCATCATCATCATCATCACGCTGCATCATTAGAAAGAAAAATGCTAGAGAGTGACCTATAAGATCTATTGTGCTAAATTAGACTATATATAAAGGTTTAATTTTGACAGAAAAACTAGAGATATATCTAAAAACATATCACCGCTTTACTACAAAATGGATGATGACATACTTCTTCTGTCTTTATTGAAGGACTTTTCCATCATATTTTTTTTTTTGATTAATAGCCAATAAAATTTAAGAAAGAGTACAAGTGACTAGATAAATTAAAAATATATTTCATTAGGTCCGGGTGGAGAACCGGTAGAAAACTCTAATTCCAAATAATAAAGTAACTATTTATATTTTGTTCAAACTCTCCTCGGACAAAACCTGAAATACCTCGAAAATTTATTGGGAGCATAAGATAATGCAATTAAATCTACACAATTCCCTCTCCCTCAAAGCTAATTGCAAACTACTTTTATTACTCAATACAAATTACTATTTAATTTTATTAAAAGTAAAAGCATAAACCCCTAGTATATCTATAAATACCAATAAAAAAGATAGGAAAATTTTTGATTAGCCAAATTTATTTATTAGAAGATAAATTTGTAATTGTTTAGGCTTCTACATGGTGACGTACACCACTGCCTGGTTTCTCAGCCAAGAAATCAGCAAATTCCTGATAAGGAGTAGCGCCCAATGGCATCTCTTTCCATAAATCAGGTGTCAAGTATGCGTAGGTCTTAGCGATAGCTGCATAGGTAGCCTTGGCGAAATTGCCCAAAGTACCAGTTGAACCACGAGCTGATGTATAGCAATCTTCAATACCAGCCATCATAAGCAACTTCTTAGGGACTGGAGCAGATACAATACCGGTACCACGTGGAGCAGGAATCAAACGCACTGATACAGAGCCGCATTTGCCAGTAACTTTGCATGGTACAGTATGTGGCTTACCAATTTTGTTACCCCAGTAACCACGACGTACAGGTACGACAGAAAGTTTGGCCAAGATAATAGCACCACGAATAGCAGTTGCTACTTCTTTACTGCATTTTACGCCCAAACCAATATGACCATTGTTATCACCAATAGCAACAAAGGCCTTGAAACGTGTACGTTGACCAGCGCGTGTCTGTTTCTGTACAGGCATAATCTTGAGTACTTCATCGCGTAAAGCTGAGCCCAAGAAGAAATCAATAATTTCGAACTCTTTGATGGGCAAAGAATACAAGTAAATTTCTTCTAGTGAGTTAATTTTTCCATCACGCACCAAGCGTCCCAATTTGGTTACTGGAATCCATTCCTTGGCATCTTCCTTGCCACCACGGCCACGACCACGTCCGCGTCCTCTACCGCGACCACGTCCACGTCCTCCACGAGAGCCAAATCCTCCACGGAAACCACCACGGGCTGGAGCTGCGTCCGCCATTCTATAATATAAAAAAATAATGAGGCTTAGTAAAAGTTATAGGTTATGAATCAGCGTGAGAGAAATAAAAAATTTCAGACGTCTTTAAACCATCCTTAAACTGTTTTCAAATAATTGAATAGTTTTCTGGTGGAAACCGCAAAAGAATTATAAAATATTCATCATAAAAATAAATGTGAATTAGAAAAATTTGTAGTCTGACGACGCCATTTTCACACCACGTGTTAAGAAAATCCACAAATCGAATAAGATTTTTATTGATGTACAAACACTTTCTTTATTGGAATATATTTTCAAACGAATCTTCCAAAATTATCGTCAATTATTACAAATTTCTCTAATATTTCATATATTAATATATACTCTTATATTATTCAACTCACATGAAATTTAAGTTATATCGGTGAAGGTAAAAAACCGAATGAACGAGTCTGTATTGTATGTTTTCACAAGAACCATTTTTGTGTAGACTTTGTAGAGTATGTAAAGCGTTCGTAAAATATTTAAAAATAATTCACAATAGGTATTTTCACTTCACATCCTGAACTTGTGCTTAAGTGTTAAATTTATAAAGATAAAAAAATTTTATCGAAATAAATTAATTAAAGCTGATTCGACATTTTGAATAGAATATTTTAGTAATTTGATAGACACTGCAGCAATTAAACAATTAAATGTTAAGCAATTAAATTTTGATATATCACACCAATTATATATCATTCTAACAATTTGAAATTGAAATTAAGAGAAAATTAAAAATGTTATCATATTTATATTATATATAATTTCTTCATTATATATATGTTCATAAAATCTTTTTTAAATTATTTTCATGCGGTGTTTCTATTATACAGTTAAATATATGATTGAGTTATATATATATATATTCCATATATCGTAATAGTTTGTAATATTAACATATATAGAATATAAAAGGGTATATGTTTTAATATCGATTATAAATAATATAATTCCATGGGGAATTCAGTCAGATAATCGTACCTGCAAAAGTTCATTCGTTCGCAAACGTTCGCTTTGGTGTGAATGCACAAAAAATATTTTTAAATGAAACTTTTTATTTTGTTAAATAGCTTTAACAATATATATTAGCAGTTGTTGTGTTTGTGTTTTAGACTGTAAACAATATTCACTCTTCTGAAATAACACTCGTTCTTAAGCATGTATTGTAGTCGTGGCTTCTAGCCTATTTTCAGTTTTGCTCAATCGCCTTGCTTCGTAATTTAGTATTTTCGTTGGTAAGATAGTAACTTGAAATTATTTTCTGATTTTATGTAAATTTCTAATAAATAATATATCAATTTTGTACAAAATTAAGTTGAAATTCAGTTATTAATTCACAATAGTACAACTGTGAAACAATATTGAGAATATTTCTTGTAAATTAAAACAAAACAAAATATTACTGTACCATTTGGCATTTACATTTACAAATCTAAAACAGAGTTAAAATTAAATTAATATTTTTTGTATGAACAAATTCTTAATCAAAAGATTAAATTTACTAATACTCGCACAGGGTGAATATGTTATTAAATGTTGTTGCCCATACATAAATCACACTATTGTGATTGCGTTTAAAGTTATTGTGCATGCAATATAATAAAGAAGCAGCAACATTTTTGTTTTATCATCGTTCACAAAGTGAGTTGCAGAAAGTATTGTCCGGTTAAGTTGTAAAAAATGGTAAGTAAATATTATTGATTAATATTCTTTTATTAAAATATATTATTTTTTTATTATTTAGTTTCGCAATCAATACGATAGTGATGTAACTGTTTGGAGTCCACAGGGACGTCTCCATCAAGTAGAATATGCAATGGAGGCTGTAAAATTAGGTTCGGCGACAGTAGCCTTAAAAAGCCGTGATTATGCCTTATTAGTTGCTTTACCACGAAATGCATCAGATTTGGCTGCTTCACAAGTTAAAATAAATCAAATTGATGATCATCTAGGAATTTCATTTGCTGGAATCACAGCTGATGCTCGCTCATTGGCTAGCTACTTGCGGTCAAGTTGTATTTCGTATAAATACGTTTATGACAACAGTTTTCCAGTCGATCGATTAATGGGCGAATTAGGTTGCAAAATGCAATCTACAACACAACGCTACGATCGTCGTCCATATGGTGTCGGTTTACTCGTTGCTGGTTACGATGACAATGGTCCACATGTATTTCAAATTACACCTTCAGCTAATTATTTAAATTGCAAAGCTATGTCTATTGGTTCACGTTCGCAGAGCGCACGTACATACTTAGAACGTCATTTATCAGTTTTTCCCGATTGTTCAAAGGATGAACTTATTTGTCATGGCATACAGGCAATACGTGGAACATTGCCTAATGATGATTTAGTCGGCAAAGATTATCAATCTCCGCTTATGGTATATTTATTAAATTTTTTTTTTTCATTTGAATTTCGTTTTAAATTTTAATTTTGTAGAGCTTATCTATTGCCATTGTTGGTAAGGATCAACCATTTACAATACTAAATGAAACGGAAACTTTAAAATATATAAATATGGCCAAAGAGAAAGGCGCTGCACCAGTACAAAGTCAACCAGGTGATGACGCTGCAACTCCACCTGAAGTTGATGATGGACCCGATCCACCAGCTCCGTCGGGAGGTGCAGACACTGAAGAAATGTCCTAAATTTATTTCTTTCATCATTTTATTTAATTTTTTATAAAGGCAAAAATTGGATGAAGATCAATAAAATTTATAAAATTATGGTCGTAAAAGAGTTTGCCTTATTAGCAAACTGTGGTTATGTTAGTAACCACTGGATGGCATCTATATTCATATTTCTAATATTTAAATATATTAAATTTTTTCACATTATTATTAGATGTCCTTAATTAAGTTTTCAAGTAGGCCGCCAAATCGAAGCAACATGATCTTATGTTAGTTAAACGATCTTACCAGAATATCCTACTTGAACCGAATTATCAATTTATTTTTACAATGCAGCCTAACATTGTTCAACTTATTTAAGTTATCAATGGCACGATATATTAGACCATTTCTAAATTAAGGCATTCACTTTACCTTTCCAGCTGACCAATTATTATATTATATGAAAACTAATAATTAATTCAATTGAGAGTATATCTTATATATTACAGCGTAGTTTTCACAAGCTAAAGATCGTGAACCTGGTGTTCATATAACATCTTAGTTCTAAATAAATGAAGTATAAATAATAATTGCTAAATATTTGACGATAAAACATATCTGACGATTACCTAGTTATTACAATGATCCGAGGGTTTTACTTAGCGCCATTACGTTACCATATAACACTTTAAACTTCTGGAAAGGAAGTCTCTAATATGTTTAATATAAGTTGCAATTTCTTAGTCTTCTTAGCAACTGCGCTAAGTATCATTCTAGGAAAATATTCATTCTCGACACATGGTTCGGAAGAGAGGATAATAGTGCACATAAAATAATATTACAAAATTCTTAATCTAGTAAAAATTTTTCAACCATATATATAGGTGTTTCGGATATGGTCGAACATTCACTATCTATAATCAAAAATATTTATTAATTGTGCCTGTTTATAGTGTATAGTTTTTGCACTGCCGGTGCCAGTCTTTGAACTTCAGTCAAATAAATTTGGAATGCAAGATCATTGATTCAATTTTATACTTGATCAAATCTAAAGTTTTGTCAATTGTTTTTTTAATTGTTTTGTGCATAAACTACAGCTAAAGAAATGTATTCAACAATTATTTTTTGGTATTTGTTTTATATTGTATAAAAGTACCAAACAAAATTTTGTATATAATTTTTTTATTTGCTTGGTACGGAATTTTTTATTCATAATAATTTCTGCAATATAATTACAGTTCAAAAATCATAATTATAATTATTTAACTTCAAATTATTAAAACTATATAAAATACATAAATACTATTGTCGTCTTTAACTATAAAATATATTTTGTAGAAAGGCTTTTGCACATATAGTTTTCCAACCGACAATGGCGGTGTTAGCAATCCCACTATAATATTAATATCTTTCGCGGTATATCAGCGAGCATGCTAGATTTTTCTTATTTAAGATGATCAATTAGCAACAGATGTCTGCATTTGGATGAATCTTTTCATATTGTATTTAATTGTTTTATACAGAGAGATTTCAATAGCAAAAATCTTTTTCTAAAATCGCAACAATAATGTAGCAATGAATATAAAATTTTTTAAAAACATTATTAAATATATCTCATTATAAATGTGGATAAAGAAATAAACAACAAATTGGTTTTTGCTTGATATCAACATTGCATAACTTGCGTTGCAACTTCCTCTAATTCAATATACTTTTCTAATACTTGAAATATTTCTACTTTTGCTTTGATTTTATGTCGCCTTGATAGTTGTTGTAGATATTTTGAAACAGATTTACAAAAGAAATCATCTTCGGTTTCATTGGGGACTTCTGTGAAACTATCATTTTGATTACCAATATCCTGATGTTGCTGCTGTGGTTGATGTTTAGCCTTAGATAAATTGACTTTTGGCAAGAAAACATCATCTTGTTTTATTTGCAAGGGATTCGTAACAAATGTTTTTGATTTTGCTGGACTGCTTAAATTAGAAATTTCAGCTGTATGATCAATATATTCTTCATCATATGTATCGTTAATGTCTAAAGGAAAATATAAAAACAAAATATAAAGCAATAATCAACTGTGCATACTGTTTGGCAGTACCTTCGTCATATCCCCGAAAATCCCCAGTTTCATTGGAAGTTACTTCAAGTTTATAATTGAAGTTTTGCTGTTCATCCATATAGGTATCCGTTTCATCTTCGTAATCTATATCAGTGGTAATATCCAATTTTATATTTGCGTTTATATTGTCTGCACTGTTACGCAGATATCCTTGTCTGTGAATATTGCTACGACGCTCCCTGCAATGCAATGTATATTTAATTACTTATTTGTCAATTTATTATTACAATTAAAATTACTTTCGCTTTTTTACAAATTTACGCAAGAAATCCATTGATTTGAAGAAGTCATTATGCCCAAATTCTCCATTTTCTGGATGTAAACGTAGCTGCTTCAGTTCACGCGTATATCGATCTCTCAAGCAAGTCCAGCGTCGCCGTGCTACATTTGACGATATGCCCAGAAACGTTGCTATAGAGATCCATTCTTCTTCTTTACGATCGGCTAAACGAAAATCAATGTGTCGCGGGTCATACAATGCGGGAGTGGTTCTCACTTTGTTGATTAGTATAATATCTGCTTCATCAAGTACACGATGATTTGCAGTCATTTTATATTATTAATCTAAATGTAAATTTAAGACAATCAATATGTAAACACAATTTGAACTTATGTTGCGTCAATTATAACGTACGATTGTTGCGTTGCGTTTCACAAAATTCAACTCAATGAACGAATACGCAATACGTAATAAAATGGCTACCGTAAGCATGTTCACCAGTTCACCTTTCGTTTCTTCACGTTCTTCTACAATTCGCTATTGCAAAAAGTTAAAAATATTAACTTAAATGTGTATAAAAAATATAATAATTAATAACATTTATGATCTAGTTATTAAATTTTTTTATATTTTAAACATGTCATATATGTTTTTATTAAAAAAAAGTATAAATTAGTTTTTCCGAACATTTAATTTTCACTAGCGCCATCTATAAAAAATCTATTTGATTGTTCGTATAGCAAATGTCAAATCGTTGTAATAGAAGGAAGAAAATTCGCCATTTTAATTTTTCCTTTTCACTTGGCGAGAGCGACTAGCCGATATAGGAAAAAGTCTAATAATTTTAATACGCCTTATTTGTGCATTTAAAATTCTGTTTGTTGTAAAAAAATAATCAACGATTTTCTGAGTATATAATATACTTTTGTGCATTACATTTAATAATGTTTATATCGTTTTAAGTTGTAAAAAAGTTTAAAGCAAAATGGAAAATGTCGTTGCCTTTAATTCGGAGGTAAGTAGTGCGAAAAGCAAAAAAAAAAATAGTGTCAATTAAGAGTGCCTTTAGTAAAATTTTTTTATTAGTTATGAATTATAAATGGCTTTGCAGAATTTGTGCAGTGATGTTAAAATTACTTAATCTTTACAATTGTTTATTAATGCAAAAAAGAAAAAAAAAGTGCATATAAAAATTGCAATAATTAATATTGCATATAAAAAAAAATGTATTGAAATGGTTCAATGCTAAAAATGCTCTAGTGTGTAGGCGCGACCGGACTTAACGTTCGCTTTATTTTAGGGTAACTATCCACTTGGTTAGTGCCTGTAAATTCTTAGTCTAAATGTACCATAAATAATGCCGCAAAATTAGTTATTCTATATACCATTAAAACATTAGGTTAATTTCATAATGTCTTACATTGTTTTTTATTTAGTTATAATTTAAGAAAAAAAAAATTTATCTTAATCGATAAGAAAACTGAAAGGCTTTTCTTCTTTTTATTTGCAGCTATCTGGGCTCTATGACTCCAAACCACCAATTTCCAAAGCCAAAATGGCCGCTATTACAAAATCTGCAATGCGAGCCATTAAATTTTACAAGCATGTTGTGCAAAGTGTTGAGAAATTCATATTAAAATGTCGACCGGAATATAAAGTGCCTGGTCTTTATGTTATCGACTCAATTGTACGACAATCTCGTCATCAATATGGCCCTGAAAAGGATGTGTTTGCTCCACGTTTTGCACGCAACATCAAGGAAACCTTTGCGAATTTATTCCGTTGTGCGCCTGAGGATAAAAGTCGTATAATACGTGTGCTCAATTTATGGCAGAAAAATAATGTTTTTGCACCGGAAGTTATACAACCAATATTTGATTTAGCAGATCCAAATCATCCAATTTATCAAATGCCACCAGCTGGAAGTGCTATTGGTCCGGGTGGTATTGGCGATATGTCGAGCACATCGAATGGTTTGAATACATCAACCAGTGGTTTAGATATTAGTATGAGTGGTGTAAATCAATCTGATGATAAAATTGGCGGTTTACCTGATTTATCGGTATGTAAATAACACATTTAATGCAAATTTTTTATAATATATATATATTGATAAGTTATAAGTTTATGGATAAAGACTAACCATTTATATAATATAAACTATTGCTTCCTGTTATTAACTACTTATGCTTACCTTTTCATTTACGGCAAGCAGTCCATGAGTCACGAAAAAGCGCAAAATGTGCTTGATAATAGCACTTTGCGCCAGTTGGAACATATGCAACAATATTTAAAACGACAAACAGCATCAACTTCGAAGTCGCGTGAAATTGCCAGCTACGGTTGTTTAATAGATAGTGCTGGTGGAGGAGGAGGAGGAGGTGTAGGTGGTGGTGGTGGTGGTGGCGGCGGCGGCAATACATCAAAAATACATCATATTGAATCTTACTCGAAATATGCAAAAGCACTACATGAGGTGCCCTTCGACGATGACGATGATATTGATGATAGTTCACCGCAACAGCCATCGAATTTTCTTGACGTAAAATATTGTCATTACTTTCTACGTGTTTCAAATATTTGCTTTAGTTTTTTTTTTTTGATTCCTTTTGATTTAGCATTTCAATTTTAATTTATACTATAATTTCAAATATTTTTTTGTTTATATATCACTTGCTGATATATGTATGCATTTTTTGTTGTTACAGATTATAGGCTCTATATACACTTTAAATTATTAAAAATACTATTTCCTTGGTTTGTGAAGATTTTTCGTGGTTTTCATTAAATGAACAATTTGATTATTTATTTTTAACCCATTTCGGACCACCGTGTGGTGCAAACAGCTAGCTTTGAATATTTTTTAAAAATATATGAAAGTAATTAATTCAATGTTTTTATATTTATTACCAAGTTTGATATTTTAATAATATAAAAATAGATATTTCGAGCAGTTCTTATCTGCCCATAAGTTTATCTTGTCAGACAGAAAAAAGTGTTTTTTTCGAATCAAAAATTAAAATAAATAGAAATAAAAACTAATTTATTTGTTAAAGCATATATTCACAAAAGCCCAAATATAATTTTGTAATTTTATATATTTATATATATATATATAATATATATATTTTATATTTTTATGATATTTTATTTTAATCTTTTAAATAAATATCAAACGTGAGGGTAATCTTTCAAATAAATATCAAACGCTTCTCATTTACTCAAACTTATATTATTTTACTATTTACTATGGTAATTTCACCATAAAATCCCAAGTTTTAACTTGCCTGGTACGTAATGGGTTAAACACAAAGAACCAGAAAATCACAGAATACTTTTTTTGGGAAAACAAGCTATTTCTGTTTAGCTACTTTCCTTTGGTGTGTATTTTTGCATTTTAAAAAACTTTCTATTGTACTCACATCTACTATATATATTACAGATAATATATATAGAATTTAAATTAATATATATCGCTTATTCGATTCGATATATATAATATATATATACTACTTATATCATATATAAGTTTATATATTCCATATATATTATATATATATGATATGTACTATATATGTAATATGTATAATAAATACATATATTTTTAAATTTGTATACATATATATATTTCTTAAAATTTATATAACCAATAATGGAGTCTAATAAATTTAAAGTCTACTTCACACCACAGGAAAATAATTTAACACAAACTGCTCATTTTATATAAATATACATGTTCCATATAATATATATTGCAACAGATTATTTCCATTCCAGTCTAGCAAAAGTTAATAGTTTTATTAAATTCAAGCTTTGTTCATAAAGTTTTAGTTCTTTTTAAATCTGATTCTGTAATTTCTTGCTGATACGCATCGGTCTTTTGGTGCTTTTCTGACAAAACCAGAGATCACATGTTTAACTTTTGTTATTTTAAATGGGCTTTTATAGAGCCTTAAGCATCCCTTGAGAGTAGTAAGAAGCATTCATTCGTCGTATAGGAGTGGGTCTAGGACTGACACTTGTACGTTGTTTGATTATTTTGTGTTTTATAGTGAGAATATCTTATGTTGCTTTCATTATTTAGGAAATGTGCATCCTCTCTAGGTTAGTTTAGTTTATACCAGAGGTCCTAAGTATCCACTTATCATCTAATGGTCCATTGTGCTACCATATAAGGTTTAAGGTTAAGATACAAAGACTTAAAAATAACCTTGGAGGTCTTGGAATTGCCCAAGATCAATAATTTGTTTCAAATATAAATGTTTTGTTGTCATACATAGTAACTTTTGTTAATGTTATATTTTCAACTATCAGTATTTTGATATATATAAAAGTTGAAATATAAAGAATTAAACTATAAGATATTATATGTAACAATAACTTTGCTTAGATTTGATTCACTGACAATTCGAAATCCGTACTTTGACATGTTCTTCTATAGATCTGGTTATTTTTAGTTTATTGCATTAGTTATTAAAATAATCTCATCTGACAAGGAAGTCGAAAAATTTCAAAACGTCAGTGATATGAGACTAATAAAATTTAGAAGATTAAATATTTCTTTATACCTGCCGCAGCAGTGAAAAAGAGAAAAATACATCTATTTTGTCACTTTCTAGCGAATTCTCATTGATATACGATAAAAGGCAATCGTTGGCATGGAATCCACAAGGTAGCATAAGATCTGGTGCGTCAGCGAAAACGTGGACAAGAGCGGTCATAAGTAAGCTAGCTAAAGCACGATATACATGAAACCACATCTACAGAGAAGCACCAATTAGAGACAGATTTAGAAGAATTATTGAGGCCCTATGCCACACTGGGGGTAGTGGACAGTAGTAGTAGTAGTAATAGGCTCCTTTAGATCTTTGCTGGATAATATTCTCTTAAATAGCATGTTAAACTTTATTAAAGATACAAAATGCTTTAAAACCTATCGTTATAGAATTTGATGTAACGTTATACAGCGATTGTTGGGATTTAAGTAATTGTATTCAAAACTATATTTGTTTATTTCTTTCCTCAAAATTATGTATTTCTTTAGTAATGCATATATAAGATATACTAATATTAAAAATCAAATTAATCGGTTCTGTTTGCAAAATGCCTTATGTTCATTTGGGGTCTGTTGCAAGCCACATCAAATCATGTGTGTATGCAATATGTAAATGCGTAGTGCTCTGCTTTACACTGATGGTCTATATGACTCCTTGTCATTTTCTATCTGTTTAATCAGTTCAGGTTTCATTGTTATTCTCATGGAATCTTAAAGTTCTGAAGGGAATCAATTTTTTTAATAAGCTTTTAATAAATTGTATCACAATGGTTAATTATTTGTGCTCAAGTGACCAATCCTCATAACCAACCTATAAATAAATTGACTTATAAATATTATATACACATATTAAAAATTAAATTAAGCTTAGCTTAGAATAAGGTAGAGTTGCAATATAATTTCTGATGGATAGTTGTTTGGCTCTTTCCTATTAAAGTCGTTAAGTTTGTTCGCTTTGACTCAGGTCAGTTTCAACTAAAATCCCATCCATCTTTAATCTACAGTTGTTTCCAAACAAACACTTTATCTCTTACACTTCCTTTACCCATTTATATCCTAAGACATATATTCGTAATTGTAATTCCTTTCATACTATATACATCTTCAAGGACTATTACAATAACAACATGATAGATGTTAATAGACATGAAGCTCTTATTTACTTACGAGTAACTTTACTACTATCAAATATTATTAAAAATATTTTTTTCTTTATAGCATTATAACATTTAGTTCGTTAAAATTACGGTAGGGTTTATACCCTAGCCAAAGCCAATCCTTGTTTATATAAAATAAGTTCGTTACTTAAGTTTGATAAAATGTTATAGGTATTTAAAGGGGTTATGTTGAGTAAATTTCATGAGAGGTATAAGCTAATATTCTGACCTAAATATTCATAGTATTTTTTTCTTTGAGAGTACCCATACGCATGCGCAAATTTATAATTAACCCTTTTACTTTATTAAACAATGCTTATGCAATATTTTGTTTGATATTAAATATATTAATTTTGAATATAATTTATTTATATGTTATATGCATATTTTTTATAGAAAATTATTATTAAATATATATCAGGGTTGTGATCTGCAACATTTTAGTATAACTGAAGTAAATCATGAATAGAATTAAAACTAAGACCGTGTGCGAGTTCGAGTAAATTGAGGGAAATAGTAAATTATGTCGGTATGACAGCAAATGTTGGTATTTACCAGAATTTCGAGTAGGGTAAATTAGATAAAAATTAGGTAAATTAGGTGTTACCATTGTAAAAATTTTATAAGATGTTTAATAAATAAATAAATTATTTAAAACTTTTAAGCAAAAATAATAAATAAGTGCAATAAATAAATAAATTAATATTTACATAAGTGCAGTGCAAAAAATCCCTAGGAAATTTCAATTTACTTTACGTCAATTTACTCGAACTCGCACACGTCCTAAGGATATGTTTTATAAAAACTGTCGATCGAACGCGTGGTTCTGGGTATTCTCATACCAATGAATTGCGAAACTTTACAAAATATACACAACTCACAGCCCTGACTCGTATACAAATTTTTAAAACTTTTATGTTTTATGCTTTTCAATGGTGTACATTTATTTTAATTATATTTTATGATATAGAATATTTTAATTCTTAAATATTATTTTTATTTTAGAACAACAATATTAAACAATTATTAAATGATCCAAACGTGTTACGTCAACTACAAACATTACAGAATTTCCAAAAATTTAAACAACAAGAGGATAAACATAAGAATGATTTAAGAATGCAGGAGGAGGCTTTTATGCAAACTGTTTTAAAGGTAATAATATAATTATTTTCCCATTTTTTTAATTAATTTTTAAAAATTTTATTTAATAAAAATTTATGCAATTATAGACTTCAGCAACCATGGGTAGCCAAGATGGAACTGATTTAAGAGAGGTTGAGTTTGTGTCAGAAGAACAAAGTATAGAGGTATTATTTAATAATAAATATATATTAAATATTAAAAATATTTTATGTCATATGTTTAATTTACAACGACTCAATGACAGCATAAAATGGAATTATTTAAAATTTATATATTACTGATTTCTTTTATATAAAATTTAATAAATTTATTGTTCACTTTATTACACATTGTTCCCATTAAAAAGTAATTGGTTAACTAAAACTATTTTGTAAGTTTACTAAAATGGTTTTATTTAATCTGTATAAAGAATTCCATTTTATCTGTGCTGACGTGCAAAGTGATATGAAAGAAAAATGTTATACAAAATTAAAAAGAAAATTAAAGAGAGAAGCTTCTCCTCAGTAAATCTTAAACTACTCCTATCACAAAATTGAAATAAATACTATTAATTAGTACTTTTTATCGTATATAAACAAGCAGAAATAGTTTCATCCGTGAATTCCCACTTAATTATTTAAACCTTATGACTATCGTGTAGTGGATAGAATTACAATAACTTCAAAGAAAATATATATCAAATACTGATCCTTGCATTATATGTAACTTCTTACCAACTATGAATCAAAAGAATAGCCACAAAAACATTAAATTTAAAATCTTGATATTATGGTAAACGAAATGAGTAGAGTATGTGCTTCTTCGAAACGATACTATGAAAACTAAAAATATTTGTAATTTGAATTTAAAATATAAATTGTAAAAAAATTATATTTGCTCAGAAAATGTTAACGAAATTATAATAATGAAAATAGTATAATACGAGGGCGGTTTGATAAGTCAGTGACTTTTTGAATATCCCGTGCAGAGATTTGAGTAGAATAAAGAAGTCATTACCGAAACAAACGCATATTTTGAGAGCTTTGAGAATACCAATTATTTGGAGGAAATAAGAAAATTAGAAAAAAGCTGGACTAAATGTATCGAGCCAAAAGGTGATTATGTAGAAAAATAAAATGTTTATTTGCCGAAAAAAATTTTTTTTATTCAAAAAGTTTCTGACTTATCAAACCGCCCTCGTATAATTAAATAAATTTTATTTGCATACAAGAAAAAATTTAACAAAATTATTGATTAAATCAAAATTATATATTTCAATCAATTTTATTTAATTAAATAAAAAAAAATAAAAAACTTTTTTTTAACACATTAAAAGTAAATCATTCGCCATATGTTTATCTTTTTACAATCAATTATTAAAACCTAATTATTTAAAAACAAAATAATTAAATTCGTTATTGACACTAATCTACTCATTTCATAGCATTTTATAAAAGTTGCAACTTTCGTTAAAAACTCCAAAATGATATTTTCTAAAAATTGCATTGGCTGTTAAATATTATTATTATTACTTTCAAATTATATATTATACTTAAAACTATTATAACACGTCGGAATTTCACACAATTTCCTAGAAATTGTAAAGGTAAGGTGTACTGAAATTCCGCCCGATGAGCTACATGAGATATAACAACGTTTGCATAGATAGAGCTTGGTAAGTTTGTACATAAAATAATACTTAATATAAAAGGAAAATAATAGTGTTTAGTTCGAGATATATTGCTCAAATTGATAATAACAAAAATGCCGAAGTATTTTACAATAAAAATTGCGAAATTGCATTAAAGCCCAAAGCACACGTCAACACCAAAACAAAAAAAAAAACAAAACAAAATAAAAAACTTCAAACATGACTGACAGCAGCAGATTTATTTTTTTATTATTATTTTTTTTAAAGAAAAAATAATTATGATATATCACAAAGAAGTTGTAAAACGAAAAGTCATTGATATATTATATATAAAAGTTTTCATTTGATTTTCCGTTTTACTATTTCTTTAATCATTTATTATTGTTTTTATTTCATTATCATGGACTTATATTTTTTATATCATTTATTTTTTTTTTTTTTTGTTTAAGTATAAAATAAATTTTGTGTAAATCCTGACTTTGTAATTCACTTATGAAATAGGTTATCAATTTGGATGGCAATGATTCACGCAGCACAACACCAGATCGTGATCGTTATAAGAGACGTCGTAGTCGCACTCGTTCACGTTCGATTGATCGTCGTGGCGGTGGTGGTGGTGGCAGAGATCGTAGACGACGTTCTTCACGTTCCAGATCACGCACGCGTTCGCCACGTTCAAATAGGCGACGTTCTTCTCGTGATAGAGATCGTAGTGAACGCAGCAATCGTGATAAGGAGAAAGATCGTGAGCATGAGCGCGAACGCCGCAAAAAGGGTTTACCAGATATTAAAAAGGAACACTTGAGTGGTAATGACAATTATTTATTATTTAAAAAAAAGCACAACATTATATTATATATAACATTATTAATATAATCTTTATATATTTTAATTGCAGATATAGTATGAAGGAATAATAGATCAAGATCACAAGAATTGATTAGTTTTATGAAAATTCGCTGAAAATTGACTGTCATTGTAATGCACAGACATCTCCATCACTATTCTACTTCTATTTTGTACAAAAAATAGCTGTATGATAGATCAAGAACTTTTTGCTAGTATCTAATAGAAGATCACAAGTTCAAAAAGTTTCCTTCTAATACATATTTCTTTCAATGTAGAAGATATGTATATATTTTTGAATGACTGATCATAAGTTATTCTTAGTATCGATTTGTTTCAATGGTGCAACAGCACTTCTGTTTATAGATATATATTGTCGAATGGCTGATTATAAGTTATTCTTAGTATCCATTTGACCGGCGTAATGTTGCAGATTGTAAATAGCTCTTCTGTTTGCTATTATATTTTTTCAAATGATCGATCGAAAAATATTCTTGCTATCTATTGGTCTTAATCAAGCATATATATTATAAAAAGCCCTCTGTTATATATTTTTAAATGCTCAATTAAGAACTTTTTGTTAGTTTTTTTCTCTTTCTGGTGGAATAAAAAAACATTTTTTTTTTATATTCCATTTCTCCATATTCCATTTCTTCTGACCACACTGTCAACAGTTCTGCTGTTAGTAATTTTTTTTTTCAAATTATCGATCAAAAATATTCTGCTTATTAGACATTTCTCCCAAAGGGGTAGACTATTATCAGTTCTTCTGTTTGTAGTTATATATTTTTGGTCAATCACTCAAAAATATAACATACAATGTCTACTAAAATCCTTGGATGCAAGACCATAAATTTTATATGACATTTTAATTATATGACATATGCCAAATTTTGATTGCTTCCTACAAACTTTATCTTATTACAAGATAGATTAATTAAATAATATTTTTGGGATTCAAAATTCATAGACAAAACCCAGTCTGTTTTTAAACTATATTTGAGAATATAGGTTTGGAATTTTTTAACTACACTAATTCTCAAAGAAAATAAAAATGCTTGCAATTTAAATCTGCAATTTGTTATATCTTAATAATTTTTCTTAAAAGATTAGTTCTAAAATTTTATTTTAAATTAAGAACTGATTTAGGTTTAAAAGACGGTCATATTCTATGTAGCCCGCTTATAGATACGTTGCCTTCAAGATCAATACAATATTTAGTTTAGTTTAGCCTAGTTGGTCAACTCACTCACCAGTGTAAATGAAGTATTTACTATTCTAAACGATTTCCTTAATTTAAAGCATAACAAATATGCTTACATATTTTACAAATACTGTAAACTCGAGTCCTCTTTGTAATTGTTTATCACGGATTTTTGCAGTAGAACTGTTTTATACAGTCTAAGCTAACCTAGTCTTTACTGGAACAATCTGGCTGTCGTTTTCCTTAAAATAATTTCGTCAGTATAAATAACTCTCCGTCAAACTTACCAACATATATCTTATTAATAATACTTATATATAATATTAATGTATTTTATTTGTTTTTTATTTCAGTTTTAACATATTTGGTGACGTGTGTTTTGTGTGACTTGCAATGATCAACAAATAATAACCTGTGCAATTCAATTAATTATTAAATATAAACAAACTTTGGCATTTTGAGGCATTATTCAATTAATGAGCAAATATCAATAATATTAAGAACTTCCACTAAACAAATCTCAACGAGATTTAATCCCTACATGAATATATTAAGAATTATTTTAATTTAAAAATTGTAAATTGAACCACAAGAATATAGAATTCATTGTGGAAATACTTTAAAGACTTGCCATAATTTCCACATTTATTTAAAAAAAAACACTTAAGATAGTAATTATCATTTTGTAATATTTTTAATTTTTTTCTTTTTGGTAATTGTTCATTCTAATATTTAAATTCAGTATTACTTTAAGAACTTTAAGAAGTTATATACGTCTCATAATTTATTTTCAAAATCTATCATCTTATTTACAATGGAAAAAATTTACCATTTGGGTTGAAAAATCAATCTATTTTATTGTGTTGATATTCCACAAATGAAGTTAAAAGAAATATCGTTCAAGAGTCCCAATTTTTGTAGATATGGTATAAATTCCATATCTTTAATGTTTAGAGCAAAAGCCTAAAATTATAAGTGACTTAATTAAACTATTATGTCTCCTTTATATATACTGTTATGCCTCCTTTATATACCATATACTTATATAAGTTATATGCACAATAGAAAGGTAGAATATAATTCTTTTAATTAAACCTTAAAGATATAATTAATAATAGTAAAGTAAAGTTCCTTATTATACAAAAATAATATAAAAACAATTTTCCTTACTTCATAAAAATAAAAGTAATATTTTTATATAGTTTTCATTCCTAAGTATATATATGTAAATCTAATAACTCTTAATTGTACTAAACTCTATTAAAAATTATGAAACTTTTCATATTGCATTGTAACGGGAATTAAAAAAAAATTATGTACAGTAAAAACTATCTTGAGTATGACCAAATGGGGTAGGGATTGCTTGTTGTTGTAACCCGCTGGGACCTATAAGCAGATAACTTGAAAGGGCATACAAGACGATTATATGGATAGGGAAGTGGGTGGTTAGTGGTAGGGAGCGACGGAGGGGGAAAAATTATGAGGTTGGGGTTACATCGTTCCAAATAATGATTTCATAAAACTTTGACCCAGGACCATAGCATTTAGGAAAGTTTTTACTGTATTTTACATTCAATAAACATAAAGAACTGCACGTCACTGAGAAAGAGAAACTGTATAATTATATAGATTTACCAATATTTTATTTATATTGTTAATACAATATTAATTTAAAATTGATTATGTGTCTTTTAACAATTTTAGTTTGCAGTACTACATTGTGGGTTGGTCATCTTTCTAAATTGGTCTATCCCGAAGAATTATCTGATACTTTTGGGGCTTACGGAGATATTGTGACCATTGATCAAATTGTACCAAGAGGTTGTGCATTTATAGTAATGAATAGACGTCAAGATGCTTTTAAAGCTATGCAAGCGCTTAAAAATCATAAATTGCAGGGACGTGCAATAACCATATCCTGGGCTGCCGGTAAAGGTGTTAAGAGCAAGGATTGGAAGGATTATTGGGATTTAGATTTGGGTGTTTCATACATCCCTTGGAGTAAATTAGATGAAAATATTGATTTTGATAGTCTTGAGGAGGGTGGTATGTTTGATGAAGATACCATGCCTGGTTGGATTAAAGACAAAATAAATCATATGAAAAGTCTTAAAGAGAAGTCAAATGAGCCAGCAGCTATACCTACTCCAGGTAGCTTAATGTTTGGAATCGACACTACGCAACCTCCACCAGGACCTCCACCAACAGCTGGTCCACCACCAATAATTCCAATGGTTCCAGGTCAATTTTCAATGGCACCACCAATTGGTGGACCTCCACGTATGCTTGGTCCAATGGGTATGGCTATGCCAGGCATTCCAATGCCACCTAATTTAGTGCCAGGTATGCCACCACCTCCGCATGCAATGATGATGGCTCCGAATATGATTCCTCCTGGTTTTCCACCAATTCCACCGCCAGTGGGTGCTGGAGCTCCGTTAGCATCACATATGGGTCTTCCACCGACTCAATTTCCACCACCACCCAATGTTGCGCCTGCTTCTATTGTACCTCCCCCTTCAGGAGTTATTACTCAAATACCAAGCGATGATCATATGGATATTGAAATGGATGAAGATGAAAATTCTTTGCCTCCTTCGACGTCGACACCGCAAATTAACTTTAATCAGCCGCCTCCGATTATTACACCAGGTTTAAACAATGCCGCTGCTGGCAGCACGAGCGATATAGGAAGTGAACTATTTAGTAGAGATCGTACTCGAGGAAACAATAATGCCAGTTCCCGCTGGGGTGGACGTGGTAACAATGAAGAAGATGATATTATTGATGGACCGCAAAGATGGCGTGAAAACGGTGGCCCCAGTGATTCGCTTAACTATAATGAGAACAGAGGTGGTCCACGCTCAGGAGGTATAGGAATGAGTATACCTTCCATAGATATGAGCAACTTGCAGCATAGAGCAGAGTTTTTAAATGGTAAGAAATTTTAATTTTAATTTAATGCATATATGTTATATATATGTTATGTGTTTTTTTTTTCATTCTTATTTTTTTATTACAATTAGAATTTGATAATCGGAATGGAGGTCCACGCGGTGGTGGTCCTCGTGGTAATAGTCACGGTGGTGATTTTTATCCTAATATGCAAAATCGGTTTAACCAACCAACAAGTTTAATGCAAATGCGTATACCTCCTCCAAACGCTTTTAATCCGCGTATCGGAGGTCCCGGCGGTCCGCCAATATTTATGCGTGGTCAAGGTGGCGGTCCAGGTGGTCGACAACAAGGACCTGGTAAATTGCCATTGAAAATTACATTTATTCTAATGTACTAAATATAAATATTCTTATTTGCGAAGGTTTCTTTAATCCACGCAATCCATTTGATCGTGACAATAATCGAGGTCCACATAGAGGGGGTCGTGGAGGTGGTGGCAGCTCTCGTGGTGGACGTGGTAATGGTCTAGGAATGCAAAATTGGAGCGATGAAGAAATTGACGACAGTAATGCTTTTAAACGACGCAATCAAGTCAATAACCGCTTTCGTGATGGCCCTGACGATCGTCACAATCGTGATCGTGGCAACAGGCGAGGTTTTGGTGACCGTGGTGGTCATCGAGATTGGCATGATAGAGATTATCGTGATATGGATCGCGATCGCAATCGTGGCAACCGCCAAGGTGCACCTCATCGACGATTTTCACGTGACAATTCTTATTCGGAAGATAAAGTCTCATCTGCTGTAGAAAATAATCCCATTGTTGATACAGAAGACGATTGGGATCTTGAACTAAAAGAATATGACGCATCAGAATCAGAACCAGCTGTTGAACCTCAAAATATGCCTACGCCAACTGAAAATACAAATGAAACTACTGCCAATATCGCTAATCGGAATGACAACGTGCAAATCATAAGCAATGAGATATTAACTACTGATTTCTTTGTGAAACCAGATGAATCTGATGATAAGAAAAAGGATACATTACCTCTAAATAGTACTCCACTATACGATGAGTTGCCAGCACCGGTTGCTGTCCAGAAGGAGAACATGTCATCATTGAAATTTGACACGACCCCGACGGCAGAACCAGTTATTGATCACGAAAATAATGTAACAAATCCAGAACCTACTCCTACTACCAATGAGGAATTGCCTGTGGAAGAATAAATATATTAACAAATAAAGCAGAACTTTTTCTGTATGTATAATCATTAACTACAATTGATTTTAAAAATAATCTATTACCATACAGATAGACATTATATGTCAAAGTACATTTTAAATGTCACAAGAAATTATATTGGCAAGATCGCAAAGTATCACCAAAACTAAATAATAAAAAAAATAATTTGCTATCGATTTGTCCCTTTATGTTTTAACATTTTTAGAAAAATAATAATGGAAATTTTAATTAAACAATTAGATGCTAAGAATTATTAATACTGCACGTAGCAAATGATCAAATTATAAAAATAAAATAACTATATATATATATATTATGAAATCAACTGTTCTATTAGGATTATGTTAAATAAAATTAATTCATTTTTGCAATAAACAATTACTATCTAAGAAAGTAATCATTAAATATTTTTATTTAAATAGTTTGTAATTATATATTAGTATATATAAATACATAATCTGTAAAAATTATATATATTATATAAAAATTGATATAAATTATTTTTTAGTAGGTAAATATTTATAAATGATATAAATATTTGCGATGTCATAGTAAACCATATTATATATAATTAATAATTAAGCCAATTTAAATGATTAAATTTTTAAATTTAATTTTATTACTCATGTAAAGTAAGCAAATTGATATGAATAAAAGCTATTATTAGATTAAGTGTTAATTTTATTCAAGCGTTTATTTTGAGTAGGAAAGTATAAAATATTAAAAATGATATTACTAAAGTTTGATATAAAATATATTTATCTTAAAATGTTGATTTTTGTATGTATTATTCTGATTTTTTTAAATTTATATGTACTTGCTCTCGTAGTTCATTTATTTAGTTAATTTTACTTTAAATTAAGAGTTATATTAGAATAAGAGTAATATTCTAAATTTTTTTTTATATTCCTAACCTATATATTTTTATTGCTAACTATTATTTTTATTGCAGAATAAAAGCTTTTCTTTTGATTTATAAAGATTAAGATTAATATGTTCTACTTAAAAAGAAGAAAACTGTAAAAGTGAAATTTTTATTCTACAATAATGCGAACAGATTCCTTATGCTAGCAATAGTCTGTTATTTTCCATTTTATAATAAAATATTTTATCGTTTATAATACTTACTTATTTTCAATTTATTTTTGTTATATACGAAGACATTTAATTGAAAATTATCTCTCAAATATTCTCTCAGTTAATTTTGAGAATTAAAAATATTGACCAATTAACTCAATTAAATACAGTAGCCTTTAGTTTTTATTTTATTTTTTAATGTAGAACGTTTTGAGGCTGTGTCTATTCCGATTGTTCAGCAGCAAATAACATTATCTGCCTATATGCTATATATTAAGAAATAGAATAAATATATTTGGAATGTAAATTTCACTTTCTCTTAGATCGATAACGGCAATGCTTATTAAATTATATTTTAAATCATACATTAATAATTAGTAGCGTCATAATTAATGGCGCAACGATCCTAGTTGGATTTTGGCCTCCCTGCATGTAACCGTATATATATGTATTAATAAATCAAAAGTTCTAAGAAATCAGTAGACTATTGATTTGTAATTTGAAGTCGCACCTGTATTAGCACGAAAAAGAGAGGGTAAGAGCATATTTAATCCATTTACTGCAAAAACCTTTGATTATACACATATAGGTTCTAATAACTGCCGGGTCTAAGTCCCGGAGCCACTCGTCCCCGGTGACAATCAAGTGCCATTCAACACACCCCATAGGGACTTCACAAGCAGGTCCCAGCGAGTTACTACAACATTATATATATATATATGAAAGTTTGTTGAAGCCCGAGAAGATGTGCTGGTAAACTTACTGCTGGGAGTGCTGGATAGTGCTTGATCGTCGCAATTAATGAGTGGCCTCAGGACATAACCCGGTTAGTCCTGAAAACACGAAAGTTTGTAAACTATGTGTTTAAATAATCATAATATAATATCCGTACATTTAAATTGAAATTAACATAATGAATTATACTTTCATATTTTAAAAATACTAGAATGTTTATAACCAATACTTCGAATTTCAAGAGAAATTATTACGCAATTGGCTATTAAAAACATAAACAAACTAGCTTGAAATAACTAAATAAATTCACTAAAAAAGGTAAGATCAGAATTAATACGAATGCTTCAAATAACTAAGAAGCATCTAATATTAACATGTCCATCTATAGCGTTTGAAATACTCAGGTTAGTGTGTAGGATTTCTAATGAATTCATTTAGTAGATCATGCCTCCCTGCCCTGCAAGATATCCACTAAATAAAAATGGTAATTTGAAATTATTACATTTTTAAAATTATGGTCCAGCTACGCTCGAACGAAAGCTAACAACAAAGCAACAATAACGCTTCAAATACATTAGAAAAATTATTTATGTCACAACAAGATTGTTAGAAGTAATTTCAATAAATAGATATAAGCAAGAAAGAGGTATCCATTATACATAATTCCTTGATATTCATTTATAAAACAAATGTGTTTTTATGAATTTTATAATTACAAAATAAATATGAATAATTTTATTTATTACAAATAATTAAAATATTTTAGAATGTTTAAAGTTCAACAAAAATCCTCATTAATAATATCGGTATTAACAGCTAAACCACGCTCCTTCAATGCCTTTGATATTAATCTATGTTTTTCTTGACGTTGCTCTTGCTCGCGTCGCTGAGCATCTAAAATTTCATCTACTGATATTTCCTTCAACGGAAGCTTAGTTTCTTTTTCACGATCCTAGAATTAATTTTTAAATTAAATTAATGGAAATAAATTTCGTAAGGTCTACACTTACTATTTCACCAAGCAGTACAACGTTTTCACCGCGTATTATAAATACACCCCGAGGAATGTCTCCATATTCATTTCCAACGTGAATTCGTTCTATTGTACGATGTAAAACCAAATTAGCAAATTGATCCACGGAGCGCAGATAGCCAATTAATGTTCTTCCATCTCGCAGTAACACCATTAATTTTTCTATTAAGCATATTATTTTATAAGACAAGGATAAATGATTTTTTATTTATATATGTTACTGTCAACTTCTTCTAGTAAATGTGCTGTGCCAGCTAAAGGATTTAAATCGTCCATAATATTCATTGAATAACTTTATTATAATTAACTTATTAAACAAAAGTTGAGCAATTTCGAATATTTTTACGAAAGTAAGAACAAAGAATAAAGCGAAAATTTTGACAGTTTGCTACAAGACCGTAGAACCATTGAGTAAAAATATTCTTACTCAATGGTAGAACTTATTTCGTTCATATAATAATGTTTGTACTTTTTAAGCCGGTTTTGTACACAGTAAAAAATTTGCAATTATCGAATATTTAGTAAAGCTTAGAAAATGATCATGATCAAGTGTAAATAATCGTGAGTACTTAAATAGTACTAAATCATTGGTCTATTCAGGGAGAGAGATGAAGGGGATACAAGGGCTCCCTTATATTAAAATAATAATAGAACTAATGCTATTAACATAATAAATTATTTGCAAGAAAAAGTTTTGTTTAGTATATTTGTCTTCTTGGCACAATACCGTTAATGTTATTGCACTTTATTATACCACGAAAAAAATATATAAAGAAATCACTATAAGAAATTCGTATATATCGTCTTACATTTAATTCTACCCGGAATATAAAATATTTAACTTTTCAAATGATTACTGCATATTATTAATACGTTGTTATTAATTAATTGGTAATAAGATGCAATTTAAATTGAATTATAATTGCATATACAAATAACTTTAACCTCCTCTTCGATAGATATGTTGTTTTTACAGTTGTTATATCCATAAACGATTACAATTCCATATGCTTTCTTTGTATTTTATATTAAAGTCGCATAAATCATAAAAAAATGAAATGTGTTTCATATAAAATATATAATAAAGACACCAGCATAGCAAAAAAAAAAGATATTTAAAATAGTAAAATTGACCAAATCGTGTTTCCTAAAATTTTGATCATGCAATACAATATTATAATAAGGCGTAAATCAGATGTCCCGAAGACACAACTGTTTCCACTACGCTACGATATTCATATATATCAATAATAATTTATAAGATATCGGGATTTTAAGTTGGACATTTAGGCATGATACCGTACTGTAAATTCGATCGTGGCAATTTGAAATCGTATTAATATAAGGATTATTGAAAACTGCTTATGGAAAATTGGCAATAATATTTAAATACTGATCTCCTGTCATATGAATTAGGCAGTAAACAGCAGTGGCTCATTTTTTAGGAAATAAGTGATATACTTGTGTTGTACTTAACTCGACAAATCTACATTAAAATACGTTAAAGAGGTTCGATAAGTCTAATACTACGTTTATATTGTTAGATTAAGAGAACCGGTTACATTTCACATTGGAAATTAGCTTTGGCGTTTATCTCATGTTTTGTTTTGTGTGTTTGATAAATTTCTGTAAATAAAGTATTTAATAACAACTTTATACAAAAGTAATTATAATATAAACATAATAAATTAGTATAGTATATTTTAGTTAGTTAGTATATTTTAAAAAACAAAAATAACCGCATTTAAACAATTTCGAAGTAACGACTCAAAAATTAAAACAAAAATAAATAATAAATAGTTTTATAACATAAATTTAACAAATTTAAGTTATAATTATGTATAAAACTATTATGAAATAAATTAATAAAAATTTCACTTCGGCGTTTTCAAATTTTCAATATTTTTTTTGAATAGATTTTGACATATCTTTTCCAATTATTCTAAGATCGTAAAAAAATCTATGATATTAAGACATTTGCTGAGTTGCACATTAAAATAATCACCATTTTTAAGGAGATTAAAAATTAATCTGGACCAAAATGTGATTAATTTTATATCGAAAATCTGTGATTAAATAACTAAGATTGCTTTACTTTACTTTTAATCTCATAATGTAAACACAGTATAAGTATAAACGTAATATAACAGTATGTCGCATAAATCATGATTGCTCTAATTCAAATTGTAGATCTACCATATAAAGAAAACTTCGTTCAAGTCAAGATAAATAAAAACACTTGTTTGAAATGTAGATTAGGGTTATCTTTCTTTGCAACACAGTAAATGTTTTAATATCGTATTGTTTTTACGATATTGGTATATGGCAACTCTAAGCTGCACGTTGAAGAACAAGAAATGTCATGTGTCAAATTTCTAATGATGAGAAATCGTTCTAAAGTTAAAACGAAACGAATGATGATGAAAGTCTTATTGTAAATCATGTCGTTAAAATTTACTAAGAATTAGTGTGTACCTGTATGTGGCAATTAAAATTAACATAAAATAATCGGCCATTTTTCTAAATTAAATTCGTAACAAACGTTCTTTATTTTATGTGCACTTGATAATTTATTTCTTTTGGTACAAATCTTATATCAAAAAATTGTGTCGTGTGCTTTTGCGGTTATATGAATAAATCTGTAAATATTACCAATTTATTGTTATGAAAGTTGTTGCTATAGTTGTGTAATTTGTATTTAAAATTAATCTAATTTTGCTACGATTTTTATACAAAAGGAAAAAAATAAATGAAATTGATTCGAAATTCAAAAATGAAAAATCAATTTATTTTTCTTTCTTTTAAATTTACATAAACTTTAGCAAAACTTTGAACTTCTTGAAAAGATGTATAAATAAAATTTTAATTAAATTCTTTTAATAGTCAAAAATTATCGTGGAACTTCGTGTTAAATTTACTAAATTTAAATTTTTACCAATAACGTGAAGAAACACCGTATACTATGAATGCGCTTTTGAGGTACCAAAAATTGTACGGTCGTACATTGGCGGAGAGTGGGAGATGTAAGTATATTTACATAAATATTAATTCTGATTCCTATAAGTTATCATGAATTTCTCTTCATGAAGACAATCTGTCTGCTATATGTTTTTAATATTGCTTTGGTAAAATTTTCCATTCTCTAAATTTCTTTTAACATCATTTTTCTGTTTTACAATTACAACGTCATTGCCATTATCGGCTAACAGCTGATTGTGTTACGAATGCAGTTACAAACCTAAGAAACGTAAAGTCAAAGCAAATACAATAAAAATAAAAAATTTGTATAGGTATCAATATTCACTTAATATAACCATAGATTAAAATTTTTATTTTAATTTTTATTATTAAAAATTTCATTATTAAATAATATGCATAAATTACTATTAGAGTTATTTTTACCGTATATATGTATAAAAAAAAAGCATCTAAGTTACCTACTGCTATTGCATAAAGCAGTAGCTAACTCATTCTACAGGCCGATTTTGGGAAAACGGTGCATGATAACAAAAAATTTTTCGAGTAAAATGTTTTTAAGGGCTATACTATATATAGATAGTCATGGTTACGTCGAATGTGCAATTGTTACTGTTTTCAATGTATACTAAAAAATTGATATAAGGAGCTAGAAAATTCAAATAACTTTTGGTCATGATGATGATGCTTTTTGTACCTCATCATGTAAATCGAAACAGTATTGATATCATATTTTGTGTCTTTTAGGAACAAATATACAATATTTTTTTGCTCACATATTCACATAAAAAATATTAGAGGTCTTCACGATTTCGTGGTAGCCGCGTAGCATAGTAACAGTGCTAAGCGGCAACCATGAAATGGAATGTATTTTCATATGACCACATACTCGTGATCGTACTACTATATTATATTAACTACTATACTAATTATATTATTATATATCCATTTGGTATATATGTATTTTGTTGATCGCACTTTGTAATGCTAGATTATTACTCGATTACCGAACGCGGTATTCATGATAGTGAATACCCTTATTATCTTTAACATTAAGGCACAATTAAAAATTTTAAAATTAATTGTTTTAGTATGAAATTGAAAAATTTATTTGGACTTTCTTCAAGACAAGCTTTATGATTATGTTTTGTTATTGTTGTAACTAAATGCCGACTTAATAAGGTCAGAAAACTTTATTTGGGAGGTGAAAGTTACTTGGTCGTCTAGAAGATCGGTAGTTTTATGATGTACACCTACACCCGTCCGCTCTTGGGACGGCTATTCGTCATAACATGGCCTTGGTGCTGTTGCCTAGCACTGTGACATTTGTTCAGTTAAGTAAAAAATATTAAATTAAATATTAAAATATTAGCACAAGCTGCTAGTATTTACGTTGTAATTGATATGAATGAAATTTAGTACGACAATTTCAATATGATGTCAAAAATCTACGACGATGTTAAGACTTTTTAATTATTTGGGTTTTTATATATTATTTGTAAAATAATTAGCATCTGTGGAAACGTAACATCAACTATTAAAGATTGCGGACAAACGTAACTAATTTTTTTTTGTTAACTAAACAAATAAAAAATATATTCACTTGTTAGTTTCGTCATATATTATGTTTCTATATAAGTTAATTTGCTGTTAATGATCATCTGCTTATATGATGTCATAGAACTATATTTGGCAAGATTTTAGTGTAACGAAAACCTTCAATAATAAATAAATAAACCGAAAAAGTGCTTTGTTTAGTTAATTTTGGCAACGCTTCAGGTTCAGCACAATATGCATTTACTATACATTTACTCTTTATTTTCAATTTATCACTAAAATAATATACTTTTGTGCTATAAATTTTGTATAATATTTGTACATATATTAAAAGGTATTACTTTAGTCTAATATTTGTGATAAGACTTATTATTTTGTAGTTTTTAAGATTGTTGAGCTTCCAAAATCTTAAATTAGTCGATTATTTTAATTTTTTTTTCTAATGGGAAAAAATAATCTATATTTTTATTATCTGATAAGCAAATTTAATGGTTTTCGGCTAGTCCGGAATAAATGAGTAATATACATATATGTGTATGTAAAAAATTTCTTTTTCCATTAACACATATATATATTTCTATATATTTGATAAATCTTAGTTATAAAAAAATTAAACATCTAGAAAAAAAATTGAGATAATACTTAATACATATCCACACAGTAAAAAGTTTAAAAATTACTACTAAGAACTTTGCTCGTCTTAATAAACTACATTTTTAAAAATTTGAAAAATTGCAATTAAATTAAATTAATAAAATATTATGGCAATGAAAATTGATATTGATGTCAAATATTTTTTAACTTATTTATTTCAATAAATTTTTAATACCTGTTCTAATTATTATAGGAAAAAGTTTTCCACTTCAATGGCTATAATAACATCCAACAATTTAATACAATAATATTTCTTATTGTTTCTAACCGGTTGTGATTACAATATATATATATATCTAAATATATTTAATATCTAGAGTCGTTGAAAAACCAGCTCATAAATTATTATTATTATTTTCAAACACATGTTCTTCTCACGTGATTTCCGTGCGAAATTAATAAACAAAACAATACTATGTAATTTCTTAATTAATATTTTTTTCCTATATTTTTATATAATTTTATATATTTTTATATATTTAAAAATATTTATATATTAAGATTATATATATGTTTTACGCATTTGTATATGTATTTATAAAAGGTCAATAATCTTTGTAATTTCATTTCCAATACAGTACTGCTTACGTAAACAATACATAGTTTTTATATATTTTTTCGCTTTTACCTTCATTTGTAATCGTAAAATTATATACATAATATATGTATACATATGTATATATACATATAATATATATTATTTTTTGTACTCTTGCCAATTTTAAATAATGCATATAGATGACAGTTCATTGTCTTCGCTATATTGAAATTATTTAATTTCTGTAAATAAATGTTTTGTTTATATATAGGGTGTTTCCTTATAATATAATATATATGGGGAGATGATTTCATGGTTTTTAACAAATAAAAGAAATTGAAATTTGAAAGGTTGTCAAACAAAAATCATTAAAATATGACGCATATTATGTTTTTTTGTAATAAAATAGATTCGAATCGTAGGATGGTTGGTTGGTTTGACTTTGTGGCGATAAAGATTCCTTTTCTGTTCTTAGACACCGATCTGTTGCCATACATTCGGACAGGGGATACTAAACTTTAAATGAAAAATTGGGCTATGTTTGAAATATTTATATTTGTAATGTCCGCCAATCTCATTAGTTTGTAGGTTTGTTTAGTGAAATGTATTAGACTTGCTAAGCTAAGATATTTTTTTCATATTTTTGCTGTAATTACTGGTTTTCTATTTAATTTTTCGGCACGGGTTTCTATTGTGCAATAGATTGTCAGCACTGTCATAAGTTTTAACAAAGTATGCTTCTTTTTACCTATATATAAATTGTTTAATAATGTTAGTTTGTATTTTTTTTTTATCTTTATCGTAAGAGTAATGTATAATGGTTACTTCCTCGGAGAGGTCTGAAGATCTGAGATCAATTATTGTTTAGTCTGATGAAGTGATAAACAATAATCCAGTCAAGGCGTAGAGAGGGTTTATGAAGAGACTTCGCAATTAACAAAAAGTAAAAGTGTTCAAGTGAACTGATTCAACTAGCCTCAACATAATAATAAATTTTTTTAAAATAAATTCTTAATTCTTAATTAATTTTTTCACAAAACAAGTTCTACAAAATTTGCTAGAGCTTAAGAATATTAATAAATAAATAAGGTATATTATTAATACAATTAATTATAAATATATATATTAATTAATTTTAAATTCCAAAATATTTTTGTTAATTTTTTTCTGTATATTTTCAAACTCTGATTTTGACACTAATTAACAAAGCAGTTCCGTCTCGTTAATTTTATGAAATATATTATAATTACATTAATTGACTAATTAATACTTTATAAACGTAAGCATACAGATGTGCTGTTTACTTATGTTAAATATTTTATATATGCACACTGAGTATATATATTACAATATAGGTATCTTGTCTAATTTTATTCTAACAATGAAGCAGAATTATAATACTTGTCTAGTTGCCGGGGTTCGCTTAATTATAAATTGAAAAATAATGTGTATTTTGTTTAAAATTGAAATTTAAATGAAAATGAAATCGTTTGTAATCATGTATTCACTAATGAGATAACCATTCTCCCCTACACCTGCGAGATACATTTTACATCTGAGTGTGAATTGCAATTTGGTGAAGTATAACAGATCAAACACATACTGAGGTCGAAAATTTTGTATTCATGTGGGAATTAACAGAATGAAGCAATTTTAATAGCATTCTAACATGTGTTGATGCAATTATTTTCTATAGAAGGGAATTGAATTTTAATAAACCATTACGTTGCGGAATTTTTTCATATGAATTAAAAATAAAAATAAACAAAGTTCTTTAATCTCTTTCAAGCAGAAGTTCTTGCTATTCAGGAAGGATTCGATTTTTTACAAAAGAATGTGCTTACATTGCATTTAGTTTGACTCCATGACTTCAAATCCAAAGACACTCAGCGATATTTATCACATCTAAATTAGATGGTTCAGCAATTCGATATTCTTATAGTTTGGTAAAAAGAACTATCACTCAAATTCTTAATAAATATAACTGATTGTAGGTCTTTTAGTGAAGTGTAAACTTTTAGTGAACTGCAAACTTTTAGTAAACTGTAAACTTTTAGTGAACAATAAAGTTTTAGTATAAAGTAAGGTTTAAAAGGTGAACTATGGTATGAGGAACTTTTATTTATTATAAAAAAATATTCAATAAAAACAGTTTACCAACTTTTAATAGAAAAAAGATATAGATATATATATATACAGCAAAAATTTACATATATAAAAAATATGAATATAATATTAATCAAGAGTACTATGAATAACTTAATACTTGCTCTTTTAGATGGAGTTTAGTGAAAACGAAAATAAAACATTTAACTATGTATCTAGTTAATTCCAACCAGTAGTTTGTTAAAAATAATATCTATACCTATTGAAAAGTGATTAAGTAAAAATATAGCTAACGCCATCGGTTGAGTACACAAAAAATAAACAATATTGGTTAATTCTATAACATGGTTTGTCATATACGGTCTATGGTATATATACGGTCGTAGTCGTAGTAGTTATGGTAGTCATATTTGTCGTAGTAGCAGGCGTAGTCGTAGTCGTAGCTGTAGTAAAAATCGTAGTAGTCGTAGTCTTAGTTGTAGTAGAAATTATAGTAGTCGTAGAAGTCATAGTTTTACCAGTAGTTATTCTATTTATTTTTACAAAAACTCACGGCAATGATTGATATATTTATTTGTTAATATACACATTTGTTTGTAATTCGATTCCTAATGTTCCTTTTAAATAATATGTATTAATTAATAAAGAAAGATCATTGTTTTATTATTATATTTGATTTTATATAGTGCAACCTAAGTTGTAATTGTAATGTAACTTAGGTCAAAGTTTTACCAACCCTTGGCATTTCTGCTTTTTTGACTATCTGTCGAACGATAATACTCTGAAGAGAATGGTAAGAAGTGCACATAGGTATATCAGGTTACGTATTTATATTGCAATCGTACAGATTTGTGCTTAGGTAAATTAAATACAGAATTCAGAAAATGAACATTATATGAATAAATAGAATGTCCAAAAAAAAACTATTTTCCTTAAAATATTTGAAAGGAGCGTACTTCAATATTCTTTGTAAGGTTTATACTTAAAAAATAATTTGCGATATTATAGCTTATTTAGTTAATATTTTATAAACATGTTTGCTTTATATTACTGTAACAAAATTATAATAAACTTTTTTTTTTTAGATTTAAAGAAGTCGAACTCAAAAGTAAAAACGATCACTTTTCATCAGGACACTGGTTCGAACATTTTAAAATATGGATTGATCAAAAATATCCACACATCATCACTATTTCCCCCAACTAAATTTGCCTCCCATTATTGTTCAATAAAAAATGAATGTATATTACCTTACAGTTTTTTATTACCATCAAATGCAATACTATCAAGAGATGATTTTCTTACGTCGCCTTTATATTGCTATAACTCGGCGAGACAATTTCGTATTGTACCATTTTTACGAGAAAATCAGTCCTCTAAAGTAGAAGCCGCAGTCAACAGTATGAAGGAAAAACAGAAAATGATATCTGAAGCATCAAAGGAAGGAACTTTGCTAGACAAGGAAGGAAAAGCTATAAGTGACCCAAACAAGAAAGGGGAAGGAAGCAAACCGGTTCCCGTCAAGAAACCACTTAAAACACGTATTTGGGAAGAATTAGTGCATTATTATCATGGATTTCGTTTACTTTTTATTGATATTAATGTATCTCGTAAATTATTATGGCGTGTACTTAATGGTAAAACTCTTACGCGTCGTGAAAATAAATTATTAGTACGTACAACTTCAGATCTCTTTAGACTTATACCATTTTCGGTATTTATTATTGTGCCCTTTATGGAATTGTTATTACCAGTTTTCATTAAATTATTCCCAGGCATGTTGCCATCTACGTTTCAAACTGCCAAGGATCGTGAGGACAAATTAAAACAGCAGTTACAAGTTAAATTAGAAATGGCGAAATTTTTACAAACCACACTCGATGAAATGGCTGTGCAGCATAGAGAGCATAAGAGTGAAGATGCTAAGGAATTTGCTGAGTTTTTTGAAAAAGTTAAAAATCCTAGTGTACATGTTACTAATACAGACATAATCAAGTTTGCGAAGCGTTTTAATGACGAAATAACACTTGATTCTTTATCTCGTGCGCAATTATCAGCGTTATGTCGGTTACTTGAAGTAAACACAATGGGTACATCCAATATTTTATTATTTAATCTGCGATTGAAGTTGCGTGCCCTTGTTGCGGATGATCGAGTAATTGCACGTGAAGGTGTCGACTCATTAGATCTTTTTGAATTACAGCAGGCCTGTAAATCTAGAGGCATGCGTGCTTACGGACTTACAGCTGAGAAATTAAGAGCTCAATTACAAGAGTGGATCGATTTGTCACTTAATTCGAAAGTACCACCAACACTCTTACTTTTATCTAGAGCGCTACCTATTTATGATGATGAGACAACAACAACCGACAAACTGAAAGAGACAATACGTGTGCTACCGGAATCAGCAGCTGCTCAAGCCAGGGCAGCAATTGGAGAACTTGAGGGTAAAATTGATAATAAGACCAAAATCGAAATCATTAAGGAAGAAGAGCGAAAAATTCAAGAGGAACGTGAAGAAGAACGAGAAGAACAAAAGGCCAAAAAAGAAGCTGAACTGTTACTTGATAAAGCAACAGTCATGGAAGCTGAAGACATTTCAATGGCTATGGCTCAAATAGATAATATAAAACCAGAATCAATTAAAGCGAAAGAAATGTTTGCAGAAAGTCAGCCAGTAGAGGCAGAGGTTATTACTTCTAAAGATGTTAAACTGCTGTCTGATGCTTTAGAGACATTGTCACAGACTAAATCTATGCAGGTTGAGAAAGAAAAAATCAAAGATCTTAAAGAAGAAATGGAGGACTATAAGGAAGACGTGGAGGAACTACACGAAATACGTACTACTGTAAAAGAGCCTATAAAGGAAAGCAGAGCAGCAAAACTACTGTATAAAAAGGTTAACACAATGATTGAAGGTCTCGATAAGGTGCTTGCCGACTTAGAAAAGAAAGCAGCTGAAACTTCGATGCAGTTGGAAAAGGATAAAAGGGCAGAAGAAATTATACGTATTGATGAGCTAGTAGGCACTGTGAAAAAGGTATGAACTTAATCTATTTTAATATATAAAATATAATATATGGTACGTAATAACGAAATTTTTATTTTTAGTTGAAGCAGACTTCCGACGAGTCACGTTTGCAAAAAATTGAAAACGTTTTAAGCAAACTTGATACCGACAAAGATGGTGTTATTAATATTGATGAAGTTTTAAATGTAAGTTACTCTGAGTAGCACTTCGAAATACATAATTAATTAATTTATTTATAATTTCATTCTGCAATAGGTTGTAGAAGCAATTGGCCGCGATGATGTAAATCTAAATGAGAAGCAAATTGAAGAACTGCTTACAGTACTAGAAAAGGAACAAATAATTGAGGCAGAAGATAAGATCGAAAAAGCTATAGCTAAAAGTATGAAAGATGCGAAAAAAATAGAAGAATCAAATCAGGAGCTGGATGGTTTTAATCAGGAAATTGAAAATGTGAAGGAAGTGATTTCTGATGAAGTTAGAGATGCTGCCAAACTTCTTGAAGATAAAGCTACTGACTTGAATTTAGTTGATCAAAAAAAGGTACAAATATATATTTTTTAATTTTATATATAAATCTACAAGCTATGTTTTTAGACAAAAATTATAGATGAAAAACAGACAGATAAAGTTCAGAAGCGTCAAGAAGATATAGCTCCCAAAATAGCTACTTCTATACCGCCACCAACTCCTTCGCCCAAAGTAAATCAAAAAGATAAATTGGTGTAATATATGGATTAACAGTCGATTCCTCAGAAAAAAAAGTAGTAATTCGTACCTGTGATTAAAAGTCAAAACAGTAAAAAATGCTAGAAATGTTGATTGAGCAAAACAAATCATTCAATTTGGTTATAAATCACTTAAAATACTTTGTACTTTAATTTATTAATTTAATTATTAATAATTTAAAGCATTTAATTTCTGAATAAATAAATGTAAATAAGGCGTTATTAACAGTTAATAGCATTAGCTTTATAAATTAATGGCGCATGATGTGAGGCTACAGTATTTTTTAATGAATTATCTTCGTTTTTTTCTTTGGAACTTTCAAATTGAATGTATAATGAAAAATTTGTAAATTTGTAGTTATATATTTTTGTACAAATATGTGAATTTAATTAATGTCTTGAATAAATGGCTTTTTCAAATTTAGGGAGAACACAATACAATTCTTTAATTAAAAACATAAATACTTTTAAATAAATAAATATTAAAAATTGTAAATATAACCTTATGATTTACGCTTTATTAATTACTTTGATTTAATTATGCTCAAAATATATTTTATATATATAATTTAAGTCCTTTCAGTTAATATTATTTTTGCTATCTTATGTGAAAACTAAAAGGGTGCGTAAAAACTAGAAGAAAGTGTATTTTATTAAAATTATAATTCAATTTCATTTCATATGTGATTTAAAATAATGAATAAAATTTGTATTAGTTCTTTAGTTTTATAATATAACAATTACAACTTCGTTATATATGTAATTTATAAACAATGTTTTACTATAATTATTTTTAAAAATTACTGTGACTACATGCTTTAAAATACGAAAATAGTTTTTAATAAAATATTCATTGTCTATAATATATTATACAAATGATTACTACTAAAGGAAGTTGGAGTACAATAAATATAAAAAATGTTAATGAAAATATGCCTCATCAATGTTTTCTTCAATTTTATAGGATTTTATTTGTTATTTCACTCTATTTGAAGACTAATTTCAAATGTATATAATTTTATCAAAAATTATTTTTTTTACGCTTTCAAAATATGTAATGTGTAATTTTTTCATATTTTACCTAGACTAAATACCTGGAGAGAACGAACGAATTGTGTTCTGAAAGTGCAAAAAAAAAAATAAAGTTACTTCGACTACACAGGTTATTAGCCTTAATTGAGTAGATCATGAATATCCATTATTTTTGCATGAAATTGAAGGCTTATTTATCATAATTAAAATGATGCGCTTTAGATACGCTTTAAATATGCGTCGTTTTGTTCGATAATTTTCAAGGCAATTTCATTATGTCCCTTCCATAAAAGTCCGCGTCCCTATTGGCAAAAAATTGAGATGGTCGATTTTCAGAACCAAATTTTTCACAAGAAAAACCGTTCGCCATGGACAGAAATGTATGGTAATCACTTGGTGCCAGGTCGGGACTATAAAATGGATACATAAGAACTTCGCAACCAAGCTCTCGGAGCTTTGGGCGAGTCATCGATTTGTGTAGCCTGGCGCTGTCCTGATAAAATACAATTCCTCTCCTATCCTATTGCCCAAAGCTTTCATTAGACGGACCAAGCTCCAAATGTTGACAGTACAATTCCGAGTTGAGTTTTGTTGTGCGGGAGCAGCTCATAGTAGATGATTCAGTGCCAATCCCACTAAACATACAGCAAAACCTTTCTGGCTGTCAATCACGGCTGCGCCACCGTTTCAACCAGCTCACCGCGTTTCGACCATGATCGTTTTCGCTTAACGTTATTGTAGGTTATCAGTCACCATTTTTCATCAACTGTCACCAATCGTTTCAGAAATGTGTCGATTTTGTTGCGATTCAGCAACTCATCACAGATGAGAATTCTGTCCATGAGGTCCCATACATCGAGTATTTTTTTGTATTCAACTTTATTTAAATGGCTTAAGTTTTAAACGGTGTTTTGTCCAATCTTGTTCAACAATATGCCTTCCAGTGCGTAGTGTATCTTTGTCATCGAAATTACCGAAACGGAATCGATGAAACTAAAATTCCTTGCCAGGAACATGGTATAAGATTAGGTGAAGTTGATGTAACGGCCTTGTGCACCAAAGCCCAATTGAGCTGAATTATTGGCCACTTGGAATACCACAGGTTAGCGCTGTTTATACGCAGACCAGAAGGACCGTAAAAAAACAAACTTATCTTTGTTGCAGTTGCCCGAGATGGCTAGTTTGGTAAGATTGCAAAGAGTCATGCATTCTCGAGTTATTGAGGATGTAGTTCTAGCGTTTACCAGAGATTTAATAGCAGGTTGGTTGTCTAAAAGGACAACTGTACTAAACGCCATTATTTCTGCTTTGAAAACATTGCAATAGTTCGGTGGTAAAACCAGGATGTTAAGATTTAATTTAAAGGAAAATCTGCGACTACCGTCAATCTTTGTTGGAAAAGTCAGTATACCATATTCGTCGTTAAAACCCATTTAGATAAATCAAATCAATCCCGTTGAGTGTATATAGTTTAACAGATGTTTTATTCTTACTGTTAAGCTGTCTTACACACTCTCAGGGAACTACTTCTCTGAAATATTTATTTATTTTTTTTCATTTCTATTTCTACTCAATTTATTTAGTTATTGAGTTATAGTATAAATTATTTTTAATAATTTACGTTCCATTCGATTATTTTTGATTTAAAAAATTTTTGCATATAATTTTTCTCTAATAAGCTGAATAGAAAATTAAGAAACTAAAATTCACCCGTGAAAGTAAGCAAATGAAAATCGAAATAGAAATATAATATCTTTATCGAAAAACTACAATAAAATGTAAAATTTATTCAATGCATTTCGATGAAGTGTACTTAAAAGGATATTGCATCTCACTGAAATATAAATTACATAGAAAGCTCATAAACTTTTGGATTTCGTTTTTGTTAAGCTCACTTCTTTTTTCCAAGAGCTTCTGATTTATTTCAAAGAAAAGTTTTTTCTTTTTCAAACATGAAATCTAAGTAAATTGAAGAGTACTGCAACTTTTTTATTTTTAACTAAAAACTAAAACACTTCTAACGCCTTTGTTCTCTTTGAAAACAATAATTATAAAAACGAGCTTTCATTTCTGTTTTTATTGGAAAATGCAAATATATTTAAAAACTCACAAACAGAGTTGTTAAAATAATTAAGTTAATTAAGCTAACAACTTCATTCGTTCAGGTTTAAGAGTTACAAAGGGATCTGTTTTGAGTTAACTTTTGACAATCTAAAAACTGTTAAAGTTTTATATGTAGTATTTGTTTTGTTAAAAATTATAAGTTTCTCTTAACTAATTAATGACTTCTAAGTTAACGTTAATTTGAAAATTTTAAAATAAATCGTGAATATATATGAAGATGTAAAATATAAGAAATCAGAAATTGAGGGAACGTATATTTAGATCGGTATAGATGGTATATATTGGAAATGAGATCGAAGTTCATATTAGACTGACAATACTGTTAAAAATGATGAGAGAAGGAAATAATGCGATATGGAGATGTAAAAAGATTTATAGCGTTTATGATTCAAAGTTCAGATTAGACTGACAGTACTATTAAAAATGATGAGAGAAGGAAATAATGCGATATGGAGATGTAAAAAGATTTATAGTGTTTATGATGAACGTGTTGTAAGAATTGGTTTAGAAAATAATCCGAAAAGTATCTTTAATACAAAAGTCATTGACACTAAATCAACCGACAACGCGATGGGAAGACAATGTTCATGAGAATAGAAAGAACTCTAATTGACGTAAACTGGAGGTTGCTATCAGCGGACTGTACGAAATAAAGGCAGATCGTGAAGAAGGTCCAGGTTCATACCGAAATGCAGTAACAAAGAAGAAGAAGCAAACTGATAAATATGTTTTACCCTAATCAACTATAAGAAAACTTACTTCAGTTTAATTTTTTAACCAAGAAATTTTATGTAAATTTCGTTTAATATTGCAATTTAAAGTAAAAATTTGAATTCCATTCCGTTATAAGTTTTTGTATTTTAAAAGTTGAAGCATTAACCTAAAAAATATAATATTAGTGTAATGTATATTTTATAATAATAATATAATGTAATTATTACCGGGCTTAGATAGTACCTAACACTTAAAATTATAAAATTTTTATAATAAAAAATTATATTTATTAATTTGTGTTAAATATTTTAATTATATTTTAATTTCGATCTACTTTATAGACAATCTTCAGTACAAAATGTACAAGAATTTATTTTAAATTGATCAAAATAACAATTAATTAATAATATAATAATATTTATTTTAAAATAATAATAATGTTTTTTATATATTTTATACCCGGTTATAGGTTACTTTTTGTTAAAATCAAAATTAAACATTTGTTTAATATTTTTTAATATATTCCATATTTTGACTCTTATTGAGAATCAACCAAATTTTTTATATTAAACAACTTCACCAACTCGTTGTAATCATTAAAGCTGTCAAATTTTAATAGAATTTTTTCATGCTAAAGCAATGATCATAATAATAACAAGCACATTTGAGTGGAACTTGGATGTAAACAAGTGAAGATGATGAGCTTCTCCTCAACGTTTCTTCGGTGCATTTATTAATTAGTGAACTGTTCAAAATGGTAACGGTAGAGAAAAGTGTGAATATAAAAAAGTGAATGAACATTTTTTAATTGATAAATAAACTATAAAAATATTGAGTGATTAATATAAAAGTATAATATAATAATAAATAATTAAAAAATTAAATGAATTGCGATTTAGACATGAAATAAAATAAAAACATTTTTAAAAAAATTAAAAAGTAAAACATAATACAAAACTATTTACAATACAAAATATTATTTAATTATTATATTTAGAGGTAAGTACTTTATTAAAAGATTTTAAATTGTTTTATATTAAAACATTGAATGCTTTCATATTTGAATATTAAATAAAAAACTGTTAAATTAAAAAACTGTTAACAATAACAAAGCGTTTTAAACATGATTTCACTTATAATTACGCATATGTATGTGTAAGTTCACATATCTGTTAAAATAATAGGTGATCATATAAAATTTTTACATCTAAAAACACAAATAATGTAAACAAATTCTAAAATTACTTCTCATTCACTTTTCCTAATAACCCTGTACAAAATCACAAAACGGTAAATCCTAATCTTAGTGTAGTTTTGTTTGTTTGCAAAATAACTGACAGCAATGAGTATATTTCAGCACTGATTCAGCACTCAAGACTTTAATAACTACAAAAAAACCAATATTGATATGTTATAACTCAAAATTTTGCAAATTGACTCAATGGAGTCAATCGACTCAAAAATACGTTCTTATTAAATAAAAGACCGTACAAGACAATTTGAACACCATAAATGACGGAATTAATTTTGTTATTACATTTGTTATGATGTGTGTGATTTATTATTGTTTTTTTTTTAAATAATTGCAGTTCAGATTATAATAAAAATTCATGAAAGAAGAAAAGCATTTATTTATAGTTTTGGAGACATAAAGAAATGCAAAAATATATTTAGAAAATATTTACGCAAATATTATTGAAATATGAAGAACTTTTTTATTTCAGTGAAATAATCAATGTTTTATTGTAATGTCATGTACAAGTGTCTACATACTGTATATAGATACAGATTGCCTTTCACTTCATTCAAAACGTTTACAAAAATCATGTTTTTTTACCTTTTCTTTTTAATAGTTACAACTTGTCCATAAAAATATATGTATTTAAAAGTTATAGTTATATTTCCGACTGGTTACTGGTTACTCCACAAAGAATCATATTAAACCATGAGTTTGAGGAGCTACTAGTGTACGACGTCAAAGTATATAAATTTCTTAGTAGCTTCTATTCTTCAGCATAGATATTGTATATCTATATTATATACAAGTTATAGTATGCCGAATTTCTCGTTGGAGTAATAGTGCTGAAGTGTCGAAATTGCCTATAGATTTGGCACTTTCTTCTTAAAAACTAATTTTAAAACAGTGTATTATCTTTATACTAAATAAAGAAAAATGGTTTTTGTTAATGGTTTTGTCATTATGGAAGCAATAAATTATAGAAGAAAGATAATGGATGAATTATAAATATATATGTATATATACATATATAGACTCTGATTGACGGCGAAACACATAATCATATAAGGAAAAATTAGAAACTATTTATGTCAATTTCGTTAGGTTTTACTTATTTATAGTACAAATATTTATAATATTTATGTTTTGTGTATTATAAATGATTGAAAAAGTAAATTTAAATATAACCTATATAGGTATAATATAGGAGAATACTACTACTACTACTACTACTACTACTACTACTACTACTACTACTACTACTACTACTACTACTACAACTATATATATATAGGTAAAAATTAAAATCTATACTTACAGCTATACTTATATTTACAAATTACATAAATTGCAATATTATATATTTATTGCAATATTGTAACTTCACTGTGTAAACTGTAGAGCTCTAATACATATTTTTTTTAATTTAAAAAAGTTTACTTTAAGTATTTTATTTTAATTTAATATAGTATCCATATGTATCTTTTTAAATTTTAGTATTTTTATATAGATACTTTTGTAAAAGAGTCCCTGTAACTCCATTGTTTTCTTTTCAATATCTTTAACTCTATCTACATTGTGACCGAAAAGTTTCCTTTGCGTTTTAAATAAAACGCAAAATTCTTAATCTTCATCAATATTTATTTTATCTCCTATCAAAATATGCCCATCGCATTAGAAGCGATAACCACAAATGCCAACGTTTTCTTCCAATCATCAAAACATTTTTTATAGGCGCTTTCCGGTATGGCTTTGAGTTCCCTCTGCGAATTCTGTTTTACGTCTTCTATGGATTCAAAACGCGTTCCTCTGAGTGGTAATTTGAGGTTGGGAAACAGGAAAAAGTCACACGGTGCAAGATCAGGTGAATACGGTGGCTGTTCGATGGTATTTATTGAATGTTTGGCCTTAAAATCGTTGATAATGTTGAACAAATTGAGGTGAATCGGAACAAGCCGGGCGTTGACACGTCGCATACACAAATTGTCCACCAAAATCAAACGAGCCATCTCACGACCGATGCCTAGCTCTCGTGCTATCTCTCTAACACTCACATGAGGATTTTTGAACACGATTTCCTTTGCCTTTTCAATGTTTTCGTCGGTGGTAGAGGTCGAAGGTCGTCCAGAACGCGGCATGTCTTCGACGGTCGTACGACAGTCCTGAAAGGCTTTGTACCACTCATAAACTTGAGTTTTCGATAAAACTGATTCCCCATAAGCCTTTTGTAGCATTCGCAACGATTCTGCACACGAAATTTCGTTCGAAAAACAAAATTTGATGCAAACTCTTTGTTCAATATTTTTTTCCATTGTTTTTTTCGCAACGCACTACTGAGGTGAACTGGTTTCAACAGCTGCCGTAAACGAACTGTCCGAC
>NC_051847.1:47744180-47747918 GCF_002237135.1 Teleopsis dalmanni
ACCATGCAAAGTTACTGGCAAATGCGGCTCTGTATCAGTGCGTTTGATTCCTGCTCCACGTGGTACCGGTATTGTATCTGCTCCAGTACCTAAGAAGTTGCTTATGATGGCTGGTATTGAAGATTGCTATACATCAGCTCGTGGTTCAACTGGTACTTTGGGCAATTTCGCCAAGGCTACCTATGCAGCTATTGCTAAGACCTACGCATACTTGACACCTGATTTATGGAAAGAGATGCCATTGGGCGCTACTCCTTATCAGGAATTTGCTGATTTCTTAGCTGAGAAACCAGGCAGTGGTGTACGTCACCATGTAGAAGCCTAAACAATTACAAATTTATCTTCTAATAAATAAATTTGGTTAATCAAAAATTTTCTTATTATTTTTATTGGTATTTATAGGTATACTAGGGTATGGTTTTATAGATATTTCTATAGATATACTAGGCTTTTAGTTTTAATAATATTAAATAGTAATTTGTATTAAGTGATTATAAAAGTAGTTTCCAATTAGCTTTGAGGAAGACGGAATTGTGTAGTCTTAATTGCATTATCTTATGCTCCTAATAAATTTTCAAGATATTTCAGGTTTTGTCCGAGGAGAGTTTGGACAAAATATAAATAGTTACTTTATCATTTGGAATAAGAGTTTTCTATCGGTTCACCACCCGGACCTAATGAAATGTATTTTTAATTTATCTAGTCACTTGTACTCTTTCTTAAATTTTATTGGCTATCAATCAAAAAACAAAATATGATGGAAAAGTCCTTCGATAAAGACAGAAAAAGTATGTCATCATCCATTTTGTAGTAATGCGGTGACAGGTTTTTAGACATATCTCTAGTTTTTCTGTAGAAATTAAACCTTTATATATAGTCTAATGTAGCACAATAGATCTTATAGGTCGCTCTCTAGCATTTTTCTTTCCAATAATGCAGCCTGACGATGATGATGATGATGTGATCATGTTTAATAAAACATAATTCTTTCAAAATGTCTAATATCAGTAACAACTTTCGAATACGGATCATAGAGAAATGTCGAGAAATTTCTAAAATTAGTATTAAATATAGGTAATTTTAGTAAAGAAGGAATAGTGACGCAATAATAAAATACATTGTAAAACCGATTTCACCTGTTATTAAAGTATATACATAATTTATTGTTGATAAGTAGCCTTTCTTTGTGAAATGGTCTATACTTGTTTTTAATTCAATAAGAGTGCTACAATCCATTTAATTGTGAAAGGTCACTGAACCGCAACGTATTATATAGTAAAAAAGCAGTTTAAACCGGTTTAAGAATATACTTTCTTATTGCGTAAATGCTCTTCTTTATCGGTATTCACTATATCAGCATTGATGACCGCATCTAGTGGATGTAAACAAATATTAAAGTGCGATAGGTTTCTGATAACTTCCTCTATATATGCAACACATAATCAGAAAAATGTTAATTCAAAGATCAATCAGATTTATATACCCAAGGGACTCATTAATATCGACAACCACAAGTTACTCATCACTATCGAAATATGATAACATACAGTAATGACTTAGAAAATACCCGATAATAACTACAATAAATACAGATTTTTTTCTTATTGGGAAAAGCATTTAACCTGGTATGATGTGACAGATCGACAATTGTTGACAGTTTAAGATATATTAGTTAGAATGGAGTGGCGGCCTTGTACACCACAGCCTACTTGAGTTCACTTAATGGCTAGTTATAACACAACAGTAAGATAACATGGCTTCTCTCTATTTCTAGATAGTTGGATTTTTTATATAATTTGTTTAATTATAATTGACATTCAGACTTCCGGTGGAGGAATAGACAATAGTATTTTGTACAATTTAAGACGCTCACCAAATAAAAGAGTATATCTCTTGTATAGAGGTACCCAATTTATTTTGTTGTCTTCCTAGCAAATGTGCAGCTAAACTTGTTCTAGCAAATGTTCTTGGACTAAAAGGCCTTATTTGACGATTGGCTATCGATAAATATGGCAATACTACATCTGTCTTGATATAAGTCGTAATTAACCGACATGCCTAACTAATCGCTAAAACTTTAGTATGACAAACCGTAGGTTCATCAGATAATCGGAGTAGTTTATGTCTGCAAATGGCGTAGTTTGCTTGAAAGCTCTCTGTTCTTGTCTACATAAATAAGTATCTATACAGATAATCAAATGACCCAAGATTCCGTTTTGGATTATAATCGAAAACTATCGTTATTGGTGTTATATTCTAGGTAATTGGATTATTATTTTGGTTGACAATTTAGTCTTACAAACTATATTCGTCGTGTGTTTACTAACAAGCCATCAAAAAGTCAGGCCTTCTTTTTAACAATAAATATCACCCTTTAAGAGTCTATTGGATAATATACATATGCAGGTAATAAGCAACGAGATTAAGCAGTTTCTCTTAATTCAATGTGTAGGTAATTTTTAACTATCCCATCTATTCAGAATCGCCATTCTAACTTTACCTATGGGTATAAGTATTTGAGAATTTCTTAGATCACATATTCTTTCTAGTTAGTTATTATTATTTTAACTACATATTTTAATTAAACTGTTTCTTTGTATAAATTGTATAAATCTTTAAATATAAGCAGATTACCGGCAGACGGCTAAAATGCCATAGCTGTAAGCTTTATATATATAAGATAATTGTTATTAATTTTTACAACAAATTTAAAATGAAGTAAAAATAAAGCTAATAATACTACTAATACTATATGCAGATTATTCAAAATTGTTCTTAGGATACGCTCTAGTTCTAGACATGATATTATATTTTATATTTTTATTGAGTTGAAACTGGCACTAATTTTGGATTCATCATATTTTTCAATAAAAAAGTAGACAATTTTTATTAAAGAACTAAGTTTATTTTTTTTTTTTTCACTAAACTACATTTAGTATAAGAAATGAAATAAAAAATCCTGACTTAAAATAATGGTTAGTTAAACTAATAGTAAGTCCGTGACGCTATAGGCTTATTATGCTTGTGTGCTCACAATGCCGCTTCCTTCGAAGTGTGTGTACTTATGAAGCAGTTCAGATCTCTTATCCAGCTTAAATTGCAGTTCTTCTCTTTTTTCGTTTAATGTGAGTGTTATAAACAGGATGCGATGATGTGTAGAATTGAAACTCCATTGTTTTTTGTGGTACTATCTACAGGAGAATAAAGAAAGGCAGACCAAAATAAATGTGCCAAGTTTTAGTTGGGCATCAGTATATGTATTTGAAGTGGATACAATGTTGGCTTGAAAGTACGTTTTCAAAATAAGATATCTTTCACAGAACTATTTTAGTTCAAACAAATCATAAAAATGAAATTTGCCCAAATCTCTGCGAATCACTGTAAATTATCCGTACGTTTTCCGAAGTCTTCAATTTAATTCTGATTTCGTCAAATATTATAACTGATGGGGAAAAAATGAAGCGAAGTCAACACTTGTGGTAGCAATTGTGTATTTTAATAAGCCTATACGATTTATTGCTAAAATCCATTGCATAAATAAATTACTTAGAATCTTCACCAGAACGGACACCACCCAATATAGCATTGGCACAAATTCTCGTTATTTGTGGCCTGTTGTATAAGTAAATCAACCTGTTTTTGTACCGTTATGCTATTTTGGGTCTGGAAATCAGTACCAGTTAACTTGCGTTTCACTCTTTTAATAACCTTACTGGCTTTGGTATTTGTCACATCGGT
>NC_051847.1:47748018-47755031 GCF_002237135.1 Teleopsis dalmanni
AAATACTTCTCAGCAACTCTCACCACTCACATATGATTGCGTATAATTGATTTTATAATTCAACTTATAATATAAGTTGAATTATATATTATTTTCCCGTCAGCAAATATTACTCTGTCTGTCCTTTGATATTATTATTAGATATTCAACCAATTTTATTATTGTATTTAGACCTGTCATTGCTTTATCGTTGTTCATTACAGCGTGTATTTTTTCGTTGATACAGTACAGTATTTTTACTTAAAATGATTTAGATGTATTAATATTATTTCATATATTTTTAATAAAATAGATATGGCATATAGATAATATAGTTTAGAAATGCATATCTGTATTTACGATAATATTCAAAATAACCAATATTACACTGGCACTCAAACTGTGACCGGTTAGTAAAAGACAATATTTTTCGAAAATCAGCAGTTGGCCAGCATTTTACTAGTCCTTGCATGTTGTTGCTGTTTCTAATTGAGAAATACGCCCAAGTTTATAATTTATTAAATTGGCAAGAAATTCAATTATATCACAATTAAAATGTTAAACAGTTGTGAACCATAAGTGTTTGTAATTTGATATATAAACTGATACCCTCAGATGTTAAAAGTATACTACATACATTTATACGGTGCGTCGCGTGAAATTTCTATTTTAGGAAGGAGAAATATATGAAAATGGATTTTAATTATTTAAATATAAATGACTTGTCAGATGAAGAAATTGCATTGCATATGCGCGAATCGAATTTTGAGAAATATAGATCGCTTGTGCGCATGCACTTGTCATTTGAATTGGAACTAAATGAGTAAGATAAACACCTGCCGTTTGGTTATATGCAAATAAAAGTTTACTTCCTTTATTATACAGATTTGATTTGCCATGCCATGAAATCGTTTATGAAGACAAAGGAAAATGGAAAAAGTGGAACCGTATATCAAAGAAGCAGAGACATCATCTATCTGCGGTATGTTCAACAACGACAAAAGGCTCCAACAGTTCTGGTGGCAGTCCTACAGAAGGTCTACACCAGCAAATTGATGCTGGATTTTTATTCCACTTGAAGGAAATAAAAGAGTTCTTATTGCTTGAAAAAAGTTTGTATAGAAAATTGTATGCTAATATATAGACATTGTTATGGTTTCATTTACAGATATAACACAGGAAGGTATATTTCGTAAGACTGGTTCTGTATCAAGACAAAATGAGTTACGGATACAAATACAAAGTAACAAAGCGTTAGAATTGGAATGCAGTAGTTATTCTGCACACGATTGTGCCACAGTTTTTAAAGGTTATTTGGCTGAATTGCCTGAACCGGTATTAACTGATGCACACTATCCCGCACACTTACAACTTGCTCCACTTTGTATCGGAGCAAGTTATATGGCATCAACGAGCAATACCTTTAAAGGACTAAACACAGAACATCAGAAACGCGAAGAGCATTTATTGAATTCAATTCAGCTTCTCTTATTACTTCTACCCTATGATAATCGACAACTTCTGATGCATATAATTGATTTGCTTTACGCTGCTGCACAACAGGAACACTTAAACAAGATGTGTGCAGAAAACTTAGCAACCTTATTTGCACCACATCTAATATGTCCAAGGAATATGCCACCCGAAGCCTTACATTATCTATCAAAGAAAATGTCTAGTATTATTGCTTATATGGTCACGAAAGGTACAAAAATATTTGAAATGCCGGCGAAATTATCAACTGACATAAAAGCATATTTCTTGGAGCGTAAACGAAAAAAAACTATGTCACCCGAACTAACACTTGACGAATCCATTTCGGATATTTCAGCTGTTGAAACAGTCTATACATTTGTGGATCGTGAGAAAACACTTGCTGCTCACACAACTAACACAACTGATACAGAATTAGCGCAACTCTATGCACACATACAAAGTCTACCTGAATCTTCAAAGAAACGTAGACTTATTAAACAATTTAATAGACAAAATGGACAAGGTAAGTGTGCCAATATCTTGTATTTACGTAGAACATATAATAACAAATTCACTCAACAGGAACGCCACTGCAATTGGTAGTAATGAATCGTATTAAAAATTCTGACGCTGGGCGTAGTGCTAAATCTTTAGGTGAATCTATTAAAAAGCATATTTTCCATAAAGCAATGTATCGCACCCCAAAACGCACAAATCCAACTTCTACAATACTTGAGGTATGTGAAGATTTTAGCTCTTTTGCATGGTTTTATGTTGTTGATGTTTGTTTAAAACTTTAAATTTCTGTTTGTGTTACTAATTCTCATTTACTAGACACCAAATATTTCAAGCAATAAAAATCCAAAATTACGTGTGCTATTTCAAAGTCCTGCAGCGGAAATGAAACCTGCAGCAAGCACTGCTTCATCTACATGCAACAGTAGTACTAATTTTACGCATGCTATTAATACTCATTCGCTGATAAAACCCATTGATTCTTCATCATCGCATACAAATTTAAATGGTTTTTCAAAAAACTCCGCTGACGGAATTGATACTTTGTCAACATGTAGCAGTGATTATTCAATACCAACCATCTCCATATCAGCGCCCGTCAGTCGTCAAACATCAAATGAACTACCTGGTACAAAGGCATTAAGTGCATCCTACACATCCGTAACTGGTGTTCAAACTGAAAATGAACTCTTTACTGACATGAATTGTTGTGCAACGCCACTTAAACTTATTTCCGAAGCAGCGAAACAGTTGATTAGTAGTAATATAAATGACACAAATAATGCGAATCCACGAAAAACTGTTGCTTGGGATGATGCTTGCTTGTTAACAGTGGAAGAAATCTCTAATCCTTGCACACCTGCAAAACAAAACAATATGGATTTAAAATCACGCTACAAATCAGAACCAAATCTGAGTCGGATTCTGCCGGACAAAATTACAGAGTCAACAACAAATATGTCGGCTATATCCAAAACTGGTTTATCATTTAAACGCAAACTTATTAAAGGTGTAAGCATGGGTAATCTTAAATTTTTCAGTACACCAGATCCGACTAGGAGGTTAGTGCGTAGCGTTTCAGCAACTCTGCGCAAAACAGCCGGTGATATCGAACGTTCAGATCGTAAAAATTTATTAGACGACATAGATGATGAACTGGATGATGATACATTTGAAGAAAATCCAAATGATCATCTAGACTCTGACAGTGAAATTGAATCTGAAACCGACGTTAAGAATGAACTAGCAAGTACGACTAGTACCAGCAGTGAATTGCCCGGTTGCAGTGCCAGTTTTCTACACTCACAACAAAACCTGATACATCGTAATATAGATTTGATGACTAGCACACCTTCAATGTTTTTAGGAAGACGTTCAATGTCGCCAATAACTAAATCAACCCAACGTATGCCAAAAGCAATGCAAGTAAGTGCAGTAGGAGTTTGAAGTTATACTAAAATCGTAAGAATCGGCGCAGCAAACTATATATATATTATACCAATTTTTGTGTTTTGTAAATATTGTTTATTCTCATGACCAAAAATGTTTTATATTTTGTTTTGTGTGTGTTCAATTTCAATGTTTTATGTAAATGTTTGTGCATATATCCATTCGTATGAAAATGTATAACAAACCAATACTCTGTTATATTTTGCAGGAGTCAATAATGACACCACGTTCTCGTAAGCCCGTTATGGTGTTGACCAATTTGGGGAACTCAGATCAAAACCAAACAATTTGTCAAACGGATTTGTCAAGTTTCCGAGAGCAAGATGAAGACGATTCTACAGACTGTGAAAAAATGGAGACACACCATATAAATTTACACAATGAAGATGCAGTCTCTGCGGGTTGTTACTCTGACATATTGCGTCGCAAACAACTATTGTTGGAAAATCAAAGCTTTATACAACAAGGCTCATTGAACATTGCTGATACAGCAGCAAGAGGTAGCAACAATTTAACTGACGAAAATAACTGTTCCTCTTTAGATGCTGATGCGTTGTCCAATAATTTCAAGTAAGTTTTAACATTTAATAATACATAAATCATTGATTACTTATAACATAATTTAACTAATAACGTTAATTTGCAGAGAATATCTGCTAAGTCGTAGTGTACTCACTGCCAGTCCAGTTGATTCGTCCTTTTTTAGTCAACCTGATGATTTCGGCTCGACACAAGAAATCGAGGACTTAAATGAATCACAGTTAAGTGCCAGCTTATTGTACTGTTTGGATGGAAATGAGCCGGATAGAAATAGTAATTCCACAGAACTTAAAGTTAATAATTCAAATATTATGGAAACAGATATAGATTCTATGTCTGAAGTATGCAATGAACGAATAGGTTCAATTTCTACAAACCCATTTGTCATACTTAACAATGCACGCAAACGTACAGCTAATAAAATCGCAACTTCCACATCAACCAAAACGCAAACAACAGCAACCACATCAAATTTAACAAATAAGGAAAATATTGACAACACTCAAAGCTACATAGTAACTAAGAAAATACTAATAAGCGATTATCCGGGTGAAACATCCTTTTAGTTTCATCCTTTCATGTTTCATTAGACAAATATATACACAACCGTTGCACGGTTTATATTATATTAACTGAATAATACATTGGCAACTATATATTTACACTTCATTGCTTCCGTGTTTATGCATTTTTAACTTTTTATATAAAACAAAATGGTTGAATTATTTATAATGATGTATTTTTTACTTATATATGTATGTATGAATTATATTTATTGTATGCACAATTTTTATATAGTCTTTTATATTATCAAAATACATTTTATATTGTATAATTTCCATGTTAACATATATTTAAATATATTTAAACAAAAATATTAACTTATTATTGAACACTGTATTACTTTCGATGGTAATAACTCCACTATAAATCGTCATGCTAAATAGATTAATATTATAGTATACGCAAAAGATACTACTTTTAAAAGATTTACTTACTTCGTTGGCCATTTCAAACGTGAGTCCTCCTTGGCCGCGTATAATAAGCTTTGAGACCTAGCCCAATCAGACATGGTCAGAATGCTCTTAACGACTGCTCAACACAGTCATAATAAGGGATTTGCTAACACAAATGTATACTACTCGATTGGACTCAAGTTAGTGTGTGCATTGGGACATAAAAAGAGATGGACGACATCATGGGAGGTAGAGCTGCACTTAAGGCACAGATTTATACGTGACAGGTAACTGCTAGCAATTGGCTGATCTCAATTGTGGTAATACAGTTTTAGCTGAGCGAGGAATGCATGTGTCATTCTTGTAAACTGTTACTTGTTACATACGAAAGTTTCTTAACAGAATAATCTTTCATAGCTTAAATATTTATGCGTTTATTTGTGTAATCAAAAATAATTGCTTAAAAATAGTTAAGCAATTTCAAACTCTGACTTAAACCCTAATGCCATTCTAGTTCTATTTATAATATATTAACATATATTTAATATATATTTATAATATAAGACTATTAAAATCTGCAAAATTAATATATTAAATCCAATCCGGCATACCTAGATAACTAAGTAAACGTTATTGATGTTGTTATTGTAGCCCAAAGATATATGCAACTCTACTGTATGTGCACAAAAGCTATAGTTAACTTATATTTTTTTTAACGTATATCATATATAAATAGCACTAAGTTTTAAGAAAATGTATAATGCAAAATAAATATTTATTATATTTAAAATGTCATTATGTGGAAAAAAATATTACTACTACAATTTGTTTATTTCTACGTCAACTGCACTAAATAACTATTTTCACATTTTAAAAAATTGTTTAAATTAGATTTTAGGAACCAAACGAAACCAATAATGCTTTAATCATATTTAAATGTTATGAGTAGCTATATCGACCTAAATGTAATTAAAAAAATATATATAACAGATAAACACTTCAAACGCTATTCAACCCAAAAATTCATATCCTTTACATACAATTTATGTTTATGTTTAAAGAAGTTTTATTTCGGCATTTAAAATCACCACAAGATCATTTTGTTTTAACAAGTTTAATCTTAAATATTTACATTACTTAAAAACAAAAAGAATATTATATAAAATGCTGTTCAATAGTTCATACACTATTTAGACTTTTGTTCAATTTCATCAAAGGCTTTCATCATTTGTAAATTACGTTTTTCACGCACAGCACGAATTGCCTCTTCGATCTCTGCGCGGTGACTTAAATTTTCTGGAGGATACAGCTCGCGCTTCTTTTTAGTGACCCATTCTTCAAAATAGTCCGGTTGATTGAAAATGTGGAACAACGCTACTGGAAAAGTCATGTACATTGCCATCTTGCAGACTTCCAATACCCAACCACCCATGATGATGTTACTTTTATAAAATTTAATTTAAACAAATTATTTTTAATTATGTAAACCAAACTGGATTTATCACATTTAACTCACTTTTAATCAGTCAACAGAAATTTTTGTCTATTTTTGTTTTGATCTGCAGAGCTGTCAAAAACAGCTGAAATATCTGTCGACAAGTGTTGTGGTTGCCACTCTAACACAAATATTTTATAGCAAAGTCGTAGCAAAATCACACAACTTTTCGATTTGAGATCTATATATTTTGATGTAATACATCGGATACATAATAATACACATTATGTATATGTGATATGCTTGAATCATACTTTATTTACACTTTACAACAATCGAATGTAAGTTATAACATGCTCACACAGTACTGGCAAATCTGGATTCAATGAACTGTCAAATTTTGTTGCCTAATCGAATATTGTTAAAGTGGTCTAAAATTTTTGTATTTGTGTTAGTAGATATTAAAATTTTTTATAAATATATATATCGAATCAAATCACACTTTATTTATTGTCATATAAAACAGTTGTTAATTTCAGGACAATCTTGCTACTCTGGCAAAATATCTAGAATGTTTTAAATTAATTTCGACTGTTATTCATTATTCTCGAGTGTTATACAGATTTACTAAGGGTCATGTTATGCAGAGTGTCTCGGGCACG
>NC_051847.1:47755131-47762632 GCF_002237135.1 Teleopsis dalmanni
GATGGTTGATTATTTTCAAAACGTGGAGAATTTAAGAATATTCCACATAAACAAAAAGTTTTGGAAAACCCCACAGAGGACGAAGCATTTATTTTAATAAAATAACACTTTTTGTTGTTGTTTAGTTTAATTGAATAATTTTAATCCAATCCCAAGCAATGTAAACTGGGTAATATTTTTGTACTAAATCTAAAAACTCAGTTGAATACCAAGCATCACAGTAAGAAAAATCGATGCTTATAATCGATAGGCTTATATCTAAATAACTCTAAATAACACATATATTTATAATTTAGTGTTTATCTAATGCCTTTAGTAAAAGTTCATTTAAATTGGCTATTAAGCTATGTGGATCATCGGTAAGTCCAGCAGCTGCCATGGCATTCGCAAATAATTGTTCAGTGAGTAGACCAGCTAGTTCTGGATCAGAATCACGCAGTTTGAATAATTTCTTAATGATTAAATGTCTATATTAAGAAGAGGAAAAAAGTTAGAAAATAATACACAATAATTAATAAACATAAAGAATGAACTCACTTTGGATTAATCTCCAATTGTGGTTGAAGTATTTGGTAACGATTTTCTTCTGGTAATTGATGACTTTGTGTGCGTATAAAATGTCTAGCTGCACCCATTTCCTCAACAGTTATCACACAAGGATGATTATCAAGACGTGTGGTAACTTTAACATTGACTACTTTTCCACTTAATTTATTCGATAACCAATTACTTAATTCCGTGGCTTCTGTAGGTCTTAAACTATCTTCACCATAATCAGTTATACTCTCATCAGATTTATTTTCTCGCATTTCTTTTTCAACTGAAACTAAATTCTTTCCTTGGAATTGTCTTAGTTGCAATAAAACCAATTCATCGTATTGTTCATAGCAGAATAAAACTTCGACGCCACGCTTTTTGAGGCTCTCATAGTATGGTGAACATTCAGCTAATGTACGATTTGGTGCGGCTAAATAATAGATGTCCTTTTGTTCGGTATTATTTTTACAATAGTCTTCAAGTGAAACTCGTTTATCACCAGGAGATTTTGACGATTCGAAACGTAGCAGTTTGCCTATATTCTCTTTAAGGCTTTGATCATGGGTAGTTACTATGCCTTCTTTCAAAAATAGACCATAGTCCTTATAGAAAATCTCATAGTCCTCAATTTGTTTTTTGGAACGTTCATGTAAAAATTTTAATATGCGACTGACCAGCACATCTGATAATTTTCTGAAATATATAATATAACAGTATATAATATAATAATATATAATATAATAAAAATAATGCCATAGTAAAAGCAATTGGTTTAGACAGAGTTGTTCCAATGAGAGTTTTTTATCTATCGAAAATCAAATTGTTCAGTAAGAAGGTTTTGAGGAGGCGAGATAAATTTCCCCTATGGTATCACAACTGCTCTTGGTCTATGTAAGTCCTAGTACTTTAGGACTCGCAAGACTTAGGTAGAAGGGGTGGAGTAGGAGTTTAAATTGAAATCAACCCGGGTCCAGAGGGAGAAACTTTGCCACTTCATTTGGGTGAGTTCAAAGGTCGATTGGACGAAAGTTTGTATATACAATAAGGCCAGAAAACAGATAAGCTACGTCAGGGAGGGTAGAACTGGAGTTAGTGCACACGTGAGGAATACACTTGTTTATGTGTGACAAGTAACTGTTTAGCACGTGGCTATATCCTGATTTCAATTGAGCTAAGACAGTTCCTACTGCACAAGGAAAACATCTTTCGTCATCTGAAATATTAGGCGGGAGGCTATTGAGGAGCTTGCTATTTGAAAACCGGGATCATGAAGAAGATATGGCTTTGGGGGATGTTGAACGGCACTTGGTCGTTTTCGACGGGTGGCTCCGCGACGTAAACCCGGTGGTCTACAACAACAAGAGAATATTGTTTGGGTATGGAAGGGAGAAGCGTTTGCCTATAATTGTTTTTGTAGCCCGGGAAGATCTATATGGCAGATAATATGAAAGGAATTAGGTTGGTATATGGTTAAGTAAAAGCAATGTAAAGAAAAGAAGATGAGGAACGGATTAAAAATGGATGGAATTTTAATTGTGACTATGCTGGGTTAAAATGAAAAACATTAGTCACTTTTATGCGACGGCATTTAAGATCAATTGGGCTCAAATTGGTGTGTGCATTGGGACATGGATTCTAGAAGCGGTCACTTATTAACAATTTTACTAAATTTACTTCTTTAATGTCATCATCTATTAAATTTACGATTATAACTTACTTAATCAGTGAACTGTTTTGTAATAGTTCTCTACTCAAATTTAGAGGTATATCTTCTGAATCGACGACACCTGTATAGATAAATAAATATTTGAAAATATTTCTGAATTTTTTATAAAAAAAATAAATACATTTTTACCTTTAATAAATCTTAACCATTTTGGTAACAAATTGTCGGTTTTTGATTGAATTAGAATCTTGCGTGAATAAAGTGCAACACCTATATCTCTATCTTGTGCTAAGTCAAATAAGCCAGGTTTTCCTTCTGGGAAATACAGCAAAGCTCGAATGCTTAAAGGAACATCGGTCTAAAATTGGATATAATATTTAACATATTTAGATCTGAAATATTAAAAAAAATCCTGAAAATAATAATACTTACTTTATAGTGTAAAGTGAAACGTGGTGTACCGTATGTATTAGCAATGAAACGATAAAATTCATTATGCTGTTCTTGTTTGACATCCTTAGGTTCCATTAGCCAGACGGGACTTACTTCATTGGCGCGTAAACCATTTAAATAAATGGGTGAACCCACAAAGTTGCTATATTTTTTAATGACAGCTGTAAATCGAAATGAAAAATTAACATAGTATTTAAAAAAACTTAAGAGTTTTATTATTTTTTAAGATTATTATTTATTGTTTTCTGCAGAGTTGTAATGTGGGGTCTGTCAGTAATTTTTGATAGTTTTGATAGCTTATTAATCGATACTCAAATTAGAAGTTATAGGAATTACTTTAATAAGCTCCTACATTAAAGTTTTTGATAAGGATAAATATCATAAAAAATTCAACTGACTTTTTATTCCGAATTAATTTTCATTAAGTTCCAAACTTTAAATACCAGAGAAAGTATGAAAAGCCACCACAATAACTTATATATTAACATGAATGTGTTCATACCAGCTTCTAGTAGTACTTTTTATATTTATAATGCAGTTTCTTAGATGGTCTAATTTAGTTATAACATGAGATGAGATAAGAAATGCACTTCAGACTAGACTTCCATATAGGTAATAAAGAAAGATCTATTAATTCACAAAAACTCAATAAAATGGAGCTAGTGTAACTGTAGGGATTTGTTAAGAAGTGCAACTGTCGCGCATAAGTATTTCAATTCCCAGTTTTGTAGTACTATTAAGATCTATTAAATTATACGAACTCTACAGAATGGATGAAGTGCATCTGTAGGGATTTTTTAAGGATACTATTCGCGCATAAATGCTTTGATTAACACTTTTGCATTACTTCTTTACACGACGTTGCTATCTGTTCTCAGCTTTAATACTCATACTAATTTAAACCCTATTGTTCTTTACATCTAACCCATTAGAGCTTTCATATAAGTGAGCTTATAATATAATGTTGTTAAATATTTTAAATGTGGTTATCTCTTTTAGAGTTTCTGTAAAACTTCATAAACTAACCTTTAATACGTTCTTCATCTGAATACTCGCGACATTCTGGTTTAAGATGAATTACAATTTTAGTACCAAGTGCTACACCCTCAGCTTCTTGTATTTCATAAGATCCGCTGCCATCTGTCGACCAACGAAAACCAGGAGAGTTCTCCTTTGAGGATCGTGTAAACACTTCAACTTTATTTGCCACCATAAAAGCGGAATAAAAGCCTACACCAAATTGACCAATAATATTCGATGAATTTTCTTCGCTTTCACTTTTCTTCTTAATTTGTTCCAAAAATTGTTTAGAACCACTACGTGCAATTGTGCCCAGATTATTGATAAGTTCCTCACGTGTCATGCCAATGCCAGTATCCTATCGGATTAAGTAAAGAAACAATTAGAAAACTTGATTCTTAAAAAAAAGGGTTCACAAAAAAGGGTACACTTACTTGTATAGTCAACTTCATTGCTGGTTTATCGGTATGTAAGTGTATTTCCATAGCACGATCAGCATTTTCATAATCACTTTGCTCATCTCCAGCAGTTTGTATGGTGTAGCGAAATTTTTCCAAAGCATCGCTAGCATTCGAGATCAATTCACGTACAAATACTTCGCTTTCAGAGTACAAAGAACGGGCAACAATATCCAAGAGCATACGTGTTTCTGCTTGGAATTCGTGTTTATTCGCGTCTCCAATACCTTTTTCGGTGTCACGTATAATGTTGTGTTTCTGTGGCTCCTCATCCTGTTTGATTTCTTCAGGAGCGGCTGTATTTACTTGACGTACAAAATTAAAATCTGTAATGGAATATATATGAGGTACTCATTATTCACAATCTTCATTTATTTATTGATATTTATACTTTATTAGAAGTGACACTTACTCGAGAATGCGGGAGTCGATCTGCACGGCACGTTTTGTGGTGTTACGTTTGAGTTCAGGGCAGTTAAACGTAATGCCTGACGGTTGATCCTTGTCGCCTTTTGCAGAATATTAAAAGCTCGAGAAATGTATGACATGTTTAATTTTTGTTTTTATTTATTAACACTTTAACAAGAAAAAATAATTTATATATAATATATATTGAAATTTAAGTGCCGACTTACATTGAAGTTTCTTTCTAATTGCTGCACCAGCTGTTTGGCAGGGTGCAGAATAAAATGTGCGCCTTAAGTCAGGGTTGTTCAAAAAATATGTAAAGAGTAAATATTTTTTAATCAAATTGTTATAAATTTTGTGTTTCAATTAAATACTTTTAGCAATTTTTAATTATTTTATAATTTGAATACAATGCTTTTCAGTAGGAAATATAAGTTGATATGAATTAATTCATATTTAACCTCGTTTTTAATTGGCAAGTCTTGATTTGCTTTTGATCTGTCAATTTTTCTCGAATTTTGTGGCCCAACATTGTTGACAGCTACACATATATTAACAAATTGGTACCGCTTGTTTAATTCATTTAACTTTCAATTCGCCAGAAAACAAAATTAGGGTTTTCACGGCTCACTGGTTATTGGGTTATGTGGTTATAAAATTAGAAATAGTCTCTGTGCGCCGTGAACAGAATGTTCTGCAGGCTTTCTGGTTATTTTTATACAATCAGCTGTTCTGTTCACTAAAATGAGTTATAAATAAGTTATATGTATATTTTTATATATCTTATATATTTAATTTTAAAGGTTTGTTTGCAAACGAAACCAGCTGTAAATGTTATTGATGTCAACTTAAAATTCACAATTTGTCGTGCCAAATCAAATATTCTTTTTCTTTTTGAATAATTTTCTTTTATATTAAAAAATTTATTTGGAAATCTCACGACTTCTTCTGAAAGGATTTTACGTATTATTCCAAAGTCATTATATTTAACGTTGTTATATAAATTTATTATAATTGACTTCTTACCTTATAAATGATATTTCCAATTCACATTTAGGATTGCAGCACTTTCTCAAAGATCAATAACTTAAGTCCAGATCGATTTCAGGTTTATTTTGTAAATAACTTTTTTATTATCAATAAAATGTCTTGTCTCTCACCCAGGCTATGAAATTATTATTATTATAGTAGTGCCGATTACAAAAGATTTTGGGACTCGCATAGTTCTATAGCCCACTATATTATGACTTATTCTACCATTTCAATGACCTTCAGTAAATCAATTGATTGATGATCTATTAAAAACCTTAACAATTTTATAAGGTAGACTGTATCCATCTCTGTTAATAGCTTAAAGATTTTTACTTCCGAAGACTTAACCTATTGTCTGACGGCTAAAGAAAATACAAAAGTTTATAAATGCAGATTTATGAAAATATATCATCCGAGCTGGAATTTGAAGCCAGAGTATTGAGGTTTCATGGTTTTTATTTTAATTAATTTAAACTGCCTCCTAGAAATAAATTGTGACTAGTTTTCTTTTAAATAATCATAGAGAAATTATTGACGAAGTCCTGATTCGGTAATCAAAGGCAGACCGGAGCCGTCAATAGCAGACTTGGAATTAACCACAAGACACATTAATATTAACGTACACTTTATTATTTAATCCGATTAATTTATTGGTTTTTTTTGTAGATAGAGAGCATTAATACCCATAATGTGCGACTTGAGCCAACTATTAACATCCGCCGGCCCAGATTGCTAACGACTGAAACACCATTCCAGCAATCAGGAAATAAAAAAGTAGAGACGTTTAACATTTACACATCTTCTTCTTATTAGGCACTAAAGTCCAGTGTGAACCTTGGCCCTCTTTTTTTTAAAAAAAGGTTGCGTAGCGGGTGTTTTCTTCCGATGCGAGGCTACTAACTTTGCGATCAACCCCCAACCTAAAGCACCTAAACTTTACAGAGTTTGAATTAATTGATTTATTCTTGATTTTTTTACGAACTTATTATAATGAAAACAATGTCTTATTAAGTTTAATATAATTGTATAAGATAAATAAACCTGCAAAATTATTGCGGTTGATTATTCATATTACATATATTATATATTAAAATATAATATATTATTATTAATTAATATTATTATACTATTGAATAATACTATTGTTATATTATTAATTAATATTATTATATTTTACATTAAAATATGATTTTCGATTCAACACAATTTAGCAAACAAAAGCTATATATATATTAAATTAAAATTTAAATAAAGTGAGAATTATAATTTGTAAACTCCTACGTAAAGCAACATAAATTAAATCAGAGTCATAACATAAACAACATGACAGAATAAAATAATTTATTATAAAACAAACTTTTTCTATGAATATTCAGTCACTTACGACAATTTAATATTGAATATTAATCATTGCAATGATTTTAATTACAATAAAACTTTATAATTAATTCAATATAATAATAATGCAAACATAATAGCAGTTATTGAAACAAATCTGTACGAGCCTTACTTTTAGAGGACGTTTTTATATTAAAATAAAATTATTTAAACAATCTCATTACCCAACCATGTTACTTTATATAGAACATCAACTTTAAATAAAGTAAGAATTATAATTTGTGAATTACTATGTAAAAAAAAACTAAATGAAATGAGAATTATAATATGAATAATATGTATAATATGGGTGTCAGTGTGTAAAAATGACAGATCTTTCGCTTTTGCACAAGTCAAATTTATATTTCCAAGTCATATTATAGCACAGAATATATATTTTCTTTTGGAACAGATAGTTTGTATTTCGATCCATTGATTGTACTTCAAACTTTATCCGCTTATATGTTCTGATCCAACAGTGAGTCCAATGTACGCATTGAATGTTGAATAATGTTTTTATTCTTCGGGTTTTCCTCGTATTTCATCGTTG
>NC_051847.1:47762732-47775953 GCF_002237135.1 Teleopsis dalmanni
CACCTATAAGCTTTGTTTGCTATTTGCTTATGCAGTTTGAGCATTTATCATATGAATGTGTCATCTAATTTATGGATTCATTTAATGGACAGTAAACTTTTGTTTAGATTTTATTAAGCTTTTGTTTTTCAAATAAATGTATAAACTTTTTCTGAATTTTAAATTCGACTCTTATAACCCCAAAGTCTTTTCATTTATCTGACTTGACCCGCTTTTTAATGTATCCAGATTATTGGACTTCTACTTCTATTTATATATAAATTATATATTACATTAATTAAAAAAATGTTAATTTGTCTTTGTCAAATATTTCATACTGTTTTCATGATATATTTTATTTGATGTATATGATATATTTTGGTTACGACTAATTGATAAATGTTAAATAATATACATCTTAAATTAATTTAAAAAAATATATTATTATTATCGATATTTCAACTCAAGGAAAATTGTATCCTGTATAAAGTTTCCTTACATTTCTTCAAAAACGAAAGGACTTATATATCAATATTCAGACAGATAGTCAGACATCGAAAAATCTATTGGTGTCGTGACGTTTATTAATTATTTATTTATTATGTGTGATCTCTATAACTCTTTTAAGTTAATGACAAACTTGTTAAAAAAAAATTATATTCTTCATTTTTAGTATAATAAAGGATATAAAATGTAACTAAGCACATTTACACATATATGTTCATAATTTTTGAATATTTAGGCGCAGTTGGCCTAATGCAAATAGTTCATAGCCGGCGACGATGTGCTGATAGGGAGCATTAATTAGGTCATATACAGAATATGGTTAGACGAAAGTATATCCAATGATTTAAATCTCAGTACCCTTTGTCCTGTCTTGAAAATACGCAAACCGACGATTTTCACCAACTCTCCCGGGATCAGCCTAATACCTATCGCCTAAAAGGTCCTTTCAACACATATTAACTCACTGATGGGAGCTTATTAGATATTAACACTGTGATAAATCCTGGAAAAAGCCAACGAATATAACATCGACACCCATAGATCTTTTAAAGAAGAATCGAATCCGTCTTAACATTTTGTTGCCGTGCGAGGCTTTAGACAGGGTGATCCCTTATCATGTGTTTTCTTCAAAATCGTCATGGAAATGATCAGGTACAGAGCTGAGAGACATTATTAGGCATAGCAAACGTGATGTTGCTGCTATCCCTTTGTGTTATCGAAAAGGAAATGAGCTAAACGATAATTAAAAGTGATACGAAATATATGTAAGCTATTGGTAAAAAAAGTAAGTAACTCGCGCGTTTAGCTGGTAACTGGCGACTATACTTTCGAACCTCTTCAGGATATTATCTCAGTATTGAAATCAGACGAAAAATCACCATTGCCAATGGGTGCTACTATAATTCAGATACAAATTGTAAAATGAGGAGAATGTTCTTGTCTTAAATAAAAAATATAAAGCTGTCTATATTATATGTAACTTAGTAATATAGAATTACATTAGTATAATCTCTTTATATCTATAATCCCGATTGTACGATACATTTGTGAAGGAAAAAGTCCTTTTAACAATCAATAATCAGACTATGCAAATTAATTGTTTTATTGTATCAAATAAACATATTCTTTTAATTACAGTAGCATCACATTTTTTACTCAATTTCTTAAAAGTATTTAACTTACATACACACATTTATATTTACATTTTCTTATAACAAATCTGAGCATTTATAAATTATTAAAATTGTCAGTTGTAAATACATTTTGCGCTTCTATGTATATTCCTCTTATTTGCTGCAATCTCAAGTATCTTGTTTTTCTGTGAAATATCTTCAGAAATATAATACCAATTCATGTTAGTAGGAATGTGTAACTTATATTTTATGAAATTTACCTATAAAACCATGTGATAATTATGTGTTAAACCTCAGCAACATCTCAGAATTTCTATGTAGTTATTTCTCAAGTTATAAGATTTTTGTAAGTAACATATTTCTAGGTACCACAAGAGTTCTTGATAAAAGAGATAAATTCATTTCAAAATGCTTACATAAATTTTTATTTACTAAAAACTTTATTTTAAATAATTATTTTTAAAAATAATGAATGATGTGTTGGGAACATTGGCCACATAATTTTGAAAATAGTTTCCATTTGTTAATTATAAATTGAATTCGTCTAGAAATTTTTCAACTGATCCATTACAATCATAATTTTTGTCCGCATTTCAGACAATTACACAGAAATACTCGGGTCATATGAAGGAAATCTCGACACCCTTCTTTGAAAAATTGTCAATGTTTCCGCTTCTCTCACATCTTTCGTGATTAGGAATCCAGACAAATTATACTCTATTAATGTTAGCTAACCTAACTTGAAAACTCATTTGAACCCAGAGACTCTAAATTAAGAAAATTTTATAGCTACCTCTATTTATACTACTAACACGCATTTAAAGTGTCTTCTAGCACAAAAATACTCGGGTCATATGAAGGAAATTTTAGTACCATTTTTGGAAATTTGTCAACATCTGTCGTATCTTTCGTGCACTGCAATCCAGACAAATCATATGCCATTTGTGTTAGCTAACTTCGATTAAGAATTTTTTATATTAAAGTTAGTTTCGATTTAGACACCCTACCTATATTAAAGAGGTTTTATAGTTTTTCGACAAAGCAAATATATATAAACGCTAATACGAATAGTACATTCACACTGTCTCATTTAGGCACTTGCTCATTTATATTAATGAAGAGACGTTCACATTATAAAAAGGTCATTTATGCAGCTGGTAGAACTTTTATAAACTTTTATAAGTTTTACTTTAAAATTAAAATATATAATTGATATATATCAAATCATTTATACACATTTTATATATCAATTACATATTCAATTAATAAAAACAAAGATATTATTAAATACTTCCTCAATGCCTTTGTTTACAGCTCAGCTGTTGTTTGTTTACATTTTACATATAAAACATATGACACATATTTCAAATTTTGTTAATTTCCCTTGTGGGAAATATATTTTTAAAGGTTGGATTGATTTATTGACAATGATTTAAATTATTCAATTCAATTCAATGATTCAATTTATATAAAAGATTTTTGTATGGTAAATCATCCTCATTAATGGCTCATTAATGAGCCAAACCGCATAAATAAGACAGTGTAAATGTGCTATAACAATCGGGTTCTGATATCGGGTTCTGAGATATTTTATTAAACAGAAATATAGGGGTCATGTGAAGGGTGTTTCAATACAATTCTTTGGAAGTTTGTTAGCGGTTTCACTACTATGAAAATAAGTTATTACTAATAGAATATTAATATTTACTAATTTGAAACTATTTATTTCAGCAAATGTATTTTCTCAATATAGAAAATTAAAAAATTTTCGTGTTCCTAGGAAGTATCGTTTACGGAAAATGTACTAAATTACTTTAGTTTATTTAATTAATGAATTTTTTCGTAATAATTGAAATTGTGATAATATAATTGTATTTCTGTAATTACTTTCATTTTTTTAATATTTTTTGCAATTGAAAAAATCTATTATACTTAATATTGCTATTACAATTAATTCACACGAATTTAATGACGTCAATCATTTACGGCTATGAAAATATAAAACTATTTTCAAGACTATCTGTGATCTTTTATAAAAACTGGATTTATAAAATTTGGGTCACCTCCTTTACTCATGCGTTCATTATTTTTTATTTTGCGACATCACATGAACATGAATTTTGCAATATTTTATTTTTATTTCAATTATACCACAAATGTTATAATTTTAAATCGCAACACTCTCAACACTCTTCCCTGCCCACATATTGGTTACTACTATTATTTCAAGTGAACGGCATTTTAGTGCCAAATACAAATGTAACTGATGTAGCTGAAGAGACTTCTTGAGACTGTTTAATCGAGTTTTGATTAAAAAATCAATTGCACTCTATATTCATATTTTAGGCAGTTTCACTTAATGTACTCGTTTGGTGGTATATAAGTATTTTTTTTATAATTAATATTTTACAAAACTATAATCAACAAAAATAAGACCTTAAAAAGCATTTGTAAAATTATTTCGTGTTATTATTCACTAAAACATTATTTATCAGACACTAAAAATGCTCTAATAACAAGAAAAAATTATTTTTCAATATTAATAATTATGCTCCTAACAGCAAATAAATCCTAATATTCTTTTCTGCTTCAGTTAGCGAATACTCTGTAAACCAAATAGTTCGGTTTAGTATACCTATTGATTCTATGAACCATTAGTTCGCTTTAGTTGTCCTATGCTCTGCCATTAGTTCAGTTAAAGAACTAGTGTACCCTTCACTTTCGAGTTAGAACTTGTGAACGGTAGGTCCTTCGGTTCATAATTTGCAATCTAGTTACATTATCGAATAGATCACACACTATCTATAACTTGACGCTTGAAGCTGATTATCGATAAAAGGATAGGGGATCAGAGTATAATTGGACATTCCCAATTTTTCGCAACTAAAAAACATCTGCGTTACTTCAGCTTGATATATATATACATATACTATAATTTTTTTACCAGCAACAATTTATATTTCAATTACACTAAAAAGTCAAATGTTTTGACTTAAAAACGGTTAACAATAGCCCTCTTTTTTTTTATATGCACAATCCACTTTGGCTTTAAACTTCATGCAATATGGCTGGTTTTAAAAACTTATTTAAAACTGTTTGTAGGAACCATAAGCCAAACAATATAATTAACTATAATTGTTATTTTAATATATTTTTTATTTTCTGTGGTGAGGAGATGAAATACTTTAACTCCCTAACATAAAAAATGTATTATACGGACTAAACAGTCCTTCTTCATCGATATTTCGTTCCGGAACCTTCCGCAGGGTCCCTTTTTTGGTCATTAAAATATCGCTCTGCGTCCAGCTCTCAACTATGAATCTGCGTTCATGTTACGTTGAATGAAACTTTGTTGCTGTTGCTGAAACTTTGTTCTTTGACGTCCAGATCTGTTCTTTGTTCTTCAGCAATTTTTCTGATAAATTTACTACAAAGGTTATATTCCTTTCAGATTCCGTCATTTATCGAACAACATTAACATAGTTGTACTGAGCTCTACTATTATTTATTCATTTCTAAGATGAGACCATCTCACGCATTAAGTGCAGTTGGGAGTCGTGCTCTTTCCTGATCCATCACTATCTGTGTGAGGTGTTAATTTACTTCACTAATTATAAGTAAATGCAGTTTGGAATTGAGTTCTTTTCCTGAACCATCGTGATCGTGGTCTTCCCTTAATCGGCACTATAATTATATATTGGAAAAATTATTTTATTAATGTATTTAAAATTTTTTATTAGTTATTATTATTTTGTTCTTTAATTTATTAGCAGTAAATACCTTTCGGCAAAAATCTTTAAAATTTCCAAAAACTGAACAAAGAGTTTTTACGATAATATATGAATGTATCACCATTTGTTAGATTTTTTCTAAAATGTATATTTTTATTATCAAATTGTGTTGAAATTGTTAGGAGTGGCCAAAATATATGTCATTGTAAATATCTTCAAGTTCAAACAAAATAAATTTATTTGATCAAATTCTAAACTGAATTAAAAATAATTACTTAAGGATAGGCAAAATTTGGCACCAAAGAGTGTAGTTCATAGTACTTTTTTAATTCTTAATAGATAAAAATTTGTGAAAATAATTACTGCTTAACAAACTTGTTATTTACTTACATTCAAATATATCTGCACATAAACACATCCATATACTAAATATTTAAAAAAAAACCACAAAAAATAAATAACAGCAGAAGTGGAGGTAGTGAAAGAAGGAAAATAAAACTTTTTAACTAGTAGAAAGTTAAGAAAAATAATTATTTTTTTGAAAAACCTTCCGTAAAACAATTTTAATCTTTAAACATGATTAAACTATAAAAATTTTTTACCGTACTTAGAGTAGTTTTTATCCCCAAGCAGGAAAATCCTCACATCATAACCACAATGATTTCGCCCAATAAGCTTCTCGCCTTTAGGTTGCAGGCTCTTGAAAGAATTATAGATTTAGATTTAAGGCGTGTTGTAAAGCCCAATCAGTTGTCTATACCTCACAGCACGCAAACACTAAGGGAAAATTTACGGAGACAGCTCTGGCCCTAATTGGATGCCCTAAGGATCGGCGGTATAACCTAATCTAACCTAGGTCATTTATTTAACATATAAAAATGATAAAAAAAATTACACTTACTAATTTGTGTTAAATATTTTTAATTATATTTTAATTTTTTTGAAAAATGTTTATAATACAGATTTTTCGGTGTAGTTTGTAGACCATCTTCAGTGTACATAAGCAAAAAAATGTGCTTATGCAACTTTAGTTCTGAAAATTAAAAAACTTATTGTAAATTGGTGGTAAAGACACTTAATTAATTATTACAAATTAAATATAATTTTTTTTTTGTTTACAACTTTAAGTTAAGCAAATTTAAACATTTTATTAAAGAAATTTTCGAAAAGTACTGAACTACAACAACAAAAATTCTTCTTTTTACATTATTTTAATTAATTGAATTTTTGGCTGAACATGCAGCTGTTTCGAGTATTGCCAAATACCCAACATCAGTGGTGTTGGAAATAATACTTGTATTTAATTATTCGTAAATAATTTTTTGAGACTGCAAGTACCAGGAATCGAATTCGTGTCCTGCCAAATTTGAAGCTCAGAGTCAGCGCTCCGTAACCAAAACCGTACTTGAATTTTATGTTCGCACATTTTTCTGGAGGTTTGTTAATTTGCTGTGAAAGTTACATTAAATTTCAATACTATTCTGTTTGTAGAGGCATTATTTATTGCATGCTTTTGTATTATTCTTTCTTGTGTATAGGACCACAAAAAACTAGAACTAGAAATATCTTCAACGTTCAACTTATTCATTTCCATTTGTTTTAGATTCTAGCTCTGACTTTTAAGTGTCATGGTTTAAGAATGCATATTCCGGTTATATGTATATAGTGCAATACGTTAGTACTGTGACTTTTATTCGTTTTACGCCCACCTTAAAGTTTAATGGGTCATTGTGAGAAATATTACAACTCAAAGTCGGTTAAATTGAAAGTTCAGTTTATTGCACTCTGGCAAGTATCTACTAACCGACTTTGCAATTTGATGTTCGATTTTTTATGGATGCCCGCAACATTGCAATTGCAGTTTGTATTCAAGTTTTTCCACCTTATTTTCCCGTTTCATTACAATGTTTTGGCAAAGATTAGACATACGAAAACGTTTTCATTTTGCAATACTTATAGTAACCACATAATTACAATATTTGCAATGTTAAAAAAATAGATAATAAAATAATACATGAAGTCTTTAAAGCCAAGCCAAGTGTTGGCTTAGCTTTGAAGAAACCCCGATACCCCATTCGGTTGCTTTCTGGCGCGTATGTAGCTTTTTGGTTATTCCATTTTGGTTGCCATTTCTGCACATCTGCTTCGAGTATTGAATAGGTTAGGTTACATAGGATGGTTGCATGGATGATGGCACCTTCGGTAAGAAATTGTGTAACTTTTATTTCGTTTCAGCAAAGCTCGTACGCCGTCTCATAGCAACCAGAAAACACTTTCGCTTTCCTCGAAAAGTGTTTGATTTGTTATTTTTGCTGGAAGTTTCAATGTCAAACTAAAAATGTAAACTGTAAAGAAAATAACGAAAAAATAATTAAAATGTAAAGCGTATTCGAAACCGGCTTAATAATTGCCCGTCTCTCTACTCAGCAGCTGATTAATATTTTACTTAATTACTAACTGGAAATTTGCATATTCGCTATTTTATTTTTAAAAAAAAAATTTTTTTAAATTATTTTCTGTTTTTCGGAATGTGAAATCATTCTTTTGGCGCTCGGTTATTTTTAGTATTCCATTTGTTTATATTTATATCGTCCAATGTTTTGATTTTCTTTCGTAGATTAATTATTTATGAGCATATTTTTCTATTATTCCTCTTTGTTTATAAACCCGTACGTCAAAATTAACGTTGCAACGACTTTTAAGAGTTTCGTCATATAATTATTGTCTATCGCTTAGTCATCGCTGAAATTGTTTATAAATATTGTTATTGTCAATTAAATACTATTAGTCAGTTATTTTAACTAACAGTTTTCTAATTTTCTAAAAAAATTAAGAATATAATTTGCTAATTATTTGTTATTTATTATTATGCAGTAATCAATTTCACATGAGAGCTTATAATAAATTAAGTAATAATAATTTCATTATTATTATTATATATTTCTTTATGTATATAATGATACATATATAATATACTATATATATTATAATATATATAATATATTATATATATATTATAATATATATAGTATATTATATATGTATTATTATATATTATATTATATATTATATATATTATAATATATATAAATATATTACATACTTACATAAAATATATTAAAATTAATTTATTTTATCGTAATTAAGTATTATAATTTCTATAGAATATTTTTATTTACCAAAAAATATATACTATACGTAGGCACGTTTTAAAACATAAATTATTTAAAGCTCATAGAGCTTAACGTTTAGCCAACACATGTACTGGTTCTTCAGAGTACTGTCGTAATTCCTTTCATAAATTGCCTAATACTTCTTAAAGATATCGATTACAATGTAAGTAGTTTAAACATTAAACAGAAATTTAAATTCAAATTACCCATGGTAGATTTGTAGAAGACCACAGAATAATACGTTCAGACTTACCAAACTATTAATTGTTGTGGCTATAAATATATTTCATGAAAACCAATGCTCACATTCTTCCCTCGAAAAAGTATTTAATTATAAAGTCATTTAACTAGAAATGCGCTTTGTGGCCAAAAATTTTTTTTTTATTTGCTACAGGTGAAAAACATCTTAGGAATGAATGGAAAACATTTCCAACGCAGTATAGAAATTTAATTTCAGTAGTTAGGGTAGAGACACTTAATAACTAGTGGACTAGGTTTATGTAAGCCAGAATATAAGTGCGTAGCTTAGACTCTGGGGTGGACTAGTGGTGGACTCTGTGACCGGGGTTACGATTGCCAGGGTTATAGAGGGGGACGATGGGAACATCCAAATTCCGCGCTCATCGAATTATATCGTGAGGTGTTAAGGGAAGTTTGAAGCGCATGGCTTAGACGAGATCTGCAGGGAGGGTGCTAGGTGTATAGATGCCAGGGGGAGGATTATGCGGGTGAGGTACCGTCGGACCAATGCAAGAAGGTACTCGTCAATGCGAGGCTTGTGCTTGTAGTTTGTGCATTCACATAGAAACTTGCGATTGAAAAGACGGTTTGTTTTCATCTGAGCAGAGATGATTGCAGACTAAATAGGGAGAGCATATGAGAGTAGGGGGCGAGTGAATTGTTTGTAACAGAGTAGCTCAACTCACTAAAGAATATATTAGTATAAATACAGTCTACACAATAAATAAGGTATTCATACATCGGCTTAAAAAAAAAAAATAACTTTTCTGTATATGGTTGAAGTAAAATATATACTTCAGTAATTATAGAATAGAATTATAGTAATTATAGAAACAAAATAGCATAGTCTAACAATGGACGCAATGTAACAAAAATATAAAAATAAACAATAAATGATAATTTAATTCAAGTTACTAGGTCAAGTAAATTTTATATGCCTTGAAATACAAATCATTATGAAGAATATTGTATATGGTGTTATAAGAAAGACCATTGTTCACAAAGAAGATGAGTAACAAGTAGAAGTGCAATCTTGTAATGATTTGAATATAGAAATTTCTATTTTTAAAGCTGATTATATGGAGAACTAAACTATATTGACATATAGCAATCTGTTCCTCGAAATAACTTTTTTTTTGCCTGAATAAGATTTGCTAGTTCAAAAACATTAGATGTGACCAAAATAATCTAGCCTAGTCTTTGTCTGGAAACCTTGAATATGGTATATTATTAATTAGAGGTAGAAATTCTATAGTTACTATTCTGACTGATATTTCTAAGTATTTTCACATTTATTACTTTATTACTATTATTTTTTCGCTATTACTGCTATTACTGCAAATCACCTGATTTTTACATTTATTTTTATTTTGCAAATTCTTTAAATCTTTGATAAAAAACTAATCAATTTTTAAGTACATTTCAAACGTTTCTCATTTTTATCAAAACAATACCAAGCTGAAATAAATTCTTATCAAATTTTATTTATTTTCTTAAGTCTGCAGTTTAATAATTGAAAAAAAAATATTGTAATTTCATTATATTCATTTATTATATTCTAAAAAAAAAGTTTATAATATTTTATTTAAAAAATGAGTGCATTTATTTTTAAAATATTGTAGAATAAAAAATCGAACAATGCTTATCAGTTCATTATTTGATTAGACATTTGCGACTTACCTAAACCCAGACTGAATGAAAAGTCATTGACATGAATTTAAAATATTGTTTACTTCCCTGATCTAAATTAACTAATCAGTCTGGGAGTGTGGATCTATTCGACTGAAACACGCATCCATTCAACAGCAAATTCACAAGCAATAATGAATTTATTTTATTATAAAAAATTGCTAATTACTAAAACAAATGGTTTAAGATTAAATATTTGCTAATTAAAACTTGTAGTATTTTCAAAACAGTGATCTTCTTATTCTATAAGATTGTTCAGAAAGTGAAATTATTTTTAACGGCTTAATATGATAATATAAAAAGGCATCTTAAACTCTTAGAAAGTTTCTTCATAGTTCTTTTTTATAGAGAGATTATTCTTAAAAATAAACCATCCAAACAATTTTGTAGAGATCGGAATAAATAATAATCAGAAGATGCCAGATCAGGAGAATATGTTGTAAAAGTTAGTGGCGAGGTAGCAAACTCGAATGGAGGCCCACATTATCTTAGTGGATGAACACTGCACTTTTTCTTTGGATAAATTCTTGCATCTTCTGTTTAAGCGAATCTTTCAATTTGTTTAACTGATGAGCGTATACTTTAGAAATGATCATTATTCCATACTAGCGGACCCGACAGACTTCGTTCTGTCAAAAAGATTTGGAATGTGGTAGTTTTTTGTTCCTACCTATTTTATAGTTGGGGCAAAAAAATATCCTAAAAAGAACAGTCACCCCGGTGTGTGGGGTTCAGCCCGGGTGATCAAAGTATCTTTTCTTCCAAAAACTTTGGCCACCCTTCTGGGATCCACTAAAAAACCCCGACTGGGATGTCTGCCAGAGGGTTTCAAACTAAGAGGCGAACTTAGGATTCAAACCTGATTGAAAAATAATCTAAAGAGACAGTGAAACCTAAAGGTGACAAATATATAAAAAGTTGGCTTGACTCGCTTGGATAGTGGAGATAATGATCTGCAAAGGAAGTAATGGGGATTTAATAAACATACCTACAATAATCAACAACTTATTACAACACACAAACTCATCTATTCTGGTTATGTTCTTGTCTTATTATAGGTAAAACTGAATCGAAAAATGTGTTGGTAAGCGCATAACTCAACAACGCCTGGACCAATTTTGCGATACATTTTTATATTAGAACTTTATTGAATAGCAATAATTCGATTTTTTTTCTCGCCGTAAAAACCATCCTTGGACTTCAACGAACATTTAAAAAAAAGAATTGACCAAATTGGTCCAGTCGTTCTTGAGTTATGCGGATATATATGGTATAAAAAATTTTAATCTTTATTGAAGGATATAGTCCAAAAATATTGTGTGATTGTTTGATCGTCTTGTTAATTGTGGAATCGTCTATTAATTAGACTGATTAAAACATTTTTATTGAAATGTTTGTCAATTTTTTATACTTTACTCAATGTAAGAACCTATTTGTTTAAAGTGTTAGACTTTATTACTAAGCACGTGCATATCAAATCTAATCAGATAGAAAGCAAAGCTATTGTTGATAACTCATTTGGTTCATAGGTCGAGAATATTGCCAATGAGTTTTCTAAATATGTCATAACGTGATCAATTTGACACTAAATGATAGCTATTATCTGTGTTGCTATAATGTTGAGGCTAGTAACTAATTATTTGTTAGTTTGTTAGTTTATTTAAACTTTATTTGAATATCTAACATGTTCACTTTAAAGATCTAATATTACTTATTCAAATATTAGTCTAGTAAATTTGATAAAAATTAAGTAAAATCATGCGAGTATTAAGGAAAATTTTTTTTCATATAGAATTTTTTAAATCTGTGTAATTTTTTATAGTGCAAACGCATTCCATCATTGCAATAAAAAATATAATGAATACTTAAATATAACTTATTTATTTTGCGTTTTATTGTTATTCATAATATGTAACCATTTTTTGATTTTATAAAAATATAAAAAATATATATTTTAATAATAAATATCATGAGAGAACCTCCCATCACGAACCTTTACATTTAAAATATTTATGCAAATGAAGGAATTATTAAAAATTCTTTTAATAATTACATTAAATCTTTCTTTTTTGGTTTTATAGTGTAATTTTCTAATATTTAAATAAATCTAATATAATGATATGTATTCAGTATATATATATATATATATATTTGTATATATAAGATATGATGCACTGTACGTAAGCCAAAATTTCGCGCGTGCAACCAATTAAATTAAAATCTTGCCAATTTAAAAAAAAATATCTCTACTTATTTTTCTTGTCTGTAAAATATTTTTTACATATTGAAATTATTGTTATAAATAATTTATTTATTTATTGCATCGGATTAATGTGAAGAAAATATTTATTAAATAAATTATTATTTACAAGATGAACGATGTTTATAAAATGAACGATGATCATTGTATTATATACTTATATTACATGATATTTTAAATATAGGGAATTATGGTATTTATATAATAAAGATACAAACTTACGGATGCAAACTGTAGTTTCTGTGAAGATAACGAGGAGTCGGTCACACATGTGCTATTAGAATGCCCTGGGCTAATGCACATACGGAATAGGCTCCTGTGAATGTATATTCTTGCGGAAAAGGCAATAAAACTCTGTAAAGTCTTTTTATTGACGCAACAGGGCTTAAAGACCTACTCTTAACCCAGAAGTGGCATAATAGACCGGACGGTCACAATGCCACATCCTTTAGCAATAATAATAATAAAGATTTATATTAGAGCATGGGTTATTATTCCAGCTTTTGATC
>NC_051847.1:47776053-47788228 GCF_002237135.1 Teleopsis dalmanni
TTACTACCTTACTATATGTACTTATTTACCTTACTATATAATCAACACATTTTCCTAATGAGTTTTCATAATTTTAGCACATTCACTGAATTTTTGCGATCTATCTTTATCTTTTATCTATCTTTTAAAATGACAAATTTTGAACTTAAAATAAATGCTTTAGCTTATGTTTCTGTGTAATATGTATTACTTGCTAAAGCTTACTTAGTTTCTTATTTGAACATAACAACCTGTAACATAACAATATTACTAAAACATTGCGATTCCAAGAACGCCCGAATATACGTCTCAGAGCTACTCGTCAACCACGACGACCGAATACTGTTCAGATTCTTCAAAGGGATTCTACAAGCAGAACCCATCGGGTTACAATAACAACAACTAAAACATTGCAGCCAAAACAAGACCACGAAATGGACAACCCTTTATTTAAGTACAAATACTATAATAAATTCTTCATTACCTTAATGTAAACATTATAAGAGCTATATGTAATAATTAAAATATTAGTAGATATATGTAAATAAAGAAATTATCACCACTTTATTAATATACGTAAAAATTTAAAAAATTCTTAATTATATATTATCAATAATGTGCATTTATCTGATCTCCTTGAACTCCATACATAACTAATTGAGCATTACCTGTACCTTTGACATTAAATAATTAATTTACTAGAAACTCAATTTTTTTTATTGTCCCCATTGCTAATAGACGTAAACCCTCAATTCTATGAATGTCAATTTGTTTTTTCCCTATTCACCATGACAAGACACGGTCAAAAAGTTCATTATAGAATAGCAATTTCATTATAATAATTTGTTTAGAAAGAAAGATTTAAAAGAAAAATATTGGAACAATTTAGCTGACATCAAGCAGAACCAATTACATTTACATGTAATTAGCTTAATGCCAATTTACTCTCACTCTCGGTTTATTGTTTGATAAAATTACAAAACATAATCTTGGTAAATCTTTTAGACCAAAAGCAATGGCCATGTATTTACACGCACACGAATCTCATCCCGGCTCAACAATTGCGTTGCTGGAATGCTGGAAACCACATCTAAGTGCCACAAAGTGAATTTACTGTTGATGCGAATGTAAGGAAATGTTTCTTAAGAAGTTTTCACAACTGAAAAACTTGTACTGCCCATCACTCCTGATCATTGTTGAAAACGCACAAAGGCATGAAATTAAATGGAACACGCAAGCTTATTCCAAATCTTCTGAAGGAGCTAATTTTGAATTGTTTTGATTTGAATTTCTCTTTCAACTTTTTTCCTTTACTCATAAATTTTTACAACTATTTAATGGAAAAAAAAATTCAGTTTTACTACTTTAATTTGCATTGAAGGCAAAGATTAAATTAAAATAGAAATTTTTATAAAAAAAGGAACAGTTTCGAAGAACTTTGAAATATATAAAGTTATTTTCTATCATAAAGTTTTATAATTTAAATAGCAAAAATGAAGTTCTTTTCGATTTACTTAATGAAATTTTACGTTAAGTAATTTTCCTCATCTTAAAATGCATTCCCAAAGTAAACAAATAAACTGTACTTCAAATTTCAAACAAAAATATTAAAACAAATAATAAACCAATTCCAATTTTACAGTTAAAATTCCCTAGAAAGATAATCTAATGGATTTTAGTAAAAATAAATATTAGTCTTAAGTTAAATAATCATATTCGTGTACTCTTACTGGAGTTCTAACGGGGCACTGTACCATAGCGCCTATGCCCCAACGGTGGAAACTTCCAACAATTGGATTATACAGAAGTTGTTAAAATGAAGAGGAGATAGAATCTATCAACTAGGACCGCAGACAAGGCAACTTCAATGTCTTGGGGATCGGTTTTTCACTGGCTTGGATGAGATAACGAAAGCAAACTTATCGGATCTCCTCAACTTCATCTGGAAAACCAAATGGCTTAACAAAGATAACAACGGTTAGCACTTCGCCTGTCCCGGCAAAATTTTTAAAGGCAAGTGGAAGTGCTGACAACTGTCAGCACGCACCTTCTGAACCTAACATAACCTAACCTAAATAACTATATAGATACTTGTTAAAAGAAAGATTAACAACCTTAGGAGGATATAATATAAGAATAAACATTAAATGAATCGACTATTGCAGATAATAGCATAATATTAATAATGCATATGAGAAATAATTATTTTCATATAATAAGAATAATACTCGTGTTACTCATTATTACAGAGTTAGTGTAAAGTTAAAACTGTCTATTGGCCTATCTTTCGTTCTCTTGCACGAAATATATGAGTGTGTTTTCACCCTGTGAGTAGTCGACTCAATATTAACTGAGTTACGAATGCTTCAAGCTGCACTTAAGGGTACAACACTTACTGCAAGTCCAACACTAATAGTAAACACTAATATAGTTGCACTAATTCCATTAATAATTAATGATCTGCTTCGATTACCGAGAGTACTAATCGAAAAGAATGCTTTGTCGAATATCTCGACATATTCAAATATCTGAATATTAAAATGCTGAAAGGTTTCATTACTTTATATCTAATTAATTTTGATGTCAATATCACCATTGAAAATCTTATACCACCAATTTAATAACAGCTATTATCGACAAAACTTGAGCAATTATCCTGAGTGGATAAACACAATGGTCTCTTATTTGAGCTTAAATTTGCCTGAGTGCATAAGGCTGTCACTTCAACCTAACCTATGTTGATTGGTATGTAAATGGTCTGCAGTTCATTTTATAAAAATTACCAAATTAACCAGTCGTTTTAGAAAACATAAAGGATTAACATTAATTACCGAAAATCTGTTTAAAACAAAACAATATTTTACGCCAATTCCTCACAAAAACATCTCTTTCAAATATAAAATTGTTTGAATTTAATTTTTAAAGTCAAATATGACGAAATATTCTCCCATGTTATATGATATAAAGGTATTTTGAACAGTAGTAAATTACAACAAAAATTTTATTATTTATAAATTAATTTGTTTTTTGGCTGACCATACAGCTGTTTCAAATACTACCAAATACCCATCATCAGTAATATATTTTGGCAATACTCAAAAAAGCTATATTCACTCTGTCTTATAAATTCATTGCAACGTGCACAAAATGCAAGAATGGTATATTAAAACTGCAAGAGTGCAAGAACACCTCTGTTGCAGAATTGCAAACATCAAAATGAAACAGCTGCTTTTGTAGCATACCAGCTGTTTTTTTTTCCTTTTTTGTTTCGTTGCAAGCTTATGTACATAGGTTTATATTGTAAGTAAATTATAAGAAACTGAAAGAAACTTTGTGTGTGTATTTTGTTGTTGTGCACTGCAAGCTCGCGCAATCTTTGCATTTAGTGCACCTTACAATTGCAATAAATTTGCAGCACGGAGTGAATAACCCTTATATATTTGTTAAAAGTATTATACGTGTTTTATTAGCGTATAATCTTAAGTTTAGCTAAGTTGTCCACTGTTAAGTACAGGATATAAGGTGTCAGATTTATTACTACATGTTAACCGAGCACGATATAAAGTCTTTCCTATCGTTAACCTCTTTATGGTGCACTAAATATAAATTATGAAGAATAGTTTTCAAATCTACAGAATAGAATCCATCCAGTTATATTAATGAGGTAGTGATTTGATGACTAAACTATTTTAAGTCTGATGAATAGTTCCATGCATCCATTTATATTAATTAAATAGCAATTCGATGATTAGCGCTTATTTATATTTTGTCGAATTAACAGGCCCATAAATCCACAAATATCAATTAGGTAGTAATTCAATGATAAACGCTTAAATATATCTAGTCGAATGGACAGGCATATGAATCTACTTTTATCGGTTAGATAGTGATTCAATGATAAACGTTGAAATATATTTAGTCGAATGGACAGGGTCATTCATCCACATATATCAATTAGATAGTAATTCGATGATAATCGCTTAAATATATTTAATAGGATGGACAAGCCCATGAATCCACTTATTATCAATTAAATAGCGATTCGATGATAAATATCTTTCGTCGGTTGGACAGGCGCCTTTCAAGGAGAATGAACATCGTTTATTCATTTTTATTTTTAAATCTGAGAAATGACTCAATTTAAATCACCTATTAAATTTCCAAATTGATTTTAAAGTAACTTAAAAATTTATTTTTAATTTTTCAGCAATTAAACGTTAAGTAATTTGCAGACAATAAAGCGGTTTATACACAGAAATTGACTTAATGTCTGTACAAACGTAATAATCCTATTAAAATGTGAAAAAATAAAATTACGTTAAGTTAAGAAGAATTTCGTTACGTTAACGATTTTGCATACATATTTTTGAAAGAAAATTTAATGATAATTTCCAACTGCAATTTAAATTCTGAATTTCAATCTTGCGGAGTGCAAATGCAACTCGACTACTTGACAACTCGAGTAACCCAAAATCAAGTGCAAAATGGAACGCAGTGCAGTGTCACGCAATGCTGCAATGGCGTCACGCAATCAAGCATCCTACGTGCCTATGTGCGTACGTTGGAATTATGAAAATGACAAGTTCAGCTGCATCTGCAAGTGCATTCGAAGGTGCATGCATATGCGTGTGCGTGTACGTATGTGGGTGGATGAACTGCAACTCAATTTCAATTCAATTTAATTGATTTTAAATGAAAATTAATTGATGTTTCAATTTTTGTTCCTATATGGAAATCCACCATATTAAGTTGCACTTTAATGGAAACGTGAGACGTTGGCAATAATTCGTACATATAATTTAACGCAGACTGACAGCAAGTAATTGCAATTGAATTTTACTTTCAAACTGTTATGGTAATTAAGAAATGTTTTACTTTTATAAGAATTGAATAAAGGGAAAAAAGATATATTACTCTTTATTTAATATTATTTATTATTGATTCAAAGAAATTCGTACAGCATTTACAAAAATTATAAAATTTTACTCTTTTACTTTTCATATAAATTCTTCAATAATTAATCTTCTGTAACTTTAAACACTTTTCATAAATTTCTACAGGTTATTAGTATTGCTACTAACATATTTAATAAGTCTTTAATTTTATCTTCGAACTAAAGTGCTTTATCAAAAAAAAAAATACGTCTATGTTCTCTGAAAATCGGATATGCTTCAATAATATGATATATATTTTCTATTCCATGACGATTACACAAAGAACATTCACATTCATATATATAAAATTCTTTAGTGTTCAAATTAATAAGCCCGCCTCTACATTTACAATGTACGCTCGATGTGTGCTAAGCGTTTTCGTAATAAAAACTATACATAATGTCATCTTGCAGCTGTGGTTACATGTCATGAGATCCCGACCTAACATTCGCGACAAAGGAATCGTGTTCACTCTGAAAAAAATTTGAATTCTCCACTGCTACACTTCCCAACCTTTCAAACCAAAATATTAAGCCAATATATTTTATTTAAAGCAATTAAAAGGAGACTACTTTTGACAGAACATCTCACTTAAATACAAAGTGCACAAATTCTCCTTTAATCAGTAGACTTATTGAAATAGCACAATGTGAGAAGAGTGTATTTATTATATATAGAGATTTTCTCTATTATTTCTCTATTTTAAATTATTATGTTATATGTTTTCTTTTTTATTCAGTGCATAATGTGTACTATTTAATTTGAGTTTGGACTTACGAGGGTCACTATTTATATTTTAAGCCTTGGCAACAAAGTTTGACATTATGAAACACAACCTACCTTTGACTTTTTGTCAAAAGAGCGTTATTTGCGAAAAAAAGGATTAACGCGATATAATTTTCCTGCAATGATTTATTACGATTTCCAACGTGGATTATCAAGACAAGAGTGCCTCCATCAACTTACTTCCACATCACTATATTTGACGATGCGGCCCAAGATGTTTCAAGATGAATTAAATCCAACAAATATTAATCGCACTCGAAGCGTTTCGAAACAAAGGGTCGCCTGTTTTTTCTGGAAACTGGTCATATGGCAACTACAAAATTCCCATTACAGGAATATAAAACGTTCAATTCCAAATGGTACACAACTATTTGTTTACCAAAAGTTTTCAATAAAATACGGAAAACAAACAAGCGCATCGGATCGTTCTCCATATTTGAAAATTCAAAAAATCGAATTGATGGGTCACCCGCCGTACAGTCCTGATTTGGTGTTTTGACACCCAATGACTTCTTGTTCCCGAACGTCAAGAGTAAATTGCGTGGACAATAATTTTTGTCGATGGAAGAAACCGTTGTTGCATTGAAAAATAACGTTTTGGTGGTGTCTTTAACAAATGGTTCGAACGCATACAAAAGTGTATTTATCATTCAGAACAATAAGAACAAGTTAGTATTTTTTCATTTATTAGGTTCAAAATATAAATAATAGCCCTTGTTATGTAAATACAAAAAGTACAACATATGCAAATAAAAACAAATAATTTGTAACAACAATGATGATGTTTTGTATACTATACGAAATTATATTGAAAAACAAACTATAGTGATGGAAAAAATATTAAGAACGGTTTAAGTTTCTTTCTTTGTCCTATATATATTTTATATATATCTTTTAAGTATATAGTCCAAGTATGTGTAATAGTTAAACAAAAAAATCAATTCTCCCGTAATTCATAATAAAAAAAATGGGCGTATCGTTTTATTTCCTAGGAAAAAAAATAGAAACATTTAATTGGTAATGCCAAATAATAAATCATTCTTTGCAAGGGAACTATTTACAATTTAAATTTTGTAAACTACTTATAGATTATAAATTCAGTTAGCCAAATTGAAGTTATGTTATGACAACATTTACAATATAGATTTAGTAACCTTAATGATGTTCAGAATTTTTTTCAATAATATAAAACATAATATTTTAAAACAGAAAAAATTACCAAAGTAAGGTACTTGGTTTGTGATAAAATAACAAAATAATCATTTTCGTTATTAGTATAATTTCTAATATTAAAAAATAAAATTCATTTTCATATTTGAATCGTAACTCATTCCGCGAATTTTTTTACCGGACATGGCATTCAGGACCGTATAGCAGTCATTTTATTATCATTCAATTTACCATATCACGCCCTTGTTATGCACTATAAACCACAGTTTTTTATAATACATGGAGCAATAAAAGAACGATTTTGTGGAAATGTTAGCCATAAGCTTTTTTCAATTGTTGTTTTATTTGTCATGTGAGAAAAATGTTAAACGTTTACAGCTTATGCCAATGCTTTGAATTCAATTTCAGATTAATAAAAATAAAAATTAAATAAATAATTTGAAACCATTTATTTCAGAATTTATTTCATAGTCTTACTCCTTAAATTTTTTATATGCAAAATATATATATGTAGAGTATATATATATATAAAACATATATATATAAAATATATATATATAAAATATACATATATAAAATATATATATATAAAATATATATATATATATATATAATATATATATATAATATATATATATAATATATATATATAATATATATATTTAAAATACATATATAAAATATTACAATTTACTTGTTTCTAATATTTTTATTTTTTTATGTAAGTGCGTATTTACTATATTTTCAAAACCTTATAAAGTTTACGTTAGTAAAATGTTGGTATTTATGACTCAAGAATTATAGTTTGATTTTTAATGAACACTTAAAAAGATGTTTTAACTTTAAAATGTGGGCATATTTTTTGAATATTTCCTTACATATTTCAATACAATAATGAATAAGCGACCAATATCGCTGGCGATAATGCCCCACTTCTGAATTGTATTGCAATACATTTTATATTTATACCAAAAATAAGACCGAATGAGAATTGTAATTTTATTATATAAAATTTAAACACCCATGTAGTTAAATGTCAATTTAACGGACCGGGTAATAATTAGGACCAAAACTATACAATAACATTTAGGACGTGTTATTGTACAATGCAGTGCTAATAACTTTCGAATAAAATATGGATTAGTGTCTTTTCAAATTTAAAATTCCGGATACTTTTTATGCAGAATATATATCTACTAACTCAAACATTTTCTTTCTAATGCATCAAATCTGAAGTACATATGAATATTTTTAATAGGATCTAATATTGTATAAATTTATTTCATAGTCATATGGAAAACCTTAAACAATTTTCAATTATCTGATCATTTAGGTATAGTTAATAGTAATTGCTTAAGAAAAAAAATATAAACATATAAAGTAAATTTTATTTTCCTTAAAATATGTATAGGCATAAATAAAAATTTACTTTATATATTTATATTTTTTATACGAGATGAATGTTGAAATAAAATAAATCGCTAGACATAAGTTATTTTATAAAAAAAATTAATATTTATATGAAATGAATTGCTAGACATAAGTTATTTTTACTAGACATAAGTTATTTTTATACAAAATAATTGTTTATATGAAATGAATTGACTATATTTAAGCTAGAGTTATTTTTAGAATTTATTAAGAATAAAACAAAACTAACAAATTATTTACAAAGCCAACAGCGAACACACGCACGCACGACACGCAAAACGAAGCCAACAGCGAACACACGCACGCACGACACGCAAAGCAAAGCTGACAGCGAATTACACTTGTGCGGTTGTGCGTACATCTAAGCAAAGCAAAGTGTCGTATATAAATAGCGGAGATTTTGTATGAAAGATCACTTAGCACCGGCACACCGAAACGAGTAGTACTCTACTCCAGCGCTAAGTCTTTCTTTTTTGAGAAGCCCATGGTGTTTTGACGCTAAGGCTTAATAAATCAGTAGAAGTAGATTTTATAAACGCCATTGATGTTTTGACGTCTTTGGCTAGAACTAATTGCGTAGCTTTGAAAAAAACCCTTTGATGTTTTGACGTCTTTGGGTAAAAATTATTAAGTAGATTTATAAACGCCATTGATGTTTTGACGTCTTTGGCTAAAACTAATTGCGTAGCTTTGAAAAGAACCCTTTGATGTTCTGACGTCTTTGGGCATAAATTATCGAGTAGAGTCAAGCTTAAAAACTATTGAGTAGAGTCAAGCTTAAAATAAATTATCGAGTAGAGTCAAGATTAAAATAAATTATTAAAGAAATCCTTTTAATAAATAAAGTTTTGTTTAAAATAATAAACGGTCTTTTTAACTTTCCTTGGTTTACCAGCTTCGAACTGGTCAATAAAACAAATTTATTGCAACGACCCGGACCACGACTGAGTCATACCTCAGCAAATTTAAAACGACAAATCCGTGTCGTTACAAACATATATACTGAAATATACATTATTTTTTAATGCTAAGTATATAGCCAAAATTTAAGATATTTTAAGGTTGTGCTTTAACTACGCTTTCAATTAACATTTTATATTATTTAATTTTAATTCTCATTAGGTTAGTTCTGATATGTCTTTTAAATGTATCTCAATGGCACCGGCGGTTGTGGCATTATCGCCAGCGATACTAATCGTGTTTTCATTATTGTATAATACAAAATATTAAATTATTGGAACGTGCACATTATTCTTTTTTTTTTTCTTTATTTTTTATATATATATATTTTATAAAAAATTTATATATATATATTTTATAAAAGATTTATATATATATATTTTATAAAAAATTTATATATATATATTTTATAAAAAATTTATATATATATAAAAAAATTTTTTTTATAACAGTTCTGTCGCAGTTTCATGCCTTTGAAATACAAAAATTCAATTTAATGTTAATGTTAATTAATGTTTACATTTAAAATGACAATAAAACAGCAATAAAGTAGATACAATTAATATATAATAAAAAAAACTAGAATTTTAGTTTTGGTTTTTTTTTATTTTTACCTATTTTTATAAATAGGTTAGTAGGGCCTTTGTGTGAATGCATCACCCTTGAAGGAGAGCATTAAGTTGAATTTCTAAAAAAAAAACTGCTTCTCTTATTTAAATCAGAAACTTATTAGGTATTGTATTATACATATATATACAATCTATTATTTTACTTATTCAAACAAGTAATAGTTGTCTCTATTTATTGACAACAAAAATAAAATCGTGTTTGTAAGGAATTAATTTTCCTTTTGGCTATTATTATAATTGTTGACATTTGCTCCGTCCCTCCAATGCAATATTTGGATAATTGTATTCTATAAAATTCTGAAAATATTTTTTTCCATTAACATTTGTTAACAGACTTGTTGACAAACAGTTTATGCATAACTTTTTAACGGAACAACAAACTTGAGCATTCACGTCCAACGGCCTAAAAGTATTTAAATGTTCAGCGTTTTAGTTTGACGAAGCCTGTTGATGTAACCATCTCCCAAGTATTGTTCGGAAATCCGGTGGTGGGGTTAATGCTTGCCATTTCTAAAGGGAACCAATTCACAAAGTCGCCAACACTTCAAATTTAATTTTAATTCTCATTTAAATTTGGAATGCCAACGATTGCCTTAAATGTTTTACTGCTTGTAAAACTTTGTTAAAAGATTCATTAGGAGTTCATTATAAGTAGGTTTGTACATCCCCTAAATGCTCTTTGATAAAACTTAGTTAGCTTTTATGCGTGGCATGTTGTCCTTTGTAACTTTTGTCATTGACACAAACAACTGCAAATATTATTTCTGACTTGGTTAAGAATTACAGAATTTTAGTCGGCATAAATTTTGAACTTTCCGAAATTTTATTTACTGAAGTGTAAAAAAGTTTTGAATAATTTCAGCAGTTAAATCGACTTTAAACATTTATTTTCCAATGTTGTTTGTTTATCCTTTCATTAATCACTTTCTTACTTCCTTTAAATTATTTATACATTATTTTACTATATAATGGATTCTTTTATAAAGCATACGTTTCTTAAATTTATTTGTATAATCATTTTTTACAGTGTGTTACGTACAGAAAGTAATATACAGTCAATTACTAAATGTGGGAATCACACTTGTGTATGCGACACTAAATTAAGGTTAGCTTAGTGTAACTATTCATAAGCAACGCATAAGGCTATAAGTCCCAGGCGAAGTAAGTAGTAGACGTCAAAAAACGTAAATGCTTTTTGCAAATTTGAAAAAAGCTTAAAGCTTCGTTCCTGAAAGGTTCAATAACTTTTCACATTGTAGAAATCAAAGTATACGCCTGACGACGTAAGCAGTAAAAGTAAATATTGCTGTACTAAAATATTATTTCTAGAATTTCCTGTATTCGCTATTATCGGAAATTCCTATCGTGTATGCAGATACAACTGAGAGACTGTATTCCTTTAAAATACAAACATTCACAATGGAGTAAATGAAATTCTGCCAAGTGGAAAATATCCGAACAACCCTGTATACGCCATAAATAGTTCCACAAACTTTAGGTAACAAACTTAGATAAATCCATACTTTTATTCTTTTGTTGCTCACATAATTTTTACAGTTTTCCAGTAGATTAAATTCTTCCACAACACCTCTTGTATATTTTCAAATATTTTTACTACATAGTTTTCTTATTCAAGTGCCACTCCAACAACCATATCATCTGTTAAATCGCTTCCCCCAGTGACCTTATCGCTCGGTACTGAATACATATGCAACCGTCTATTCACGACTGTCATCCCTGCTTTGATACTTATCTATCAACGTAGATGTCTATTTTAGATATCTAGAACTTCCTTCTAGAAATGCGTTGGAAATCTACAAAATTTTTAAGCTATAAGTGATCCTTTAGTTAAACTTCTCGAGTCAACTGAATGTTAGCACTTTGAGTTGCAAATCTTTATAAAAACTTTTTCAAGTCGTGGTCATACTAAAATCCAAATTCTAGAGAATAATATCTAATTAATTTTCATACACCTTTTGGTTCTTCGTATTAAAATTTTCAGCAGTAACATCACAAGCACTTCCACTGACGCAAATGTGGTTTTTACTATTAAAAAGTATATATATTATGTTAAGTTAAATAAGTTGATAAGTTGACAAGATATTTTGATTATATCGATTATTAATTGTCTCGAGGTATCGAATTGGAGAATATCAAAGTCATATGAATTAGAATTTATAACAAATTATTACAATGTAAGTAGGAGCTGGCATCTATTGTAATGGAATTGCGCATAAGAAACTTCCCGACTGCAGCGTATTCCAAGCAGAAGTGTTTCCTGTTATA
>NC_051847.1:47788911-47798686 GCF_002237135.1 Teleopsis dalmanni
CCTACAGCTATTTACCATAAAAAAACCTTGCCAAAAAGCTGACGCCTCGCTACTGTTGGGGGCTGTCAGTTTTACCAGACTGGAGTATATACCTGAGGTTTCTGTTGAAATCCTAATCAAATTCGTTAATAACACGCGCTACCTAAGTGATGCACACTATCGCTAAAAAAATTAAGACTCTGATTTGGAATCATTCTGCCAACATAGCCTAAAACCTAATCAAAACGTAAACATTTTAAAGAGAAAATATTGATATAAAAGCAAACTAATCCTATCTAATTTAATCTTTTTCAATAGAACTTTAAGATTTGAGTAATGATACATTAAATTAGCCCACTTAAATCCAATTTGCATTAATGAAGTGTTAACTGTAAGTCAAAATGCGTGTTCACTAAAAGGCAAAATTTTCATTTATCATTCATTCTTTTTTATGTTAGAGCATACTTAAACTCAAATCACTGACTGTACACACAAGGATTGAAACTTATCTCCTCGGTTACATAATTGATGTTGTTTATTAACTTATATTCTGAAGATTATCATCCTTTTCATCGCTGCACTTTTACTCCATTAAATACCTTTAGTTGAAGTATACATATACTTAGCTGGAAAAGTAAGGAAAACTTGCTGAAGCTATAATTCGCCTTCTCACTTTCACACAAATCCTCCTGCACAATTGATATTACTTCTTATATACTCAGAGTATCTTTTACTTTTGCTTTTTTTGGTATTTTTTTTTTTTGTTTTTTTATTTGAATATATTTTATTGTGGCTTATATCGAACCTTAGAGAAATATTAAAAATTATGTCGTATCTGCTGTGTTGTGTTCAACAACAAGAAAATTGTGCCAACTTTGATTTATGCTTTTATTTTTATTTTAGTTTTGTTGTTTTTGTTATTTGTTTTCAGTGATTTGTGGTCATAAATCATGGGCGGGGAAGATGGAGTACTCTGGGACTGCAAAACTTATCGTTCCTCTTATGCAATGTTTACATTAAGTACACATTTATAGGCAATTACCAGACACCAAAGAGTGGTTTCACTTCTTGTAAGCACAAATGGAGCACAACATGATTAATGCATTTCTCAGAAAAATTATTGGATTATTTTTTATTTACATAAACTAAAGATAGGAATAAATTTTAACAAGTTCTACATCAACCTAGTTTGTTCTCAATAGTCAAAATCATTCATTGAATTATTCTGACTCTGGTACCATTTTTTTTACTTAAGTTATTAATGGAAATATATAGAAACTATCATGAGAAAGATTTACGTATAAAAATAAATTAACTTAAAGTTATTAAAAATTATCTATAAACAAAAATTGCCGATATTAATAAATTAATATTATTATTTTTTTTTTTCTGGATAGAATATGTAATTCAATATTGCGATTCGTGCGGCTCGTAACATTAGCATGACTTTCTCAGTATCACGTTCCCAGATTAGGTTCTATACCATATATAAGAAAGAATATATAAATCATGCAACAAATAATACCTCCACAAACAGAATAGTATTGAAATTTTACAATTAAAAATAAAAATATAATTAATTAATTTAATTATTCTACAGCTGTTTTATGATTTCGTTCCGATATAGCACAGCAATTGGTTAATTGGTAATGAACTTTCACTACAAATTAACAAAACTTCAGAAAAAAGTGCGAATATACAAGTCAAGTACGGCTTTGGATTATGTTGAAGCTATTTGAGCCAATGCACTTGAGCACTTTTACTCTTTATTAACTCGAGGTATTTTCAAAACCCCTCTTTAAGCCTTGACTGGATTCTTGTTTATCACTTCATCAGACTAAGCAATAGTTGACCTCAGATCTGCACACCTCCCCGAGTAGCCCTGAGGATGTCATACGTCCTAATGTACCATGGTACCTTGAAAAGTCTTGTCAGCGCCTGGCTTTGTGCAATTACTAGTCTGCAAATAGTAGTGTTTGAAACTTTGCTAAACGCTGCACATCAATGTAAAAGTGACGGATAAATTATTTGGTTATATATCAGCTTCCTGTTCTTAGCATTGAGATTTTCATTTTTGAATAGCGGTTGAAGATGTTGAAGAATTTTGGCGCAGCTAATTCTTTTCAGTTGAGCATCACGTTTGCCCAACGTGATACCGAGATATTTAACGCTATCCTCCCAGTTTATTACCATATCTCCCAGTCTCACTCTCAATTCGATTTCAATACTATTTTGTAGAGGCATTTTTTTATTTTATATTGTATAATATTATTCATTTGCAATATTATGTTTTTTCTCTTTAAATATAACTTAAAACCAATTCTTCGATCGTTACTTTAATAAATATATTAAATTTTTGATTGCATATATTTTACATAATTCAGGATAATAATTCAATGAGAAATTCATTAGGTTCGATTACTAATTTTGTTAGTTAGCAAAAACCAATTGATGGCTAATATTACCCTAATCTGCAAATTGTTTTTGTGCACTCAGTAAAAGTCCACACTTTTCCCATTTCACCACTAGCTTTTGGTCAGCAAATTGAATTAGTACACGTACTTCGTATCAACAACAACGCCAGACTATCAAAGCGATACCTACCTGCATGCGACCTATTAACAGACATAACCGAGAAAACCAACAGAATCGATTTAAGTTGGAATCGTCGACTATGAATTCCACTTAATCATGCCTATAGTATTTAAGCCAAGTCGATATTTTTTAAGAATTTAAAGTTAAAATTTGAATTGGACTGAATCCAATTTGAATATTGTACAGTATGCATTTGCATCTGGATAACGAAATGACCGAGCAGAGAAGGTTTATAAATCGTTTTCAAGTTGACGCCGTTCACGTACTTTAATCCGAATTGAAAAACTTGTGAAATGAATGCACAGAATTGCAAGTGGACGATTTGGTATGTCTGTAAAGCATTTTCAACGAACTCATACCGCAATCATTTAATGTTTAATCTCTGTAAGTTATCGTCATATAAAAACATTCCTCCATGCTTTAAATGTTTATACGTTTATACGTTTATGCATTGCACATTTTTGCACTTTTCCTACTATTTTAATGTCTACTACAATATTTTTATTCTACTGCCAAGCGATACATGCACAAAATCCTTTGCAAATAGGTTTTGATATGTTTTTGTGCATTGAAACAATGGCTGAAATCGCCATCGTGAATATATGGAGGATATTAGAAGCTATCGCGTTGTAGATAGATTTCATTGCTAAATTTCGATGCTAAATTCCTTCAATTCACTGTATGAATAGTTTTAGTGTATGCAAGTGCGTTTGGTTTGTGTGCGGTATAATAAGTATCACTAAATGTATTAGTCTATAAATTGTTGCCTGCTTACAGACAATATACTTTTTTTATTCACATGTCGATATAAAATCCCTTTTAAGTTTCAAATCGGCCATATAATGAAGTATAGAAGGGACATTTAGGGATTAAATGGAAAATGAGTAGTGCTCTACTGCTCGCAGTGATAAAAACATTTCAACGGTTTTGGCAACTACGTGCCCTTTTTTCAAATATCATAATCTACTTTTAATTCATTGTTGGATATAAAATGGACTGATATACATAGTTTGATTGGCTTTAAAATTTTATTTACGATAAGGAAAAAATTCTTACAACATATAGAGAATATATTATACTTCTTTATAGGTATTTGTTAGAGCTTAATTCAAAATATCTGACTAAATCAAATATATTAAATTTGATTTTTAAAATCAATTATGACGAAAGAAACTATGTGTTTTGACAGAAACTACTGTGGTTTAATAGACAAAACTTGTAGTCTCAAAAAAATTACTTACGAATAATTAATTAAAAATATTTCCAGGACTACTGATGAGTGATGACACCTACCACAGATGCTGGACTGATGACCAGCCACACTGATGGGTCTGCTGATCAACATAAGCAAAACAATGGTATGTACGACTAAATCAAATCAAGCTACCACTTTCAGTGGTACCACAATTAGTATCACCAACATTGAAACCGTTGACAATTTCTGCTACCTTGTAAGCATAATAATTACAACGGAGAGTGCAGAAATTGACGTACGAAGCGAAATTAACAAGGCAAGATCTGCATTTGCAAGTCTCCGTAACATCTGGAGCTCAAGCGAACTATCTCCGAAGACTTAGATCAATATATATAACGCATGTGTCAAATCGATTCTGCTGAACAGTTTTAAAGCATGGCTGGAGAGCACTGAAACTAACTGCATGTTGCAGCCTTTTACCAACAGATGTCTGCGAAATATATTGAGAATTTGGTGGTCCTGTTTGGTGGACAATGAAATGCTGCTGCAATTCTCAAACCAAGAAAACATCAACGTGCAAAAAAAATGACGAAAATACAACTGGCTCAGGCACACATCAAGAAACCCCTACAAAGAGATCTGTCCTACAATGAAATCCTCAAGGCATTAAAAGACCCGGCAGGCCTCGTACCACCTGGAGAAGAACAATCCGGCATGAAACTAATAAATCATTTAACAAATTAAGATACTTAGCAGTAAACAGAAATACCTGACCATTTCATGTAAATAGTCTATGTTCCTGATGGAATACGGCTTATAATAAATAACTGATGATGGGTATTTGGTAAAGCCATATTCGGCTATACGAAGTATTCGGAGAATCCGATTAATCACATAGTAAACAAACTCTCCGGAGTTACAAATAAAATGGGAAGTGCTCACACTTCTCGTCTAACAAGCGATTATTTGAACCGACTATTCAAAAAAATCCAATTGATTGGTCATCTACCGTACAGTCCGGATTTGACAATGATTTCTTCTTGTTCCGGAACGTCAAGAATAAAGTACGTGGACAACAATTTTCATTGGCAGAAGCAACAACGAAGCCGTTGTTGCATTTAAACACCATGTTTTGGAGGTGTCTGAATAAGATTGGAAAAAATACTTTGACAAATGGTTCGAAAGCATGCAAAAGTATATCATAAAGGAGAATATTTCGAGAAACAATAAAGCAATTTTCAACAAGTTAGTATTTTTATATTATTAGGCTCAAAATATAACAGATTGCTAATAGATAATAGATTGCATATAATAGATTTTTTTTAAGATTCTGAATAAATTTATATTTAAAGACTTTTAAAGTCTTAAAGGAATTTTATTAGTAAAAATTGTTCACGAATTGGAGCATAAAAAATTATGATACCAAAAAAATTGTTTGCATTTCAAAAGCACTTAGAACTATAACCATAAAATTAGACATCCTGTGACAAACACACAACCAAATCATGTTATGACTTTTAACAAAAAGACTAGCATCCATTTTGCAATCCGTCTGCTCTACCCGAACATGTACGAGCATTCTATCAAATCTAATCAGAAAAGTATTTAACTTCTGACAGAACTGTTAAAATCATAACTCACAGACATTTTGGAAAATTCTTTTTTCATCTTTCGATTGTACCATTGTCGGGAATGTGTCACTTACACAGAGACACACTCTTGTGTGCACTTACAGAATAACATTTTGTGCATCTTATTCGAGTTTACCAAGTTGAATGGAACCGGCAATTGTGTTCAGATGTCGAATGTCATATTGCACCACAACTGAATCCAGTTCCAACATGACTTAGACGTGAATCAAAATAATAACAGCAGCAACAAGGACATCAATAACAATGGCAGGAGCAAAACTAACAAGTTTTGTAAGAAAAAATAATTTTCAATGAATGAATTTTTCCCATTTTACACAAAAACTGATCTTAAATTAAAATGCGAAATTTAAGAAAAGAATACTCTGGAAACTGGAAACTGTGTCAAATGCAACAAAACACAAAAAACTAACAAAGGAAAATTATGACTACAAAAGGTTCTAATTAAAATCAAGTCAGAAGACTAATTTAACCGTAACGAAGCTATGAGGTTTGTATGCATATAGTATCATTTTTCAGCATTAAATAAAAATTTCATTTTCATAAGAAAATAAAAAATTTAATTTTAAATTAAAATTAACAGTTTAGGTATAGAATTTTAAAAAAATAAATTCATATTCAATAATTATTTTCAGTCTTCTAATTAGTACTTCCTTCTTGTACTTAGATACAGATAAAGATATTGAAAAGAAAACAATAGAGTTACAGGGACTCTTTTACAAAAGTATCTATATAAGAATACTAAAATTTAAAAAGATGCATATGGATACTATATTAAATTAAAATAAATAACTTAAAGTAAACTTTTTTAATTTAAAAAAAAATATGTATTAGATCTCTACAGTTTACAGTTTACAATATTGCAATAAATATATAATATTGTAATATATGTAATTTTTAAATATAAGTATAGCTTTAAGTATAGATTTTAATTTTTACCTATATGTGTATAGTAGTAGTAGTAGTAGTAGTATTCTTCTTTATTATACCTATATAGGTTATATTTAAATTTACTTTTTCAATTATTTATAATACACAAAACATAAATATTATAAATATTTGTACTATAAATAAGTAAAACCTAACTAAATTGACATAAATAGTTTCTAATTTTTCCTTATATGATTGTGGCTTTCGCCGTCAATCGGAGTCTATATATGTATATATACATATATATTTATAACTCATCCATTATCTTTCTTCTATAATTTATTGCTTCCATAATGACAAAACCATTAACAAAAACCATTTTTCTTTATTTAGTATAAAGATAATACAAAGTTTTAAAATTAGTTTTTAAGAAGAAAGTGCCAAATCTATATCCAATTTCTGCACATCAGTACTATTACTCCAACGAGATAAGAAATTCGGCATACTATAACTTGTATATAATATAGATATACCATATCTATGCTGAAGAATAGAAGCTACTAAGAAATTTATATACATTGACGTCGCCACACTAGTAGCTCCTCAAACTCATGGTTTAATATGATTCTTTGTGGAGTAAATATTTAATTTGTCCACCGAAACTGAAACTTCTCTCAACAAGAGTGAAGGATAGCACAAAGGTAACATATTGTATTTCATAAAAATATTTAAAATATTTAACCACTTAAGTACTGATTAGAACTTCCTAGACTTTTCTACTAAGTAGGATAGTACTACCATATCATACTTATTAGAACAAAATGTTTTCGGTAAGCTACATAACCAGTCTTATGAACAAGTTGTACCTATTAAAACGAAAAGGTAAAAAAGCTAGATTTTTATAATCGTTTTGAATGAAGTAAAAGGCAATCTGTATCTATATACAGTATGTAGACACTTGTACATGACATTACAATACAACATTGATTATTTCACTGAAATAAAAAAGTTCTTCATATTTCAATAATATTTGCTTAAATATTTTCTAAATATATTTTTGCATTCCTTTATGTCTCCAAAACTATAAATAAATAAATAATTCTCTTCTTTCATGAATTTTTATTATAATCTGAACTGCAATTATTTAAAATAAAAAGCAATAATAAATAAATAATAAATAAATCATACACATCATAACAAATGTAATAACAAAATTAGTTCCGTCATTTAAGGTGTTTAAATTGTCTTGTACGGTCTTTTATTTAATAAGAACGTATTTTTGAGTCGATTGACTCCATTGAGTCAATTTGCAAAATTTTGAGTTATAACATATCAATATTGGTTTTTTTGTAGTTATTAAAGTCTTGAGTGCTGAATCAGTGCTGAAATATACTCAATGCTGTCAGTTATTTTGCAAACAAACAAAACTACACTAGTATTAGGATTGATACCGTTTTGTGATTTTGTACAGGGTTATTAGGAAAAGTGAATGAGAAGTAATTTTAGAATTTGTTTACATTATTTGTGTTTTTAGATGTAAAAATTTTATATGATCACCTATTATTTTAACAGATATGTGAACTTACACAAACATATGCGTAATTATAAGTGAAATCATGTTTAAAAAGCTTTGTTATTGTTAACAGTTTTTTAATTTAACAGTTTTTTATTTAATATTCAAATATGAAAGCATTTAATGTTTTAAAATAAAACAATTTAAAATCTTTTAATAAAGTACTTACCTCTAAATATAATAATTAAATAATATTTTGTATTGTAAATAGTTTTGTATTATGTTTTACTTTTTAATTTTTTTAAAAATATTTGAAACAAAATATTTTTATTTTATTTCATGTCTAAATCGCAATTCATTTAATTTTTTAATTATTTATTATTATATTTTATTTTTATATTAATCACTCAATATTTTTATAGTTTATTTATCAATTAAAAAATGTTCATAAACTTTTTTTATATTCACGCTTTTCTCTACCGTTACCATTTTGAACAGTTCACTAATTAATAAATGCACCGAAGAAACGTTGAAGAGAAGCTCATCATCTTCACTTGTTTTCATCCAAGTTCCACTCAAATGTGTTTGTTATTATTATGATCATTGCTTTAGCATGAAAAAATTCTATTAAAATTTGACAGCTTTAATGATTACAACGAGTTGGTAAAGTTGTTTAATATAAAAATTAAGTTGATTCTCAATGAGAGTCAAAATATGGAATATATTAAAAAATATTAAACAAATGTTTAATTTTGATTTTAACAAAAAGTAACCTATAACCGGGTATAAAATATATAAAAAACATTATTATTATTTTAAAATAAATATTATTATATTATTAATTAATTGTTATTTTGATCAATTTAAAATAAATTCTTGTACATTTTGTACTGAAGATTGTCTATAAAGTAGATCGAAATTAAAATATAATTAAAATATTTAACACAAATTAATAAATATAATTTTTTATTATAAAAATTTTATAATTTTAAGTGTTAGGTACTATCTAAGCCCGGTAATAATTACATTATATTATTATTATAAAATATACATTACACTAATATTATATTTTTTAGGTTAATGCTTCAACTTTTAAAATACAAAAACTTATAACGGAATGGAATTCAAATTTTTACTTTAAATTGCAATATTAAACGAAATTTACATAAAATTTCTTGGTTAAAAAATTAAACTGAAGTAAGTTTTCTTATAGTTGATTAGGGTAAAACATATTTATCAGTTTGCTTCTTCTTCTTTGTTACTGCATTTCGGTATGAACCTGGACCTTCTTCACGATCTGCCTTTATTTCGTACAGTCCGCTGATAGCAACCTCCAGTTTACGTCAATTAGAGTTCTTTCTATTCTCATGAACATTGTCTTCCCATCGCGTTGTCGGTTGATTTAGTGTCAATGACTTTTGTATTAAAGATACTTTTCGGATTATTTTCTAAACCAATTCTTACAACACGTTCATCATAAACACTATAAATCTTTTTACATCTCCATATCGCATTATTTCCTTCTCTCATCATTTTTAATAGTACTGTCAGTCTAATCTGAACTTTGAATCATAAACGCTATAAATCTTTTTACATCTCCATATCGCATTATTTCCTTCTCTCATCATTTTTAACAGTATTGTCAGTCTAATATGAACTTCGATCTCATTTCCAATATATACCATCTATACCGATCTAAATATACGTTCCCTCAATTTCTGATTTCTTATATTTTACATCTTCATATATATTCACGATTTATTTTAAAATTTTCAAATTAACGTTAACTTAGAAGTCATTAATTAGTTAAGAGAAACTTATAATTTTTAACAAAACAAATACTACATATAAAACTTTAACAGTTTTTAGATTGTCAAAAGTTAACTCAAAACAGATCCCTTTGTAACTCTTAAACCTGAACGAATGAAGTTGTTAGCTTAATTAACTTAATTATTTTAACAACTCTGTTTGTGA
>NC_051847.1:47798786-47826021 GCF_002237135.1 Teleopsis dalmanni
AATTTTTTATTTTCTTATGAAAATGAAATTTTTATTTAATGCTGAAAAATGACACTATATGCATACAAACCTCATAGCTTCGTTACGGTTAAATTAGTCTTCTGACTTGATTTTAATTAGAACCTTTTGTAGTCATAATTTTCCTTTGTTAGTTTTTTGTGTTTTGTTGCATTTGACACAGTTTTCAGTTTCCAGAGTATTCTTTTCTTAAATTTCGCATTTTAATTTAAGATCAGTTTTTGTGTAAAATGGGAAAAATTCATTCATTGAAAATTATTTTTTCTTACAAACTTGTTACTTTTGCTCCTGCCATTGTTATTGATGTCCTTGTTGCTGCTGTTATTATTTTGATTCACGTCTAAGTCATGTTGGAACTGGATTCAGTTGTGGTGCAATATGACATTCGACATCTGAACACAATTGCCGGTTCCATTCAACTTGGTAAACTCGAATAAGATGCACAAAATGTTATTCTGTAACTGCACACAAGAGTGTGTCTCTGTGTAAGTGACACATTCCCGACAATGGTACAATCGAAAGATGAAAAAAGAATTTTCCAAAATGTCTGTGAGTTATGATTTTAACAGTTCTGTCAGAAGTTAAATACTTTTCTGATTAGATTTGATAGAATGCTCGTACATGTTCGGGTAGAGCAGACAGATTGCAAAATGGATGCTAGTCTTTTTGTTGAAAGTCATAACATGATTTGGTTGTGTGTTTGTCACAGGATGTCTAATTTTATGGTTATAGTTCTAAGTGCTTTTGAAATGTAAACAATTTTTTTGGGATCATAAGTTTTTATGCTCCAATTCGTGAACAATTTTTACTAATAAAAATTTTTAAATTTTTTATGCCCTCCTTTAAGACTTTAAAAATCTTTAAATATAAATTTATACAGAATCTTAAAAAAAATTTATTATACGCAATCTATTATCTATAATTATATATTAGCAATCTATTATATTTTGACCTAATAATATAAAAATACTAACTTGTTGAAAATTGCTTCATTGTTTCTCGAAATATTCTCCTTTATGATATACTTTTGCATGCTTTCGAATCATTTGTCAAAGCATTTTTTCCAATCTTATTCAGACACCTCCAAAACATGGTGTTTAAATGCAACAACGGCTTCGTTTTTGCTTCTGCCAACAAAAATTGTTGTCCACGTACTTTATTCTTGACGTTCCGGAACAAGAAGAAATCATTGTCAAATCAGGACTGTACGGTGGATGACCAACCAATTCGATGTTTTGAATAGTCGGTATTTGAATCGCTTGTTAGACGAGAAGTGTGAGCATTTCCCATTTTATTTGTAACTCCGGAGAGTTTGTTTACCATCTGAATAATAGAAATCTGCGAATATTTCGTATAGCCGAATATGGCTTTACCAAATACCCATCATCAGTTATTTATTATAAGCCGTATTCCATCAGGAACATAGACTATTTACATAAAATGGTCAGGTATTTCTGTTTACTGCTAAATATCTTAATTTGTTAAATGATTTATTAGTTTCATGCCGGATTGTTCTTCTTCAGGTGGTATGAGGCCTGCTGGGTCTTCTATTGCCTTGTGGATTCCATTGTAGGACAGATCTCTTCGTAGGGTTTTCTTAATGTGTTGTATTTTTGTCATTTTTTTTTGCACGTTGATGTTTTCTTGGATTGAGAATTGCAGCAGCGTTTCATTGTCCACCAAACGCGACCACCAAAGTCTTAATATATTTCGCAGACATCTGTTGGTAAAAGGGTGCAGGATGCAGTTAGTTTCAGTGCTCACCAGCCATGCTTTAAAACTGTACAGCAGAATCGATTTGACACATGCGTTATATATATTGATCTAAGTCTTCGGAGATAGTTCGCTTAAGCTCCAGATGTTACGGAGACTTGCAAATGCAGATCTTGCCTTGTTAATTTCGCTTCGTACGTCAATGGCTGCACTTTTCGTCTGCTTCCAAGGTAGCAGTAATTTTCAACGGTTTCAATGTTGGTGATACTGATTTTGAAAGTGGGAGCCTGATTTGACTTAATCGTGAATGCCTTTGTTTTGCTTATGTTGATTCGCAGACCCACCAGTGTGTGTGTAGGTGTCATCACTCATCAGTGGTCTTGGAAATATTTTTATTTAATTATTCGTAAGTAATTTTTTTGAGACTACAAGTTTTGTCTATTAAAACACAGTAGTTTCTGTCAAAACACATAGTTTCTTTCGTCATAATTGATTTTAAAAATCAAATTTAATGTATTAGATTTAGTCAGATATTTTGAATTAAGCCCTAACAAATACCTATAAAGAAGTATAATATATTCTCTATATGTTGAAAGAATTTTTTCCTTATCGTAAATAAAATTTTAAAGCCAATCAAACTATGTATATCAGTCCAATTTATATCCAACAATGAATTAAAAGTAGATTATGATATTTGAAAAAAGGGCACGTAGTTGCCAAAACCGTTGAAATGTTTTTATCACTGCGAGCAGTAGAGCACTACTCATTTTCCATTTAATCCCTGAATGTCCCTTCTATACTTCATTATATGGCCGATTTGAAACTTAAAAGGGATTTTATATCGACATGTGAATATAAAAAAGTATATTGTCTGTAAGCAGGCAACAATTTATAGACTAATACATTTAGTGATACTTATTATGCCGCACACAAACTAAACGCACTTGCATACACTAAAACTATTCATACAGTGAATTGAAGGAATTTAGCATCGAAATTTAGCTATGAAATATATCTACAACGCGATAGCTTCTAATATCCTCCATATATTCACGATGGCGATTTCAGCCATTGTTTCAATGCACAAAAACATATCAAAACCTATTTGCAAAGGATTTTGTGCATGTATCGCTTGGCAGTAGAATAAAAATATTGTAGTAGACATTAAAATAGTAGGAAAAGTGCAAAAATGTGCAATGCATAAACGAATAAACGTATAAACATTTAAAGCATGGAGGAATGTTTTTATATGGCGATAACTTACAGAGATTAAACATTAAATGATTGCGGTATGAGTTCGTTGAAAATGCTTTACAGACATACCAAATCGTCCACTTGCAATTCTGTGCATTCATTTCACAAGTTTTTCAATTCGGATTAAAGTACGTGAACGGCGTCAACTTGAAAACGATTTATAAACCTTCTCTGCTCGGTCATTTCGTTATCCAGATGCAAATGCATACTGTACAATATTCAAATTGGAATCAGTCCAATTCAAATTTTAACTTTAAATTCTTAAAAAATATCGACTTGGCTTAAATACTATAGGCATGATTAAGTGGAATTCATAGTCGACGATTCCAACTTAAATCGATTCTGTTGGTTTTCTCGGTTATGTCTGTTAATAGGTCGCATGCAGGTAGGTATCGCTTTGATAGTCTGGCGTTGTTGTTGATACGAAGTACGTGTACTAATTCAATTTGCTGACCAAAAGCTAGTGGTGAAATGGGAAAAGTGTGGACTTTTACTGAGTGCACAAAAACAATTTGCAGATTAGGGTAATATTAGCCATCAATTGGTTTTTGCTAACTAACAAAATTAGTAATCGAACCTAATGAATTTCTCATTGAATTATTATCCTGAATTATGTAAAATATATGCAATCAAAAATTTAATATATTTATTAAAGTAACGATCGAAGAATTGGTTTTAAGTTATATTTAAAGAGAAAAAACATAATATTGCAAATGAATAATATTATACAATATAAAATAAAAAAATGCCTCTACAAAATAGTATTGAAATTGGGAGTCAGAGTGGGAGATATGGTAATAAACTGGGAGGATAGCGTTATAATCTTGGCATCACGTTTGACAAACGATTCACATGGCTTAAAGATACTCAACTGAAAAAATTAACTGCGCCAAAATTCTTCATCATCTTCAACCGCTATTCAGAAATGAAACTCTCAATGCTATGAATAGGAAGGTGATATATAACCAAGTAATTCGTCCGTCACTTTTATATTGATGTGCAGCGTTTAGCAAAGTTTCAAACACTCAGCCAGGCGCTGACAAGACTTTTCAAGGCACCATGGTACATTAGGACGTATGACATCCTCAGGGCTACTCGAGAAGGTATGCAGATCTGACGTCAACTATTGCTTAGTCTGATGAAGTGATAAACAAGAATCCAGTCAAGGCTTAAAGAGGGGTTTTGAAAATACCTCGAGTTAATAAAGAGCAAAAGTCCTCAAATGCATTAGCTCAAATAGCTCCAACATATTCCAAAGCCGTACTTGACTTGTATATTCGCACTTTTTTCTGAAGTTTTGTTAATTTGTAGTGAAAGTTCATTACCAATTAACCACTTGCTGTGTTATATTAGAACGAAATCATAAAACAGCTGTAGAATAATTGAATTAATTAATTAATTAATTATATTTTTTATTTTTAATTGTTAAATTTCAATACTATTCTGTTTGTGGAGGTATTATTTGTTGCATGATTTATATATTCTTTCTTTTATATAGAACATAATCTAGGAACGTGATACTGAGAAAGTCATGCTAATGTTACGAGCCACACGAATCTCAATATTGAATTACATATTCTATACAGAAAAAAAAAAATAATAATATTAATTTATTAATATCGGCAATTTTTGTTTATAGATAATTTTTACATATCATCTATTAATTTTTTCTAAACTATTTTTATCCTTAATAACTTTAACTTAATTTATTTCTTTACGTAAATATTTCTCAAGATAGTTTCTATATATTTCCATTAATAACTTAAGTAAAAAAAATGGTACCAGAGTCAGAATAATTCAATGAATGATTTTGATTATTGAGAACAAACTAGGTTGATGTAGAACTTGTTAAAATTTATTCCTATCTTTAGTTTATGTAAATAAAAAATAATCCAATATTTTTTCTGAGAAATGCATTAATCATGTTGTGCTCCATTTGTGCTTACAAGAAGTGAAACCACTCTTTGGTGTCTGGTAATTGCCTATAAATGTGTACTTAATGTAAACATTGCATAAGAGGAACGATAAGTTTTGCAGTCCCAGAGTACTCCATCTTCCCCGCCCATGATTTATGACCACAAATCACTGAAAACAAATAACAAAAACAACAAAACTAAAATAAAAATAAAAGCATAAATCAAAGTTGGCACAATTTTCTTGTTGTTGAACACAACACAGCAGATACGACATAATTTTTAATATTTCTCTAAGGTTCGATATAAGCCACAATAAAATATATTCAAATAAAAAAACAAAAAAAAAAAAACCAAAAAAAGCAAAAGTAAAAGATACTCTGAGTATATAAGAAGTAATATCAATTGTGCAGGAGGATTTGTGTGAAAGTGAGAAGGCGAATTATAGCTTCAGCAAGTTTGCCTTACTTTTCCAGCTAAGTATATACTTCAACTAAAGGTATTTAATGGAGTAAAAGTGCAGCGATGAAAAGGACGATAATCTTCAGAATATAAGTTAATAAACAACATCAATTATGTAACCGAGGAGATAAGTTTCAATCCTTGTGTGTACAGTCAGTGATTTGAGTTTAAGTATGCTCTAACATAAAAAAGAATGAATGATAAATGGAAATTTTGCCTTTTAGTGAACACGCATTTTGACTTACAGTTAACACTTCATTAATGCAAATTGGATTTAAGTGGGCTAATTTTATGTATCATTACTCATATCTTAAAGTTATATTGAAAAAGATTAAATTAGATAGGATTAGTTTGCTTTTATATCAATATTTTCTCTTTAAAATGTTTACGTTTTGATTAGGTTTTAAGTTATGCCGGCAGAGTGATTCCAGAACAAAGTCTTAATTTTTTTAGCGATAGTGTGCATCACTTAGGTAGCGCGTGTTATTAACGAAATTGATTAGGATTTCAACAGAAACCTCAGGTATATACTCCAGTCTGGTAAAACTGACAGCCCCCAAGTATTTTTGTCGAATTCTCGAGAGAGCCGGGGAGTTACACAGCAGATGCTCTAGAATTTTTGTTGCATTTCCTGCAAGCATCGCTGTGTATTAGGTTTAGTTTGTGCGCATGTGATGCGACCAAATAGTGACCTGTCAATACACCCATTAATGTTTTACAGTTTCTTCTAGACGTTATAACATCCTTGGTGTACTTTTCCTCGTATATGTGTCTGATATTAGCTATTCTACTGGTGGTTAAGTTTCGTCACTTTTCCTTTGCTCTCTTTGTCATAAAGTCGTCCAGAAGTTTATGTATTTCTTTCAGTGGTCTGAGTACTTCGCTTGTTTGTTCCTCTGAAAGTTTTGCGCCATTTTTAGCAATAGCATAAACTGACTCATTTCACTCTATGACTTTATGACCAGCAATACATACAAAGTCTACGATTGCAGGTTAGTCTGGCTATAGTTTTCTTCCATTATAGAACATTTTTGGATGTTGACCAGTATGAGTTGATTGCATTAATGGCTGCTTGGCTATCCGCATAGAAATTTATGCAGTAGTTTCTCGTTTCATCCACACATACTAGCTTAGCTTCTTCTTTAACAGCCAACACTTCTGCTTGGAATACGCTGCAGTCGGGAAGTTTCTTATGCTCAATTCCACACAATAGATGCCAGCTCCTACTTACATTGTAATAATTTGTTAAAAATTCTAATTCATATGACTTTGATAATCTCCAATTCGATACCTCGAGACAATTAATAATCGATACTAAGATAGCAAAATATGTTGTCCAATTGTGTATTTTAAAATCTTGTCAACTTATCAACTTATTTAACTAAATATATATATTTTTTAATAGTAAAAACCACATTTGCGTCAGTGGAAGTGCTTATGATGTTACTGCTGAAAATTTTAATACGACGAACCAAAAGGTGTATGAAAATTAATTAGATATTATTCTCCAGAATTTGGATTTTAGTCTGACCACCACTTGAAAAAGTTTTTATAAAGATTTGCAACTAAAAGTGCTAACATTCAGTTGACTCGAGAAGTTTAACTAAAGGATCACTTATAGCTTAAAAATTTTGTAGATTTCCAACGCATTTCTAGAAGGAAGTTCTAGATATCTAAAATAGACATCTACGTTGATAAGTATCAAAGCAGGGATGACAGTCGTGAATAGACGGTTGCATATATATTCAGTACCAAGCGATAAGGTCACTGTGGGAAGCGATTTAACCGATGATTTGGCTGTTGGACTGGCACTTGAAGAAAAAAACTATGTGGTGAAAATATTTAAAAATACACAAGAGGTGTTGTGGAAGAATTTAATTTACTGGAAAACTGTAAAAATTATGTGAGCAACAAAAGAATAAAAATATGGATTTATCTAAGTTTGTTACCTAAAGTTTGTGGAACTATTCATGGCGTATACAGGGTTGTTCGGATATTTTCCACTTGGCAGCATTTCATTTACTCTATTGTGAATGTTTATATTTTAAAGGAATACAGTCTCTCAGTTGTATCTGCATACACGATAGGAATTTCCGATAATAACGAATATAGGAATTGAAAAATACTAGAAAGAATATTTTAGTACAGCAACATTTATTTTTACTGCTTACGTCATCACGCGTATACTTGGATTTCTACAATGTGAAAAGTTATTGAACCTTTCAGGAACGAAGCTTTAAGCTTTCTTCAAATATGCAAAAAGCATTTACATTTTCTATGACGCCTACTACTTACTTCGCCTGGGACTAATAGGCTTAAGTGTTTCTTATGAATAGTTACTCTAAACTAACCTAGCATAGACAAGTGTGATTCCCACATTTAGTAATTGACTGTATTTTATTTTTCTGTACGTAACACACTGTAAAAAATGATTATATAAATAAATTTAAGAAACGTATGCTCTATAAAAGAATCCATTATATAGTAAAGTAATGTATAAATAATTTAAAGGAAGTAAGAAAGTGATTAATGAAAGGATAAACAAACAACATCGGAAAATAAATGTTTAAAGTCGATTTAACTGCTAAAATTATTCAAAACTTTTTTACACTTCAGTAAATAAAATTTCGGAAAGTTCAAAATTTATGCCGACTAAAATTCTGTAATTCTTAACCAAGTCAGAAATAATATTTGCAGTTGTTTGTGTCAATGACAAAAGTTACAAAGGACAACATGCCACGCATAAAAGCTAACTAAGTTTTATCAAAGAGCATTTAGGGGATGTACAAACCTACTTATGATGAACTCCTAATGAATCTTTTAACAAAGTTTTACAAGCAGTAAAACATTTAAGGCAATCGTTGGCATTCCAAATTTAAATGAGAATTAAAATTAAATTTGAAGTGTTGGCGACTTTGTGAATTGGTTCTGTTTAGAAATGGCAAGCATTAACCCCACCACCGGATTTCCGAACAATACTTGGGAGATGGTTACATCAACAGGCTTCGTCAAACTCAAACGCTGAACATTTAAATACTTTTAGGCCGTTGGACGTGAATGCTCAAGTTTGTTGTTCCGTTAAAAAGTTTTGCATAAACTGTTTGTCAACAAGTCTGTTAACAAATGTTAATGGGAAAAAATATTTTCAGAATTTTATAGAATACAATTATCCAAATATTGCATTGGAGGGACGGAGCAAATGTCAACAATTATAATAATAGCCAAAAGGAAAATTAATTCCTTACAAACACGATTTTATTCTTGTTGTCAATAAATAGAGACAACTATTACTTGCTTGAATAAGTAAAATAATAGATTGTATATATATATATAATACATTGCCTAATAAGTTTCTGATTTAAATAAGAGAAGCAGTTTTTTTTAGAAATTCAACTTAATGCTCTCCTTCAAGGGTGATGCATTCACACAAACGCCCTACTAACCAATTTATAAAAATAGGTTAAAATAAAAAAATGACCAGAACCAAAATTCTAGATTTTTTTATTATATATTAATTGTATCTACTTTATTGCTGTTTTATTGTCATTTTAAATGTAAACATTAATTAACATTAAATTGAATTTTTGTATTTCAAAGGTATGAAACTGCGACAGAACTGTCATAAAAAAAAATTTTTTTATATATATATAAATTTCTTGTATTTATAAAATATATATATATAAAATACATATATATAAAATATGCATATATAAAAAATAAAAAAAGAATAATGTGCACGTTCCAATAATTTAATATTTTGTATTATACAATAATGAAAACACGATTAATATCGCTGGCGATAATGCCACAACTGCTGGTGCCATTGAGATACATTTAAAAGACATATCAGAACTAACCTAATGAGAATTAAAATTAAGTAATATAAACTATTAATTGAAAGCGTAGTTAAAGCGCAACCTTATAATATTTTAAATTTTGGCTATATACTTAGCATTAAAAAATAATGTATATTTCAATATATATGTTTATATTTTTTTTCTTAAGCAATTACTATTAACTATACCTAAATGATCAGATAATTGAAAATTGTTTAAGGTTTTCCATATAACTATGAAATAAATTTATGCAATATTAGATCCTATTAAAAATATTCACATGTACTTCAGATTTGATGCATTAGAAAGAAAATGTTTGAGTTAGTAGAAATATATTCTGCATAAAAAGTATACGGAATTTTAAATTTGAAAAGACACTAATCCATATTTTATTCGAAAGTTATTAGCACTGCATTGTACAATAACACGTCCTAAATGTTATTGTATAGTTTTGATCCTAATTATTACCCGGTCCGTTAAATTGACATTTAACTACATTGACATAAAATTATAATTCTCATTAGGTCTTATTTTTGGTATAAATATAAAATGTATTGCAATACATTTGCAATAGAAGTGTGGCATTATCGCCAGCGATATTAGTCGCTTATTCATTATTGTATTGAAATATGTAAGAAAATATTCAAAAAATATGCCCACATTTTAAAGTTAAAACATCTTTTTAAGTGTTCATTAAAAATCAAACTACAATTTTTGAGTCATAAATACCAACATTTTACTAACGTAAACTTTATCAGGTTTTGGAAATATAGTAAATACGCACTTACATAAAAAAATAAAAATATTAGAAACAAGTAAATTGTAATATTTTATATATGTATTTTACATATATATTTTATATCTATATATTTTATACATATATATTTATATATTTTATATATATATAAAATATATATATATATTTTATATATATATAAAATATACATATATATATTTTATATGTATATGTATATTTTATATTTATATATTTTATATATATATATTTTACATATAAAAAAATTAAGGAGTAAGACTATGAAATAAATTTTGGAATAAATGGTTTCAAATTATTTATTTATTTTTTATTTTTATTTATTTATTTTTTATTTTTATTTATCTGAAATTGAATTCAAAGCATTGACATAAGCTGTAAACGTTTAACATTTTTCTCACATGACAAAATAACAATTGAAAAAAGCTTATGGCTAACATTTCCACAAAATCGTTCTTTTATTGTTCCATGTATTATAAAAAACTGTGGTTTATAGTGCATAACATGGGCGTGATATGGTAAATTGAATGATAATAAAATGACTGCTATACGGTCCTGAATGCCATGTCCGGTAAAAAAATTCGCGGAATGAGTTACGATTCATATATGAAAATGAATTTTATTTTTTAATATTAGAAATTATACTAATAACGAAAATGATTATTTTGTTATTTTATCACAAACCAAGTACCTTACTTTGGTAATTTTTTTGTTTTAAAATATTATGTTTTATATTATTGAAAAAAATTCTGAACATCATTAAGGTTACTAAATCTATATTGTAAATGTTGTCATTACATAACTTCAATTTGGCTAACTGAATTTATAATCTATAAGTAGTTTACAAAATTTAAATTGCAAATAGTTCCCTTGCAAATAATGATTTATTATTTGGTATTACCAATTAAATGTTTCTATTTTTTTTCCTAGGAAGTAAAACGATACGCCCATTTTTTTTATTATGAATTACGGGAGAATTGATTTTTTTGTTTAACTATTACATATACTTGGACTATATACTTAAAAGATATATATAAAATATATATAGGACAAAGAAAGAAACTTAAACCGTTCCTAATATTTTTTCCATCACTGTAGTTTGTTTTTCAATATAATTTCCTTAGTGTACAAAACATCATCATTGTTGTTACAAATTATTTGTTTTTATTTGCATATGTAGTACTTTTTGTATTTACATATCAATGGCTATTATTTATATATTTTGAACCTAATAAATGAAAAAATACTAACTTGTTCTTATTGTTCTCAATGATTAATACACTTTTGCATATGTTCGAACCATTTGTTAAAGACACCTCCAAAACGTGATTTTTCAATGCAACAACGGTTTCTTCCATCGACAAAAATTATTGCCCACGCAATTTACTCTTGACGTTCGGGAACAAGAAGTCATTGGGTGTCAAAACACCAAATCAGGACTGTACGGCGGGTGACCCATCAATTCGATTTTTTGAATTTTCAAATATGGAGAACGATCCGTATTTTATTGAAAACTTTTGGTAAACAAATAGTTGTGTACCATTTGGAATTGTACGTTTTATGTTCCTGTAATGGGAATTTTGTAGTTGCCATATGACCAGTTTCCCGAAAAAACAGGCGACCCTTTGTTTCGAAGTGCTGCGAGTGCGATCAATATTTGTTGGATTTAATTCATCTTGAAACATCTTGGGCCGCATCGCCAAATATAGTGATGTGGAAGTAAGTTGGTGGAGGCACTCTTGTCTTGATAATGCACGTTGGAAGTCGTAATAAATCATTGCAGGAAAATTATACCGCGTTAATCCTTTTTTTCGCAAATAACGCTCTTTTGACAAAAAATCAAAGGTACGTTGTGTTTCTTAATGTCAAACTTTCGTATGGAAACATTAGATGATACCTGACAACAATCAGTGTTGCCAAGGCTTAAAATATAAATAGTGACCCTGGTAAGTCCAAACTCAAATTAAGTGGTACACATTATGCACTGAATAAAAAAGAAAACAAAAACATTTAAAATTGAGAAATAATAGAGAAAATCTCTATATATAATAAATACACTCTTCTCACATTGTGCTATTTCAATAAGTCTACTGATTAAAGGAGAATTTGTGCACTTTGTATTTAAGTGAGATGTTCTGTCAAAAGTAGTCTCCTTTTAATTGCTTTAAATAAAATATATTGGCTTAATATTTTGGTTTGAAAGGTTGGGAAGTGTAGCAGTGGAGAATTCAAATTTTTTTCAGAGTGAACACGATTCCTTTGTCGCGAATGTTAGGTCGGGATCTCATGACATGTAACCACAGCTGCAAGATGACATTATGTATAGTTTTTATTACGAAAACGCTTAGCACACATCGAGCGTACATTGTAAATGTAGAGGCGGGCTTATTAATTTGAACACTAAAGAATTTTATATATATGAATGTGAATGTTCTTTGTGTAATCGTCATGGAATAGAAAATATATATCATATTATTGAAGCATATCCGATTTTCAGAGAACATAGACGTATTTTTTTTTTTGATAAAGCACTTTAGTTCGAAGATAAAATTAAAGACTTATTAAATATGTTAGTAGCAATACTAATAACCTGTAGAAATTTATGAAAAGTGTTTAAAGTTACAGAAGATTAATTATTGAAGAATTTATATGAAAAGTAAAAGAGTAAAATTTTATAATTTTTGTAAATGCTGTACGAATTTCTTTGAATCAATAATAAATAATATTAAATAAAGAGTAATATATCTTTTTTCCTTTTATTCAATTCTTATAAAAGTAAAACATTTCTTAATTACCATAACAGTTTGAAAGTAAAATTCAATTGCAATTACTTGCTGTCAGTCTGCGTTAAATTATATGTACGAATTATTGCCAACGTCTCACGTTTCCATTAAAGTGCAACTTAATATGGTGGATTTCCATATAGGAACAAAAATTGAAACATCAATTAATTTTCATTTAAAATCAATTAAATTGAATTGAAATTGAGTTGCAGTTCATCCACCCACATACGTACACGCACACGCATATGCATGCACCTTCGAATGCACTTGCAGATGCAGCTGAACTTGTCATTTTCATAATTCCAACGTACGCACATAGGCACGTAGGATGCTTGATTGCGTGACGCCATTGCAGCATTGCGTGACACTGCACTGCGTTCCATTTTGCACTTGATTTCGGGTTACTCGAGTTGTCAAGTAGTCGAGTTGCATTTGCACTCCGCAAGATTGAAATTCTGAATTTAAATTGCAGTTGGAAATTATCATTAAATTTTCTTTCAAAAATATGCATGCAAAATCGTTAACGTAACGAAATTCTTCTTAACTTAACGTAATTTTATCTTTTCACATTTTAATAGGATTATTACGTTTGTACAGACATTAAGTCAATTTCTGTGTATAAACCGCTTTATTGTCTGCAAATTACTTTACGTTTAATTGCTGAAAAATTAAAAATAAATTTTTAAGTTACTTTAAAACCAATTTGGAAATTTAATAAATGATTTAAATTGAGTCATTTCTCAGATTTAAAAATATTAAGCAATAAATGATGTTCATTCTCCTTGAAAGGCGCCTGTCCAACCGACGAAAGATATTTATCATCGAATCACTATTTAATTGATAATAAGTGGATTCATGGGCTTGTCCATCCTATTAAATATATTTAAGCGATTATCATCGAATCACTATCTAATTGATATATGTGGATGAATGACCCTGTCCATTCGACTCAATATATTTAAAAGTTTATCATTGAATCACTATCTAACCGATAAAAGTAGATTCATGGCCCTGTCTATTCGACTAGATATATTTAAGCGTTTATCATTGAATTACTACCTAATTGATATTAGTGGATTTATGGGACTGTTAATTCAACTAAATATATTTAAGCGTTTATCATTGAATTACTATCTAACCGATAAAAGTAGATTCATGGGCAAGTTCATTCGACTAGATATATTTAAACGTTTATAATAGAATCACTATCTAATTGATATAAGTGGATTTATGGGCCTGTTCATTGGACTAGATATATTTAAGTGTTTATCATTGAATGATAAGCGCTTATCATCGAATTGCTATTTAATTAATATAAATGGATGCATGGAACTATTTATCTGACTAAAAATAGTTTAGTCATCAAATCACTACCTAACTGATATAACTGGATGGATTCTATTCTCTAGAATTAAAAACTATTCTTTATAATTTATATTTACTGCACCATAAAGAGGTTAACGATAGGAAACACTTCATATCGTGCTCGGTTAAGATGTAGTAATAAATCTGACACCTTATTTCCCGTACTTAACAGTGGACAACTCAGCTAAACTTAAGGGTATAGGCTAATAAAACACGTATAATACTTTTAACAAATATATAAGGGTTATTCACTCTGTGCTGTAAATTTATTCCAATTGCAAGGTGCACGAAATGCAAAGATTGCGCGAGCTTGCAATGCACAACAACAAAATATACGCACAAAGTTTCTTTCAGTTTCTTATAATCTACTTACAATATAAACCCATGTACATAAGCTTGCAACGAAACAAAAAAGGAAAAAAAAAACAGCTGGTATGCTACAAAAGCAGCTGTTTCATTTTGAGTTTGCAATTCTGCAACAGAGGTGTTCTTGCACTCTTGCAATTTTAGTATACCATTCTTGCATTTTGTGCACGTTGCAATGAATTTGTAAGACAGAGTGAATACAGCTTTTTTGAGTATTGCCAAAATATATTACTGATGATGGGTATTTGGTAGTACTTGAAACAGCTGTATGGTCAGCCAAAAAACAAATTAATTAATAAAAAATAAAATTTTTGTTGTAATTTATTACTGTTCAAAATACCTTTATAACACATAAGTATTAGGAGAAACATGGGAGAATATTTCGTCATATTTACCTTTAAAAATTAAATTCAAACAATTTTATATTTGAAAGAGATGTTTTTGTGAGGCATTGGCGTAAAATATTGTTTTGTTTTAAACAAATTTTCGGTAATTAATGTTAAACCTTTATGTTTTCTAAAACGACTAGTTAATTTGGTAATTTTTATAAAATGAACTGCAGACCATTTATATACCAATCAACATAGGTTAGGTTGAAGTGACAGCCTTATGCACTCAGGCGAATTTAAGCACAAATAAGAGACCATTGTGTTTATCCACTCACGATAATTGCTCAAGTTTTGTCGATAATAGCTGTTATTAAATTGGTGGTATAAGATTTTCAATGGTGACATTGACATCGAAATTGAAAATGTTTAGATATAAAGTAATGAAACCTTTCAGCATTTTAATACTCAGATATTTGAATATGACGAGATATTCGACAAAGCATTCTTTTCGATTAGTACTCTCGGTAATCGAAGCAGATCATTCATAATTAATGGAATTAGTGCAATTATATTAGTGTTTACTATTAGTGTTTGACTTGCAGTAAGTGTTGTATCCTTAAGTGCAGCTTGAAGCATTCGTAATTCAGTTAATATTGAGTCGACTGCTCAATGTGGGTAAAAATGCACAATGTCAAGAGAACGAAAGATAGGCCAAGCTCAGTTTTAACTCTAGACTAACTCTATAATAATGACTAACACTAAATTATTTCTTTATTATGTTTATATATCGTTATTATTCATATAATTTTTGTTATATGAAAGTAATTATTTCTCATGTGCAGTGTTAATATTATGCTATTATCTGCAATAGCCGATTTATTAAATGTTTATTCTTATATTATATCCCTCTAAGGTTGTTGATTTTCTTTTAACAAGTATCTATATAGTTATTTAGGTTAGGTTATGTTGGAAAGCACGTGCTGACAGTTGTCAGCACTTCCACTCGGATGCATATATTACCCATTGTGATGCCCTTAAAAACTTCGCCGGGAGAGGCGGTTTGCTAACCTTTGTTAGCCTTGTTAAACTATTTGGTTTTCCAGATGAAGTTGAGGAAATCCGATAAGTTTGCTTTCGTTATCTCATCCAAGCCAGTGAAAAACCGATCCTCAAAACATTGAAGTCGCCTTGTCTGCAGTCCTGGACAGAGACACAGCAAGTGGTTAATAGATTCTACCTCCTCTTCATTTTGACAACTCCTGCATAATCCACATAGGCGCAATAGCACAGTGCCTCGTTAGAACTACAGTAAGAGTACACGAATATGATTATTTAACTTAAGACTAATATTTATCTTTACTAATATCCATTAGATTATCTTTCGTGGGAATTTTAACTGTAAAATTGGAATTGGTTTATTATTTGTTTTAATATTTTTGTTTGAAATTTGAAGTTTGGTTTATTTGTTTACTTTGGGAATGCATTTTAAGATGAACAAAATTATTTTACGTAAAATTTCGTTAAGTAAATCGGAAAGAACTTTATTTTTGGTATTTAAATTATAAAACTTTATGATAGAAAATAACTTTATATATTTCAAAGTTCTTCGAAACTGTTCCTTTTTTTATAAAAATTTCTATTTTAATTTAATCTTTGCCTTCAATGCAAATTAAAGTAGTAAAACTGAATTTTTTTTTCCATTAAATAGTTGTAAAAATTTATGAGTAAAGGAAAAAAGTTGAAAGAGAAATTCAAATCAAAACAATTCAAAATTAGCTCCTTCAGAAGATTTGGAATAAGCTTGCGTGTTCCATTTAATTTCATGCCTTTGTGCGTTTTCAACAATGATCAGGAGTGATGGGCAGTACAAGTTTTTCAGTTGTGAAAACTTCTTAAGAAACATTTCCTTACATTCGCATCAACAGTAAATTCACTTTGTGGCACTTAGATGTGGTTTCCAGCATTCCAGCAACGCAATTGTTGAGCCGGGATGAGATTCGTGTGCGTGTAAATACATGGCCATTGCTTTTGGTCTAAAAGATTTACCAAGATTATGTTTTGTAATTTTATCAAACAATAAACCGAGAGTGAGAGTAAATTGGCATTAAGCTAATTACATGTAAATGTAATTGGTTCTGCTTGATGTCAGCTAAATTGTTCCAATATTTTTCTTTTAAATCTTTCTTTCTAAACAAATTATTATAATGAAATTGCTATTCTATAATGAACTTTTTGACCGTGTCTTGTCATGGTGAATAGGGAAAAAACAAATTGACATTCATAGAATTGAGGGTTTATGTCTATTAGCAATGGGGACAATAAAAAAAATTGAGTTTCTAGTAAAATAATTATTTAATTTCAAAGGTACAGGTAATGCTCAATTAGTTATGTATGAAGTTCAAGGAGATCAGATAAATGCACATTATTGATAATATATAATTAAGAATTTTTTAAATTTTTACGTATATTAATAAAGTGGTGATAATTTCTTTATTTACATATATCTACTAATATTTTAATTATTACATATAGTTCTTATAATGTTTACATTAAGGTAATGAAGAATTTATTATAGTACTTGTACTTAAATAAAGGGTTGTCCATTTCGTGGTCTTGATTTGGCAGCAATGTTTTAGTTGTTGTTATTCTAATCCGATGAGTTCTGCTTGTAAAATCCCTTTGAAGAATCTGATCAGTATTCGGTCGTCATGGTTGACGAGTAGCTCTGAGACGTATATTCGGCCGTTCTTGGAATCGCAATGTTTTAGTAATATTGTTATGTTACAGGTTGTTATGTTCAAATAAGAAACTAAGTAAGCTTTAGTAAGTAATACATATTAAACAGAAACATAAGCTAAAGCATTTATTTTAAGTTCAAAATTTGTCATTTTAAAAGATAGATAAAAGATAAAGATAGATCGCAAAGATTCAGTGAATGTGCTAAAATTATGAAAACTTATTAGGAAAATGTGTTGATTATATAGTAAGGTAAAAAAGTACATATAGTAAGGTAGTAAGGCATTTACCTTATTTCAACTTTAAGTAAAATTGAAAACGCTATACACAAAACAGTGAAAAAATGGAAAAAAATGGTTCTGTAAGAGTTGTGTCAAGGTCTAGACATCATCACCATGTTCTACATTATTATCTTCTTTAGCGAGAAAGATGATATAGGGAGAAGGCTGGAATATGAAAATAGATTATTCGTATTTGCATAGCAATTTTTCTGTGATTACCGATTTTTAGCTTTCACAAGAAACATGTTTATAGGGAAGTATTTTTTTCAGTTTGTCGGACTGTTTATTGGTAAGGATAAAAGACTTATTAAATGACATAAATTCATTGAGATGGATTTGGTTTCTAACCAGAAAGGCGAAAAATAGCTAATTATGGGAAGTAGAAGGATATTCGCTAATATGTCAGTGCCACCAATCAATAAACTCCTTATCACCAAATAGTTTAAAGAGAACTCTAACTATATTATTCTTATAATATTTTTGTTTTAATATTTAAATATTATTAGTAACTAGTATTTTGATAATGAGGAGTTAAAAACACTAAAGTCACTAGAGAGACAATTATTTTAGTTTTTATCAAAGAGTATACTTTAATTGAGATCTTAAAAAAAAATTTCAGTAATTATAATTTTTTTTATATTTACATATCGATATACATATATTATATGTTACATTAATGTGTATATATGATGCATAAGATTTATTTTTATTATATTTTAATTTAATATAATTTAATACTGCAAAGAAACTTCGACAATAAAGATGTTTTAAATATATACTTCACTTCTCCCCCCTCCCCTTCACATAATCTACGCTCTGCCGCTTATTAATGTGTTTTGGTGAAAGTTTCGAAGAAGATCTCAATTCATACATTACACGGGACGTATTTTGCTTATAGATTTGCATAACCACCAGTACAAAATTCAGCTAATATAAGAACTGAACCCGTCTGGCAATATAATACGTAAAATATATTACGATTGGATACTCCAATAACAGCGATTGTGTTATGAGATTTTGTATTGAATTTTTTTCAGTGATGAATCTTAATTTTCGTTTCGTACTGTTTATTGTGTTTCCAAAAAGTTACTATAGGCTGTGGCTTTTAATTATTTGGTCTGGGCGTGTAATATATCCGTTCTTCTTTGAAAATGATTAAGCTGAGATACAAACCATTATTTCTTTTCGATACAGCCATATGATTATCATTATATTATTTTTTCCTGTGAAATTGCAGAAGTAGATGTGTAAGATTCAATAGGAGATAGTCATAAACAATATCAAATAGTTCTTTCTAGGCTCTGTTGCACAATTAACAGACTTATAATTTCACATTTTGGTAATGTGAATTACTACCAAAATCATGTGATTTGTCAAAGGACTTTTTTGGGGTTACTTAAAATATGGTATCAAGGCAGACAACTCTCAAACCTCTAACGTTTTGGAACAACTTAACTAATATTCGTTGAAGGTATTTACGAGCTATTACTTGCAATATACCAACACGTCAAGCGCAGGTGGTCCACGAGATGGTAGTTTGACCACTGACACCTCACTTATTAGAAAATAAGCAATAAAAATTTCCAAGCAATAATATACCTATTTTATAGTCTCTATAATGTACCTATGCACTTATACAATTCATTATACATATATTATACTAGAGACGCATAAAGCATATTAAAATAATCATACAATTTATTATTCTGGAACTTTATGGTAAAATTGTCATAGTGCTCCTCGGTGACAAAAACGTTGGGAAGCGCGGGTCTAAACAATACACTGAAGCAAAAATTTGATGGTATTCTAAATCACAAGTGTGTTTTAGTTACCTTTATAACCATAAAATTCATGTAGTAAAGAATGTAGTAAATTCTTCACTTGGTTTAATTGGGACTAAGTGGCTTTTGAGAGAAATACAGATTATGACTTATCGATGTTATTTTTTATATGAGATTCAAGTCGTAGTAGCAAGTTTTCTAGTTTACAGATTATAGAATGTTTGCTTGTAATTTTTATAATTCTTTAGGTCTTTTATTTATCCATTAGTCTTCGGATATAAACCAAAGATTTTAGGTAAAAAGTTTCTTATAACATTTTGAAGCCAAAAATTATAAATTTTTTTTTTCATAAAACATACTTACACACTTCTTGAATTAATGCATATTATAAGAATAATAATAAATTTTAAAATACTTTATACTTTAATTTTTTATATTTATTCTCACAAAAGTTTTTATTTTTATTATTAATTTTAAATGCGATAAATTGCAATTATTGCCACATTATTAATATTACTTCACACAAATAATTTAAATATTCTTGATCTAGACTACGAAATTACATTAATTACTTATAACCAACCTTATTTTCAAATTTACATGTAATTTATTTATATTAATTAAATTTAATCATTTCATTACAATTGTTAAAAATTTTACATAAATTCATGACAATCACAAAATATAGGATTCGCTTCAAATCTTATTGAAAAAACTATACTGAAGTGCGGAGTGAATCTTTATATATGAGTATGAGTATGAGTACGAATACGATTATGTCGGTATGAGAATTTATTTTATAAATAAAAAACTAACTGAAATTATCACACATATTAGATATTAGATATAAACATTTACGTACTTTCACTCTAAACTTTGTCAATAATTTCTGAATTATCTGAATTATGTATTTCTGTTATATGTACTTGCTTCAACTACACATCAAACACGCAACTTATTTATTTATAAAATAATTTTTTCATTATTTGCTCTATAATATTTACACTCTACTTCCGGTACTCGGCCAGCGGTATTATCACACTTACAACATTTGACGGCGGATTGTGACAGGCGGCACGAGTTGTGGTTTTAGCGCATTTTCCTGGAATATGGCTATTAGCGATGTGTCCGCAAATGTGTCTAGTATGACTCTTAGCCAATATGACATCCTCTGCGTACTAAATATCCGGTATATTGCGTCCGTTGGTAAAACTGCTTGAATGTTTTGTATCATCTATGTTCGAAGTTGCATTAGTTGCTGAAGCGCCGTTCGGTGCAGATTTATTTTTTGCACAATTTGCATCGTGATAGATGTGTTCGCACAATTTTGGCTCAGAATTCGAAAATTTACTTAATTCGCATTCGAGGGCAGTATTTGAGGCGCCGTCTTGTTCGCGTTCATGCTCGGATATGGTTAAATTTAGATCACTATGTTTGCTAAATGAGGTTGTCATGGTCGCTGGTGTATTGTGGTGATGGTGATGATGTTGACTAAGTGGAAAACTCTTTTGCATGGCATGCAAACTGCCTGAGCTTACAGTACGCTCAAGTATTTCGCCCCAATACTTTTCGGATAAGCCTTCAATATCTGGCCGCATGGTCGCAAAGCCGCCGTGATGACTATGACCATGATGATGACCGCGTATATACTGTGAGGCGCTACGACTAAGACTATTGGTACGGGCACGTGCACAAATGCCGAGTACTGAGCCACCGCCAATACCGCTACTGCTGCCCGGTGGCCGAGATGTGGGCGGCTCTGGTGGCATTGGCAAAGTGGTTATTTCAAAATCGGAATTGTTGTGACAACAAGCTGATTTATGTTCGGGTGTGTCCTCGGTGGGAAAACACTGAAAATATATGAAAATTTAAACAAGCAATAATACAAAAGACATTGGTATTTTATATGTGTTTTTGTTTTTATTCAAGAGTTCATGAATTTCTATGAATTATACAATTGTCTGGGTCAAAGTCAATATGGGAGTAGCTAGGACAATGTTTACAGCGTCAAATATGTTCAACATTGAAATGGAAAAATTTGTACTAATTTGTGTGGAAATAAAAACTTTTTTAATGTTTAAATTTAAAGTAAATTTAAAGTAATTAAAAAACAAATAAATAAATTACGGCAAACTAAATTAATTAATTTTTTATTAATAAAATTTTTGCCATACGAAAGCTAAAAAGCAGTATCCGTTTCCGTTTTTCGCAAAAAAACTTTAATTAATTTCAATTTAAAATCATTAAAAGTTTAAATCGTTTTTATGCTGCGTTGTTAGATGTTTTCAGTGATTTAATTATAACTTAATTTGATTGTAATTAAGTGAACAATTATGTTAATTAAACTAATCCATTTATATCGGTTAATTGGTTTGCCGACTCGGCAGTTGTGCTTAATTGTTAACAATAATCAATCGCATATAAGCTAAATGGAAATAAATTTTATTTTAATAGTATTTAATGGTATCGTACGAGTATCGTCATTGTAGATATTTTTTAGTTAATATATTTTTTCTGTAGCTTTATTTCATTTCGATTTAAAATGAGTGTACATTATGGTTGGAGTCAGATGAATAGATTTTGAACATCTCAAAGCCAAAAATAAATTGATTCCATAACAATTACTATTCTAATGCCAAGATAAAATAGTTAAAGATACGAAATATATCTTATTAAGTTACAGTATGTATGGTTGAAATTAAAAATAAGTTTCTTATGAAATATGTAATAATTTGATATGAATCAAAAATAATTTAGAATAAAAACAAGCTGTGTAGTTATTAAGGTACAGTACGTATATTGCGAGCTAAATATCGAAAATCCTTCATCCATTCTTGGAAATTTAAATGTAACATAATTTAGAATAAAAACAATCTGTGTAGTTATCAAGGTACAGTACGTATACTGTAAGCTAAATATGAAAAATCCTTCATTCATTCCTAGAAATATAAATGTAAAAGAATTTAGAATAAAAATATAGAATGTAGTTATTAAGTTATAGTACGTATACTGGGAGCTTAAGATGGAAACTCATTTTTACAACCTATAATAAGTAGATACGGATAAATATACTTCAACATAAAAATACCATGAATACTAAACCCTTCACACACCTTATAGAAACTTCACTTATATATAGTGAAGATCTTATTAAGTCACAGTATGCATACTCGGAGTTAAAGATGATGAATCCCTAACTTTAAGTATCTTGTTACAAAGGGAATGTACATAAATACTGAAATATAAGGTAAAGATATATTATTCAAATACAGTACACATATTAGGAATTAAAGATGATTTATATCAGAAAAACATAAAATAAAGATATTCCATTAAGGTAATGTACGTGCACTACGAGATAAGACGCGATTAATATTTCAAACTTCCAATACTGCTAACTGGGGATGAAAGTGTATGTATGCATTTCAAAAAGCCTCTCAGCACAAATGTCACTCTTAACCTTCTCGTGGTGATCCCTGTTTTAAACATATGAGGCATTACGACCGAGTGTTCAGCGGTATAACTGTTCCACAACGTCTGGTTTTTGGTAGAAATATCAGTTGCCACATGAAGACTGGGGTAGGCTCGGAAGCCAGGGATCTAACAACCTTTATGAAAGGAAGCAAACTTATCACCGAAATAGAGTGCTTTGGTCTAATTAGCTAGTGTATTGGACTTCCAAATGATTCGAGTATTCACAAGAGTAACTTCGGATAGGAATGGAAATTTGATGACAACCCTACGCAAGGGGCGTCTGGATAACATATGTGAATAGACTAAGTTCTTAAATTGTGATTGTAATTTATAGAACACGTTATAATAATAATGCTAACTTAATATGAATGAAAAATACTTAACGATGTGCATATATAAAGTGAATATATTTTATTAAAGTATATATACTAGGAGTTGCGCTACTTCTAATGGAAAATACTTAATCGGTGTTTATACGGGCTTGACTTTGGCAGGATTTTTGCCAACACATATGAGTTTTTAATTGCAAAAATCATTCGAAAATATGTGTTTGTATTTAAAAATACAAATCTTGTGAAAGTCTGGCCAATAAAGATAGAGCTAAAGATAAATACACGGTTCGGGTATTCCAGTAAGGTACAGTACGCATATGTGAAGTTAAGGTTATTTTTAAACAAGTTTTAATAAATATGTATGAATAAAAAAAACTTGATTTTCACATAAAGTAAAAACATTTAATGGAACCACTACATTACTTCTACCTTTTATAGTTTTATTTAAATTATTTTTTCAACTCTATGTAACCAATAATGGTCTGTTATCGGGAGGATTTTGAATACATTTTCAATAAATTGCTTAATATTAAACACAAGATTTAATTTTACCTTATTTGGCATCAGGTGTCGACTAAGGCGACGGAAGTCCGAATTTAGCAACCAATACATAAATGGATTCCAGAGACTGTTGCTCAATGCAGTCCATGTAACTAAAAAATCCAAAAAAGGTGGAAGCTGCAAGTAAAATTAAAAGTGAACGATAAACGAATTTTGTTGGTAATAAAAATTTAGGAAATTCAAAAAAATTCACAGAATGGGAAAAATTTATTTTAAGGTGGGGGAAAATAGATAATTTATCTACTTTGGTGTAGCGCTCAAATACAAATGGGAGCAAACGAAGGAATTGATTATGTATGCGCAACTTGCCTTCGAGCCTGTGCATGCGGTAACAATCTCCTGTATTGTCCATGGTGTGACCATAACAATGAAACCCAATGAAATTGCTGCCATTGAACGTGACGTTGAGCCACTCGAATTCTTCTCCTGTATTGGTACAATCTGCAATGTAGTGCAAGCATACGTAAAACGTGTTTCTTGTAAACGTGCTGGCAGGTAATATTTGAAGTCATATATAAGTAGTATCAAATTAGTAATATTATTAAAGTGCAAAAAAAAAAAATAAATAAATAAAATGCAAAAAGAAAACGAAAAACAAAAAAAGAATAAAATGAATTAAGAGCAAAATGAAGCAAAATAAAAAATTTATCGTAAGAAACGAGGAGCAAAGAGATTTATGTTAAGTACGCGTCAGTAATGAAAAACTCAATTAATTATACCTACCTTTTTTGTGATTGTATTTTTGGGGCCTCCCATACCAGCCATACCCAAGCCCATGCTCATCAAATTCATGACTGGTGTGCTAGGTAACGTCGAAGAAGCTGCTAATGCATGATGATGATGATGCGGATGATGTGCAGCGGCAGTAAGCGGCATTGTTGGGTCGTTAAGCCTGAAACGACTCATATGAAAGCTGGAGCCGTAACAGTACATCAGTACCATTGTGGTGGGAAAGTAGAGGGCGCATGTCGCCAATATACGATATGATGGTTTGCTGTAAAATGGTTCGCAGGCCATTAGACCGGAGCCGTTGAAGTAGTAACCTAATTTTGGCAAGCACACACGTTGTTGCATATTTGCAAAAATGTTTCGAATAGCAAAAATAGTAAAATATAAGAAGAGTGTAAAACGTATACTTTTAATGGCTGTGGAATAATGTAAAAGTCATTAAGTAACATTTACCTTTCGGCAATACGAGAAATCCAAAAACTGTCAGGCTTATTATCCATGTGAGACTGAGTATGGCAACACAACCCTGTGGGAATGCCAAAAATGAGATTTTCTTTGTTTTTTTTTTTATATTGAAAATGAAAATGTGTAACTTTTATATTGTATTGAATATTTAGATAAACTTAAAGCTGATATTGGCGATATGATAAAATTTTATTAAACATATTAAGGATTATCATAAAAAAATTCATCTTGTATATAAAAACGTATTTTGTATATAAATACTATTAATTATGACAGACCATAATTGCAAATCAAATTATATCTTTTATTTTTATTACTATAGTATTTCATTAAAAAGTTTTAAAAGTTATTGTAAATCAAAAAATGATCAATGTTTATTGTGACAATGACAATAATGTTGTTGTGGGTTAACATATAATTCTCATATAGTTCAGTTTAAGCATTCTTGTAAAAGAGATGTACATATTTTCAGTCTTGAGTTTAGTTTCGTTGATATAAATGATTTGCAATAATAATAATTAACTTGTTGTAACTTGAGAGAACAGTACGGTCTTGATAGCACGGACTATCTGTGTTGGGACTACGGTACGCAAAATATGGATTTAAATCCTATTAAGATCTTTCCAAAAAAATATTAACAAAAAAATTTAAAAAAAAGCTGACATAACTGCACTTCTATTTAATGTCAAGAAAATTTATTGTAGATGTCTTCATCAAATATTATTAAATATAATCATTTATATATATATTTTCGTCAACTTATTATTTTATTTTATTATGTGCATATATATTTTTATACATATTTATATACACAATATATATACGCAATATATAAAGAGTATCTTGTTCTTTACCTTTTCTAATTATTTTTTGTCGTTTTGCTATTGTTAGTTACACTTTGGATTTGTTTACTTATTAGTCTGTTTAAAATAACTTTAGCATTAAGTGTCTGCGCCAATGCAGTGAAGGGGTTTACTTTGTTATTAAAAGAAATTCATTGTAGTAGAGTGATTTATGTAACATATAAATGGTATGTAATTTTTTAATTGCTTAATTAATGACTTAATTACTTTAATTACTCTATATAAGTCATTTAAAAAAAATGTATGGTTATTTAATCTTTTCCTGATGTACATACGATTATTATATATTATTATGCTAACAGTTAACCATAATCATGTGTGCGTATTCGGTTAGTTATAAATGAAACACCAATTTAATTGAGTCAACATGCAATGTTTTCATAAAATTAATTTAATCTTTACCATAAAAATTTAATTTTATTTCAATGCAAAAAATTAAAATAAAACCAATTCTTTATGAAAACATATAAAAAATGTCGAATTCTTTTAATTAACTTGAAGTACATACGCTTTAATTGCAAAGAATACAATGTTTTGTATTAAAATTGCAGTTTAATTAATATTTTCATTTTGTTTTAAATAAAAGCATTGAATAAAATAATTCCCTTATTTAAATGAGAAATGACGAAATGGCTTCAAAATAAGTCAAAGGCAATGCATTAAGTATTTAAGAAATATATCTATCTATATATATATATATATATATGGAATATGTAAATATATGATTACATCAATATTGTTTTTATATATGCATCAAATTGATATATGTTAACATGTAAGCAAATTTATGTTATATATATATAGTTCGTATGTATGTGTTAGATATATACATTGTATATGGTGTGATGATTTACGGTATTATGAGTATGTAAAATCAAAGTTGAAGAGAGTCTCATTGCAAAGCTTTATTTAAATCATCAATACTTTTTGTATTAATAGTGAAATGCCAACATTCATTACTAAAATGTAATTAAAAATTGAACTGATATATGTCATCTTAAATTAAGTAGATTTATATTAATTATTAATCATAAGACAGAAAATGCAATTTTAATATCCTTTTTATTTAAACTTATATTGTAAATGACTGTATTTTGTAATTAAAATGATTGTACTCAATTTATTCAATAATCAATTTGTATTATTAAATTCTAATAATAATACGGTGAAATTATGTTGTAGTTAAGTGAACAATTACTATT
>NC_051847.1:47826121-47851664 GCF_002237135.1 Teleopsis dalmanni
TTAATTTAATCTTTGCCTTCAATGCAAATTAAAGTAGTAAAACTGAATTTTTTTTTCCATTAAATAGTTGTAAAAATTTATGAGTAAAGGAAAAAAGTTGAAAGAGAAATTCAAATCAAAACAATTCAAAATTAGCTCCTTCAGAAGATTTGGAATAAGCTTGCGTGTTCCATTTAATTTCATGCCTTTGTGCGTTTTCAACAATGATCAGGAGTGATGGGCAGTACAAGTTTTTCAGTTGTGAAAACTTCTTAAGAAACATTTCCTTACATTCGCATCAACAGTAAATTCACTTTGTGGCACTTAGATGTGGTTTCCAGCATTCCAGCAACGCAATTGTTGAGCCGGGATGAGATTCGTGTGCGTGTAAATACATGGCCATTGCTTTTGGTCTAAAAGATTTACCAAGATTATGTTTTGTAATTTTATCAAACAATAAACCGAGAGTGAGAGTAAATTGGCATTAAGCTAATTACATGTAAATGTAATTGGTTCTGCTTGATGTCAGCTAAATTGTTCCAATATTTTTCTTTTAAATCTTTCTTTCTAAACAAATTATTATAATGAAATTGCTATTCTATAATGAACTTTTTGACCGTGTCTTGTCATGGTGAATAGGGAAAAAACAAATTGACATTCATAGAATTGAGGGTTTATGTCTATTAGCAATGGGGACAATAAAAAAAATTGAGTTTCTAGTAAAATAATTATTTAATTTCAAAGGTACAGGTAATGCTCAATTAGTTATGTATGAAGTTCAAGGAGATCAGATAAATGCACATTATTGATAATATATAATTAAGAATTTTTTAAATTTTTACGTATATTAATAAAGTGGTGATAATTTCTTTATTTACATATATCTACTAATATTTTAATTATTACATATAGTTCTTATAATGTTTACATTAAGGTAATGAAGAATTTATTATAGTACTTGTACTTAAATAAAGGGTTGTCCATTTCGTGGTCTTGATTTGGCAGCAATGTTTTAGTTGTTGTTATTCTAATCCGATGAGTTCTGCTTGTAAAATCCCTTTGAAGAATCTGATCAGTATTCGGTCGTCATGGTTGACGAGTAGCTCTGAGACGTATATTCGGCCGTTCTTGGAATCGCAATGTTTTAGTAATATTGTTATGTTACAGGTTGTTATGTTCAAATAAGAAACTAAGTAAGCTTTAGTAAGTAATACATATTAAACAGAAACATAAGCTAAAGCATTTATTTTAAGTTCAAAATTTGTCATTTTAAAAGATAGATAAAAGATAAAGATAGATCGCAAAGATTCAGTGAATGTGCTAAAATTATGAAAACTTATTAGGAAAATGTGTTGATTATATAGTAAGGTAAAAAAGTACATATAGTAAGGTAGTAAGGCATTTACCTTATTTCAACTTTAAGTAAAATTGAAAACGCTATACACAAAACAGTGAAAAAATGGAAAAAAATGGTTCTGTAAGAGTTGTGTCAAGGTCTAGACATCATCACCATGTTCTACATTATTATCTTCTTTAGCGAGAAAGATGATATAGGGAGAAGGCTGGAATATGAAAATAGATTATTCGTATTTGCATAGCAATTTTTCTGTGATTACCGATTTTTAGCTTTCACAAGAAACATGTTTATAGGGAAGTATTTTTTTCAGTTTGTCGGACTGTTTATTGGTAAGGATAAAAGACTTATTAAATGACATAAATTCATTGAGATGGATTTGGTTTCTAACCAGAAAGGCGAAAAATAGCTAATTATGGGAAGTAGAAGGATATTCGCTAATATGTCAGTGCCACCAATCAATAAACTCCTTATCACCAAATAGTTTAAAGAGAACTCTAACTATATTATTCTTATAATATTTTTGTTTTAATATTTAAATATTATTAGTAACTAGTATTTTGATAATGAGGAGTTAAAAACACTAAAGTCACTAGAGAGACAATTATTTTAGTTTTTATCAAAGAGTATACTTTAATTGAGATCTTAAAAAAAAATTTCAGTAATTATAATTTTTTTTATATTTACATATCGATATACATATATTATATGTTACATTAATGTGTATATATGATGCATAAGATTTATTTTTATTATATTTTAATTTAATATAATTTAATACTGCAAAGAAACTTCGACAATAAAGATGTTTTAAATATATACTTCACTTCTCCCCCCTCCCCTTCACATAATCTACGCTCTGCCGCTTATTAATGTGTTTTGGTGAAAGTTTCGAAGAAGATCTCAATTCATACATTACACGGGACGTATTTTGCTTATAGATTTGCATAACCACCAGTACAAAATTCAGCTAATATAAGAACTGAACCCGTCTGGCAATATAATACGTAAAATATATTACGATTGGATACTCCAATAACAGCGATTGTGTTATGAGATTTTGTATTGAATTTTTTTCAGTGATGAATCTTAATTTTCGTTTCGTACTGTTTATTGTGTTTCCAAAAAGTTACTATAGGCTGTGGCTTTTAATTATTTGGTCTGGGCGTGTAATATATCCGTTCTTCTTTGAAAATGATTAAGCTGAGATACAAACCATTATTTCTTTTCGATACAGCCATATGATTATCATTATATTATTTTTTCCTGTGAAATTGCAGAAGTAGATGTGTAAGATATGTCATTTCAATAGGAGATAGTCATAAACAATATCAAATAGTTCTTTCTAGGCTCTGTTGCACAATTAACGGACTTATAATTTCACATTTTGGTAATGTGAATTGACTACCAAAATCTTGTGATTTGTCAAAGGACTTTTTTGGGGTTACTTAAAATATGGTATCAAGGCAGACAACTCTCAAACCTCTAACGTTTTGGAACAACTTAACTAATATTCGTTGAAGGTATTTACGAGCTATTACTTGCAATATACCAACACGTCAAGCGCAGGTGGTCCACGAGATGGTAGTTTGACCACTGACACCTCACTTATTAGAAAATAAGCAATAAAAATTTCCAAGCAATAATATACCTATTTTATAGTCTCTATATAAGTGCATATGTACCTATGCACTTATACAATTTATTATACATATATTATACTAGAGACGCATAAAGCATATTAAAGTAATCATACAATTTATTATTCTTGAACTTTATGGTAAAATTGTCATAGTGGTCCTTGGTCACAAAAACGTTGGGAAGCGCGGGTCTAAACAATGCACTGAAGTAAAAACTTGATCGTAGTTTAAATATATATATATACAAGGGTGTTTTAGTAACTTTTCTTTGCAACCATATAATTCATAACTTTTTACTACATTCTTCACTTGGTTTAATTGGGACTAAGTGGCTTTTGAGATAAATAAGGATTATGACTTATCGATGTTATCTTTTAAACGAGATTCAAGTCGTAGTAGCAAGTTTTCTAGTTTACGGATTATAGAATGTTTGCTTGTAATTTTTATAATTATTTAGGTCTTTTATTTATCCATTAGTCTTCGGATATAAACCAAAGATTTTAGGTAAAAAGTTTCTTATAATATTTTGAAGCCAAAAATTATAAATTTTTTTTCATAAAACATACTTACACACTTCTTGAATTAATGCATATTATAAGAATAATAATAAATTTTAAAATACTTTATACTTTAATTTTTTATATTTATTCTCACAAAAGTTTTTATTTTTATTATTAATTTTAAATGCGATAAATTGCAATTATTGCCACATTAATATTACTTCACACAAATAATTTAAATATTCTTGATCTAGACTACGAAATTACATTAATTACTTATAACCAACCTTATTTTCAAATTTACATGTAATTTATTTATATTAATTAAATTTAATCATTTCATTACAATTGTTTAAAATTTTACATAAATTCATGACAATCACAAAATATAGGATTCGCTTCAAATCTTATTGAAAAAACTATACTGAAGTGCGGAGTGAATCTTTATATATGAGTATGAGTATGAGTATGAGTACGAATACGATTATGTCGGTATGAGAATTTATTTTATAAATAAAAAACTAACTGAAATTATCACACATATTAGATATTAAACATTTACGTACTTTCACTCTAAACTCTGCCAATAATTTCTGAATTATCTGAATTATGTATTTCTGTTATATGTACTTGCTTCAACTACACATCAAACACGCAACTTATTTATTTATAAAATAATTTTTTCATTATTTGCTCTATAATATTTACACTTTACTTCCGGTACTCGGCCAGCGGTATTATCACACTTACAACATTTGACGGCGGATTGTGACTGCGGCACGAGTTGTGGTTTTAGCGCATTTTCCTGGAATATGGCTATTAGCGATGTGTCCGCAAATGTGTCTAGTATGACTCTTAGCCAATATGACATCCTCTGCGTACTAAATATCCGGTATATTGCGTCCGTTGGTAAAACTGCTTGAATGTTTTGTATCATCTATGTTCGAAGTTGCATTAGTTGCTGACGCGCCGTTCGGTGCAGATTTATTTTTTGCACAATTTGCATCGTGATAGATGTGTTCGCACAATTTTGGCTCAGAATTCGAAAATTTACTTAATTCGCATTCGAGGGCAGTATTTGAGGCGCCGTCTTGTTCGCGTTCATGCTCGGATATGGTTAAATTTAGATCACTATGTTTGCTAAATGAGGTTGTCATGGTCGCTGGTGTATTGTGGTGATGGTGATGATGTTGACTAAGTGGAAAACTCTTTTGCATGGCATGCAAACTGCCTGAGCTTACAGTACGCTCAAGTATTTCGCCCCAATACTTTTCGGATAAGCCTTCAATATCTGGCCGCATGGTCGCAAAGCCGCCGTGATGACTATGACCATGATGATGACCGCGTATATACTGTGAGGCGCTACGACTAAGACTATTGGTACGGGCACGTGCACAAATGCCGAGTACTGAGCCACCGCCAATACCGCTACTGCTGCCCGGTGGCCGAGATGTGGGCGGCTCTGGTGGCATTGGCAAAGTGGTTATTTCAAAATCGGAATTGTTGTGACAACAAGCTGATTTATGTTCGGGTGTGTCCTCGGTGGGAAAACACTGAAAATATATGAAAATTTAAACAAGCAATAAGACAAAAGACATTGGTATTTTATATGTGTTTTTGTTTTTATTCAAGAGTTCATGAATTTCTATGAATTGTACAATTGTCTGGGTCAAAGTCAATATGGGAGTAGCTAGGACAATGTTTACAGCGTCAAAAATGTTCAACATTGAAATGGAAAAATTTGTACTAATTTGTGTGGAAATAAAAACTTTTTTAATGTTTAAATTTAAAGTAAATTTAAAGTAATTAAAAAACAAATAAATAAATTAAAGCAAGCTAAATTAATTAATTTTTTATTAATAAAATTTTTGCCATACGAAAGCTAAAAAGCAGTATCCGTTTCCGTTTTTCGCAAAAAACTTTAATTAATTTCAATTTAAAATCATTAAAATTTTAAATCGTTTTTATGCTGCGTTGTTAGATGTTTTCAGTGATTTAATTATAACTTAATTTGATTGTAATTAAGTGAACAATTATGTTAATTAAACTAATCCATTTATATCGGTTAATTGGTTTGCCGACTCGGCAGTTGTGCTTAATTGTTAACAATAATCAATCGCATATAAGCTAAATGGAAATAAATTTTATTTTAATAGTATTTAATGGTATCGTACGAGTATCGTCATTGTAGATATTTTTTAGTTAATATATTTTTTCTGTAGCTTTATTTCATTTCGATTTAAAATGAGTGTACATTACGGTTGGAGTCAGATGAATAGATTTTGAACATCTGAAAGCCAAAAATAAATTGATTCCATAACAGTTACTATTCTAATGCCAAGATAAAATAGTTAAAGATACGAAATATATCTTATTAAGTTACAGTATGTATGGTTGGAATTAAAAATAAGTTTCTTATGAAATATGTAATAATTTGATATGAATCAAAAATAATTTAGAATAAAAACAAGATGTGTGAGCTAAATATGGAAAATCCTTCATCTATTCCTGGAAATACGAATGGAAAATAATTTAGAATAAAAACAACCTGTGTAGTTATTAAGGTACAGTAAGTATACTGTGAGCTAAATATGAAAAATCCTTCATTCATTCCTAGAAATATAAATGTAAAAGAATTTAGAATAAAAATATAGAATGTAGTTATTAAGTTATAGTACGTATACTGGGAGCTTAAGATGGAAACTCATTTTTACAACCTATAATAAGTAGATACGGATAAATATACTTCAACATAAAAATACCATGAATACTAAACCCTTCACACACCTTATAGAAACTTCACTTATATATAGTGAAGATCTTATTGTCACAGTATGCATACTCGGAGTTAAAGATGATGAATCCCTAACTTTAAGTATCTTGTTACAAAGGGAATGTACATAAATACTGAAATATAAGGTAAAGATATATTATTCAAATACAGCACACATATTAGGAATTAAAGATGATTTATATCAGAAAAACATAAAATAAAGATATTCCATTAAGGTAATGTACGTGCACTACGAGATAAGACGCGATTAATATTTCAAACTTCCAATACTGCTAACTGGGGATGAAAGTGTATGCAAGCGTTTCAAAAAGCCTCTCAGCACAAATGTCATTCTCAACCTTCTCGTGGTGTTCCCTGAGGCATTGCGACCGAATGTTCAGCGGTATAACTGTTCCACAACGTCTGGTTCTTGATAGAAATACCAGTTGCCACATGAAGACTAGGGTAGTTTCGGAGGCCAGGGATCTAACAACCTTTATGAAAGGTAGCAAACTTATCACCGAAATAGAGTGCTTTGGTCTAATTAGCTAGTGTATTGGACTTCCAAATGATTCGAGTATTCACAAGAGTAACTTCGGATAGGAATGGAAATTTGATGACAACCCTACGCAAGGGGCGGCTGGATAGCATATGTGAATAGACTAAGTTCTTAAATTGTGATTGTAATTTATAGAACATGTCATAATAATAATGCTAACTTAATATGAATGAAAAATACTTAACGATGTGCATATATAAAGTGAATATATTTTATTAAAGTACATATACTAGGAGTTGCGCTACTTCTAATGGAAAATACTTAATCGGTGTTTATACTGGCTTGACTTTGACAAGATTTTTGCATACATTCGCACGTTTTTACTAATACATATGAATTTTTAATTGCAGAAATCATTCGAAAATATGTGTTTGTATTTGAAAATATAAATCTTGTCAAAGTCTGGCCAATATAGATGTCTAGCTAAAGATAAATACACGGTTCGGGTATTCCAGTAAAGTACAGTACGCGTATTTGGAGTTAAGGTTAACTTCTTTAAACAACTTTTAATAAATATGTATGAATAAAAAAAGCTTAATTTTCACATAAAGTCAAAACATTTAATGGAACCACTACATTACTTCTACCTTTTGTAGTTTTATTTAAATTATTTTTTCAACTCTATGTAAGAAATAATGGTCTGTTATCGGGAGGATTTTGAATACATTTTCAATAAATTGCTTAATATTAAACACAAGATTTAATTTTACCTTATTTGGCATCAGGTGTCGACTAAGGCGACGGAAGTCCGAATTTAGCAACCAATACATAAATGGATTCCAGAGACTGTTGCTCAATGCAGTCCATGTAACTAAAAAATCCAAAAAAGGTGGAAGCTGCAAGTAAAATTAAAAGTGAACGATAAACGAATTTTGTTGGTAATAAAAATTTAGGAAATTCAAAAAAATTCACAGAATGGGAAAAATTTATTTTAAGGTGGGGGAAAATAGATAATTTATCTACTTTGGTGTAGCGCTCAAATACAAATGCGAGCAAACGAAGGAATTGATTATGTATGCGCAACTTGCCTTCGAGCCTGTGCATGCGGTAACAATCTCCTGTATTGTCCATGGTGTGACCATAACAATGAAACCCAATGAAATTGCTGCCATTGAACGTGACGTTGAGCCACTCGAATTCTTCTCCTGTATTGGTACAATCTGCAATGTAGTGCAAGCATACGTAAAACGTGTTTCTTGTAAACGTGCTGGCAGGTAATATTTGAAGTCATATATAAGTAGTATCAAATTAGTAATATTATTAAAGTGCAAAAAAAAAAAATAAATAAATAAAATGCAAAAAGAAAACGAAAAACAAAAAAAGAATAAAATGAATTAAGAGCAAAATGAAGCAAAATAAAAAATTTATCGTAAGAAACGAGGAGCAAAGAGATTTATGTTAAGTACGCGTCAGTAATGAAAAACTCAATTAATTATACCTACCTTTTTTGTGATTGTATTTTTGGGGCCTCCCATACCAGCCATACCCAAGCCCATGCTCATCAAATTCATGACTGGTGTGCTAGGTAACGTCGAAGAAGCTGCTAATGCATGATGATGATGATGCGGATGATGTGCAGCGGCAGTAAGCGGCATTGTTGGGTCGTTAAGCCTGAAACGACTCATATGAAAGCTGGAGCCGTAACAGTACATCAGTACCATTGTGGTGGGAAAGTAGAGGGCGCATGTCGCCAATATACGATATGATGGTTTGCTGTAAAATGGTTCGCAGGCCATTAGACCGGAGCCGTTGAAGTAGTAACCTAATTTTGGCAAGCACACACGTTGTTGCATATTTGCAAAAATGTTTCGAATAGCAAAAATAGTAAAATATAAGAAGAGTGTAAAACGTATACTTTTAATGGCTGTGGAATAATGTAAAAGTCATTAAGTAACATTTACCTTTCGGCAATACGAGAAATCCAAAAACTGTCAGGCTTATTATCCATGTGAGACTGAGTATGGCAACACAACCCTGTGGGAATGCCAAAAATGAGATTTTCTTTGTTTTTTTTTTTATATTGAAAATGAAAATGTGTAACTTTTATATTGTATTGAATATTTAGATAAACTTAAAGCTGATATTGGCGATATGATAAAATTTTATTAAACATATTAAGGATTATCATAAAAAAATTCATCTTGTATATAAAAACGTATTTTGTATATAAATACTATTAATTATGACAGACCATAATTGCAAATCAAATTATATCTTTTATTTTTATTACTATAGTATTTCATTAAAAAGTTTTAAAAGTTATTGTAAATCAAAAAATGATCAATGTTTATTGTGACAATGACAATAATGTTGTTGTGGGTTAACATATAATTCTCATATAGTTCAGTTTAAGCATTCTTGTAAAAGAGATGTACATATTTTCAGTCTTGAGTTTAGTTTCGTTGATATAAATGATTTGCAATAATAATAATTAACTTGTTGTAACTTGAGAGAACAGTACGGTCTTGATAGCACGGACTATCTGTGTTGGGACTACGGTACGCAAAATATGGATTTAAATCCTATTAAGATCTTTCCAAAAAAATATTAACAAAAAAATTTAAAAAAAAGCTGACATAACTGCACTTCTATTTAATGTCAAGAAAATTTATTGTAGATGTCTTCATCAAATATTATTAAATATAATCATTTATATATATATTTTCGTCAACTTATTATTTTATTTTATTATGTGCATATATATTTTTATACATATTTATATACACAATATATATACGCAATATATAAAGAGTATCTTGTTCTTTACCTTTTCTAATTATTTTTTGTCGTTTTGCTATTGTTAGTTACACTTTGGATTTGTTTACTTATTAGTCTGTTTAAAATAACTTTAGCATTAAGTGTCTGCGCCAATGCAGTGAAGGGGTTTACTTTGTTATTAAAAGAAATTCATTGTAGTAGAGTGATTTATGTAACATATAAATGGTATGTAATTTTTTAATTGCTTAATTAATGACTTAATTACTTTAATTACTCTATATAAGTCATTTAAAAAAAATGTATGGTTATTTAATCTTTTCCTGATGTACATACGATTATTATATATTATTATGCTAACAGTTAACCATAATCATGTGTGCGTATTCGGTTAGTTATAAATGAAACACCAATTTAATTGAGTCAACATGCAATGTTTTCATAAAATTAATTTAATCTTTACCATAAAAATTTAATTTTATTTCAATGCAAAAAATTAAAATAAAACCAATTCTTTATGAAAACATATAAAAAATGTCGAATTCTTTTAATTAACTTGAAGTACATACGCTTTAATTGCAAAGAATACAATGTTTTGTATTAAAATTGCAGTTTAATTAATATTTTCATTTTGTTTTAAATAAAAGCATTGAATAAAATAATTCCCTTATTTAAATGAGAAATGACGAAATGGCTTCAAAATAAGTCAAAGGCAATGCATTAAGTATTTAAGAAATATATCTATCTATATATATATATATATATATGGAATATGTAAATATATGATTACATCAATATTGTTTTTATATATGCATCAAATTGATATATGTTAACATGTAAGCAAATTTATGTTATATATATATAGTTCGTATGTATGTGTTAGATATATACATTGTATATGGTGTGATGATTTACGGTATTATGAGTATGTAAAATCAAAGTTGAAGAGAGTCTCATTGCAAAGCTTTATTTAAATCATCAATACTTTTTGTATTAATAGTGAAATGCCAACATTCATTACTAAAATGTAATTAAAAATTGAACTGATATATGTCATCTTAAATTAAGTAGATTTATATTAATTATTAATCATAAGACAGAAAATGCAATTTTAATATCCTTTTTATTTAAACTTATATTGTAAATGACTGTATTTTGTAATTAAAATGATTGTACTCAATTTATTCAATAATCAATTTGTATTATTAAATTCTAATAATAATACGGTGAAATTATGTTGTAGTTAAGTGAACAATTACTATTAATTTAGTTATACTAAAGAAATTATTTTTTTTTTATAAACATTGAATTCTATATTTTATACTAGTAACTTAAAGTAAATTAGTAGTGGAGCCACAATTTTAGCAAATAAACCACAAATATTTTTGTTTATTCTTTTAATCGCATTAATGGCTTTATATTATATTGGCAAACCACATTCTAAGCCATGAATTTTTTCTAAATGTTTCGTATATTTAAGACTTTATCTGAAGATTGAAGCATTCAATATTTGCTTCCAATTGTGGAATCGTTGTTTTTGTCCGTATCAGTCAATGATTTAGAATAGAAGTACTTCTATAAAGCCATTATAGATTGTGTGACTAAATCACACGATGTAGATGGCCACGCTTTTTATGAGGAAGTACTTCCATAAGAAATGTTAGAGGGTCACAGACATAGTTCTATTTCTAGAGGTACTATAGACATCATACATTTAATTTATAGTAATAAGCTATTAATTTTAATCCACAGCTCTGTTGCAACCAAAAGGCATCTAGAGCTTGATTACCTAAACATATAATTCGTTGTTCATGGTTCTGTAACGAACATTGTGTTATTTTCGGTTTTAAATAAGTATGGCCCAATTATGCCACGACATCACATATAGCGTTTTTCAAGGTAGATCGGTAACTAATGGTTCACATTTACTTATAGTCCCATATTATAGCATTATAAAAAAGTTTCTTATTAAAAATTTGTTTTAAATTCATTCACGAAAAATTTTTAAGCGTTTATTGGACATGAGTTTTTCTTTTACAATATGCTAAGGTTCGGTTAAGGTTAGGTTGAGAGGGCTTATGCTGATAGAATATCATTTTTACTTAGAGATTTGAAACATTTGGGATATCCTTAAAGATGTCTGAGAGATGTGAGTGACAGTAACTGTTGTTATCTTTTAGTATTGTTCTTGTTAAATCATTTGCTTCTGTAGATAAAGGCAAAAAGATTCGACAAAAAAGATTCACAGACAAAGCCATAGAAAGTCATTAATGAATTCTATTTGATCTTCATCATAGCAATTTCTGTATAGTTTACTTGTTAAAATATATCTTCGCTAAAGAATTGGTGCAATAGCATAGTGTCTTCGTTACTACTTCACTCAAAACACGCACTGCAACTTAGCTTAAGTCCAAAAGGCTTTTCGTTGTATTTCTATCTAATCTAGACCATAGTTTTCTGGCAGTCTTACAATTTTCGGGATTAGTCCATAAGTCATTTTTCACCTGAATGGTGAATATTTCTATGTTCCTAAATAATTTTCTTCAATTTTACTATATCTAGGCACTTAGCAAAGACTTCCCCACTTCACTATATTGACGAATTCTACTAGCTTGTATTTGCCTGACCGTTACTTGGATTGCGCATATCTTCATCTGAAAGAAGCTGTTAGTGTCAGGTAGTCATTATGACTGTCCTATTGGCTATCTTGTCTTTGCCTGGCCGCCATTTGGATTACGCATATCTTCATCTGAGAGAAGTTGTCAGTGTCAGGGAGTCAGTATGACTGCCCTATTAGCTTATATCTCGTTAGATTATTGAATAGATTATTTATCAGCTTTATAAGTACTGTTATAAAAGTATATAGCAAACAATGTTCTATTTACATACGAAGATTTGTATACGTAAATTAAAAGATTTATATATATATATACTACTTGCTTTAATTTCTTTATTTTCTTTTATTTAATTTAAATAAAATTTAAATTCAAAATATTGTTCTTGGAAAATGCGTTTTTGTGGTAGAATCATGCATTTACCTATAATCTATGAATTTAATAATTTTGGAAACATATTGTTATTTAAAATATATTTAAAATCACCATATAATATCAGTAACTATTATAAACTAAATGAAAAAAGATACAGTTTGCAGTTTTCAGTAAAATACTAAAGCGGATTAAATTATTTGTGTTTTTTTTCTGTGCATTTCTTAATGCTTAGATTGTTGTTTGACCCATTTAAAAAAGATACTTATTTACTTCATGAAAATAATTTCCATTTTTGTGAAGTACATAATTATGTCATTGTATTTAGATAAAATTGTTCCTGCTTTATCATATAGTACTTCATTACTTCGTTTTTGTTTATCGTTCTCTGGACTCCTTCCTTATTAAGGACATCTTAAATGCAGTAAGAGTGTAATTACTTCAGTGTAAAAGAATTAAAGAATTAAGTTTTTAGGTATTAAAAATTAAATTGTTTGGTTTTACTAATTCCTCTTAATGTTATTTGAATGAAATTCCTAAAATACAAGGATACTTTATGAGCAATATGAAAAGTGTGACAAGTTCATGTTATTACTTTTATTGAGAAAAATATGTACAATTCTGAAATGAGAAAATAATATTTATCAATTGACGCTTAATTCTACTCCACTTAGATAAGAGTAAGTATTCTGAAAAAATTTCTAGAAAACAGTACTTGGTCTCGGTTTAAATACTCTTCAAGTTCGCATTGAAAAATTTTTAAAAAACATTTGTTGGCTTTAATGTCTCTTATGACAAATATTTATAATTTTGATAACATAAAAATAAAACATAGTTTGTTCCAATTATTTTTCGTTGAATTTAGCATCACTTTCTACTTAAATTTAAAGTAAATTTTACTTGGAACTTACTACTATAAGAAGCTTTATATATGTACATGACTAAAGTATTTAAATTATTAATGACATTTTTACCTGAACAAAATTTTATTATATAAAAATATTTATCGAAACTGAAGTATAAGATTTCATCTTACGTTCCTGCCATTTAATAAAATAAAGTATGGTATATTGTACTCGTATGCACATATGTTACGTTAAATGCATTTAAAAATATTTTTACCTTTTTACTGGAATGTTGATAGTATCTCCGAGGATGCAGTGCACACATATATCTGTCGACAGCCATGCAAACCAATATCACAGCACTTTGCTGGGAAAGAGCACCTCGCAGTAAAGCCTTAAAAAGATTAAAAAGCAAACATGTAAGTTCAGTAAATGTAAGCCGAGTAAAATTTCTTAAAATATCATATAAACTTAAAAACTTCTTCAACTATCATATTATTTTTTGCAGTGTACACAATATCTTACATCGCAAAATTTTCGTAATTGCAATTATTTTAAAATTTTATTAGTTGCACTTTATTTCATTTATGTCGTTGGAATACTTTTGGTAACAGTAAAGTTTACGTTGGTGTCTTTCTGTGGGTGTCTCTTGGTTTACGTACTCAGAGGAAAGTAAAAACTTCCCAAAAATACTTTCAACACACGCAGTCTCGTTTTCGTAGTATTAGTAAAATTGTAAACTAAAAATGTTAATTAAGTACGGCTTAAAATTGCGCCAAATGTTGAAATTACCACAGATAGAACCGAGGTAGAAAAGAGTGTTGCCATCGTAGGTAAATGTGTAACGATTATCAGTAGTCCGCTCAGGTTCAGTTTTTTCGTAAATATGTTACCATAAATCTCTGTGTGAATTGCAAACATACCTGCTTTTGTACTAAATATCGCGGCTGACACCGTTTCGTTTTTGGAAATTGCTTAATTGGACGTCATGTACTCGTTTCGGTTATGTTTTTTTTTGTTTTGTTTTTTTTGTTGTTTACGTGAACTGGTGAAGTTTTTCTCTCCGACAGGCTTAGCTTCCATTGGTGGCAGTTACGTGCATGCATGATATGTAAGCACGTTACCATGAGCTTTCCATTGTTCTCTAAGTTTTTAATGGGCTTGTATTGTTTTTATAACATCTTAACATTATTATCTACTAAGATTAGGCATGTAGGAAATCAAGTTACCTACTTTGTTTAAGTAACCTAATATGAGGAAGTCAGTATGCAAGTGAATGCAAGCACTGAGCTGTAAGTCCGTAATGGCGGATAATTTAAACTATAAGGAAGCTAAAGAAATTCAAACTGCAATTTAAAGTTTCTATACTTAATGTGTTAAGCACTAAAAGAGTCTTATTTACTTATATATTGAAATGATTTGCTAAAGATAATTAAACTTTTTAATGTAGTAAGATTTTTTGAAAAATATAATTTGCAAAAATTAAGTATTTTAATGGAAGTATCACTTAGTAATACAAGAACGGAAAGAAAATTAAAAATGCGCCTTATAATAGTATTACGTGTTAAATATAGCATACTTTCAAAGTTTTAAGTTGGATTTAGTAACACTTGAAATGGATGAAAGGCACACAAAATGTCCCTGACCCACTACTTCGATGAAGTGGACCATAACCTCTCCACTACTCCTTTATATAACCGCGGTTTTCGTGACCCCAGTCACAAAGTGTATTATTGATTCCACCCCTGCTAGTTAGCCACAACCCCTCATCCTTCTATATCATCCATCCAACTTAGTTCATTCCCTTGCTTTCTGATTTAGATGAATATAGTTCACTAGGCATTAAGTCTATTTTCTCATTCCTCTCTCCCATGGTTGAAGTGGGTTCATGTCTCACACTGTGGCTTTCGATGCTTTCCACAGCAAAAAAAAAAAATGAAATGGGTGAAATGGACACAAAATGTTTTGTTTGGTTAAACTTGAAACAGACACTTCATAGCGAAAATAGTCCTATAGTCTATAGTCGATTTTATAAACAAGGCTTTAAAATACAAAATGGAAGTTCACACTATGCATCATTAAATTTAGTTTCTTGATTTTTAAATGGTGTTTGATTAAGTTGCTTAAATATACAACCCCCTTCTTTCTCTTGGACTGCTGGATCTTCTAAAATAACGTGTTAAAGTTTAAAGATGTAGGTTTCAATAAAAATCTTTATGGTGAATCTGTTTATGGTGTTTTAATATTAACCCATAAAAAAGGGTTGATAATTTTTTTTTTTAATATATACAAATTTTTTGTCTTTAGTAAACTTGTTGCAAATAAATACATAAACATTTTTGCCTTAGACATCTTTACCTAAATAGCCTGTCGATATAGAAAATTTTTCAAAATTTTCTTAAAACAATTGAAAGGGAAGGGAATTTGGAGAAGGATGTCTTAATAACTGTTTGTGTCTCTTAAAACAAAAACTTTTTATTAATCCTTAAAAACTTTAATATTATATCTCTACACCGTTATTGCCATAGATTCTAGATTCATCTAGGAATGAACGTGTCACAAATTCGAATTCCACAGTACAACATAAAATTTAATTAACATTGTTAAAAAATTAAAAACGAGAAAAAAAGTTTAATTTTTATTACTCAGTGTTATTGGATGTTTTTTTCTGACAAAATTATTGTTACTAATTTCTTTTCTTAACCGACTTTAAAAGTTTGTAAAAATATATCGACGTTTATGTCCTGCAATATTGAGAACACTTCTAAAATGCTTGTGGGGTTAACAATTTTGAAATTGTATCAGGAATGGAGTTTCAAGTGTGGACGTTCTAAAAGATGCCAACTAGAAATATTTTCGAGGATTAACTCCATTTGCTAATACTAAATGGACCAATAGATTACATTATAGACCAATATGCACAAAGGATCTTTCAGGTCGCAGTGCATGTACAGTCTGTCTATAATAAATAGATCAAAAGGTATTAAAGACCAATAGGTAATAACAACCAAAAGGTATTAACAACCAATAGGTATTATAGATCAATAGGTCTATGCTCGGCTTATACTCAGTAAGATTAATCAAATCTTTAACTTTGTTCAAATATAAATAATATACCACCCAAAGCGTGGCTAGGGAGAAAGAAAAAACAGAAATACACCTAACCTATTATGAAGATATCATTGAATTCTTAATTTTAAAAAACAAACTATAGTTGTATAGTTTATTACGATTATACCATCGTTAATACGAGATAGGAAGGTGACAAAATTCAAACATATTTGCTCCCACTTTGTTAATAAAAACTATTCTGGCAAATTAAATATATACAAAATAAAATATTAAATGGTATTGGATTTATCGTCAAATAAATATCAGCGATCTTGTTAAAGCCCTATACATTTTATTTGATCACATTTCGAAAACTTTGGATTCTAAGCTAAGTATATACTAAGCTTCGATTAAACATGCGATTCCTAAAATATTTCTAAGGCTCTTTTAAAATCATTTATGCAAAAGAAGGTGAACTTTATACAGATTCGGGACTGTTGATAAGATGGAATTCGCTGTCAGTTTTTGTTGCTTATTGACTACCACCAAAAGATGGCCTAACAACTTCAGCTTACTTTACGATATAACTGTTCGATATAACGATATAACTGAAAATCGTAGTTTATGGCTCTCCAAACGACTTCAGCATCCGTGGTTGTTCAGTTGAGTTGAACAAATTCAGTTGAACTATTTGATTCATTACTCAATAAAAAAAATTTTATTTTTGCTCTTACTATACTTTTAATATAAATACACACCTAAAATGTATATCGTCAATAATAATTGCTTGCCCAAAAAGGTTTGTGTGTTAAGAGCAGCTATCCATTTTAACCTGAGGATAGGGCGGCTTTGTCACAGCTACCAAACATTGCTCCCAATTGCAAAAGAAAATAATTAATTTTTTAAGGCAATGTCCTGGTTTGTGGTCGGCAATCCTAATAGCCCATTCACTATGCCTATTTTTTGCTTTTAAATATAAAATATTTGACTCAGAGAACTACAATTGGAAAAACTATAGTAAACTTAAAACATTTTTTGTTGAAAAAGGACAATAAATTTAGAAAGTTATTTACTAAATTCTGCGCAAAACTTTTTGATCATATCATGTAAATACTTATAACTTCATTCTTTTTTAATTTCATATTATCTTACAAAACAATTAACACTCCTCTTTAAACACTTTTATAGTGTTGAATTTTTCAGTTTCATTTTCTCTTTATGGAAATATTTTATATCGTTAAAAATTCAAATATCAACTGGTATATAAAAGTGTTCCATATATTCACTTAAACAAAATACATATATATTTGCATGTCTCTCATAAATATTATAAGTGATAAAAAGAACAAAAGCATTCCCATGATTGATTTAAAGTATTCGAAGAATTATTTGTGTTCAGCTATGGTATTTACCTGTATTTGGCAAAATATTTCACCATAAGGCCAACAATGGAATAGTGCTGGCAGTAATCCAAATGGTGTGATTAGCAGTCCGATTGTGAGATCATTCAACGCCAGGGATGTTAGCAGGTAACGAGGCTATAATATAAAACAAGAAGACAGTGAAGAAAATGAATGTGAAAATTTTTCTACTGAGCATGCTGTGCTCCGGTTTTGTTTCGATATGCATTGTGGCTACGCCGTTAGCGTTTAACCAAAAACCCACCTGCTGATGTATGTACGGTGAGTATCTGCGATTGTTTATTACAAATATTACCAAAGCGTTAGCACCAATAACGCCCAGTGTTAGGATGAGTATCAATAGCGCTTCAATTGTTTCCGCAATACCGATATGAATAATGAAATTGTGTGTAGAATAGCGTGGATGCGAACAGCTGGAATTCTTGACGGTGGGTGGTACTAGTAGTGTACCGGTTTTCAAGTCCATTGCAATTCTATAAGTAAATAAAATAAAGTACATACATTTTTTAAAAATATTCGTAAAACACTGACAAAATACATTTTACGTTCATTTTATAATTCAAATGACACGAAAAAATATATACTGCAAATTTAATTAACTAAATATTTTTCAGATTAAAAAAATGTTCATAATATGAGATGTTTTTATTAAATATTTTATAAAAAATATTATAGGAATTTATGGTATTTAAGGTATTTATGCTATCCACTAAAAAACAATTAAGTAAAATTTTAAAGCATTTCATTTTTGTTGCTCGGTGCGTATGAGTAATTTTTTAAATAATTTTTTTTTTTAAATTGAAAATATTTAAAAAATGTAAGCGAACCATAAATAGTTTAAAATTAAAAAAAAATTTTTAATAAACATTAAAAACTGATTTAATAAAAATTAATTGTTTTATTTAGTTCATGAAGTCCAACATTTTATTTTCATTTTTATATATATAAAATGTGGGGTTTATGTTAAAGTTTTATTCCATTATGACAATTTTGAACCTTTTCAATACATTTATTTATATCTATTTTTTTTTGTTTGTGTATGCCAAACAAAGCATATTCAATTCTGAATACATAAAGTATTTTTTTTTTATGGATTGTGACATGTCTTGAGATTTGGATGACTTCTGTCAGTTATTTGATGATTTATTTCTTTTAGCATTAGATGGCTGTCTATTTTGCACGGTGCCAATTTACTATTGATTTGTGTATCACACGGTGTATTGAAGTGAAAAGTTTTTTTAAATTGATTATTTTTTTTGTATGTAATAAGAAAAAACGCTATAGATACTTAAATAATAATTTGTAGTTTGAAAATAAAAAAGTCTTAAAAAATGAGTTTCTTAGCGCGACAATACATGGTTGATGACAAATTTTTGTTATTAATAATAAATTTGACATTTTCTTTGACAAAAATAATTCGTAGGAAAGAGCTAAGAGACCTATTAATTAATTTAATGTGCTTTACAGCTTAAATTGTTAAAATATTACTGTTAGGAGATGTGGCACCACAACCATCGAGTCTATTGTGTATTCAGAATTGAATATGCATTGATTTGCAAAGCACAAAAAATAAAAAAATAAATGTAAATAAATGTATTAAAAAGGTTTGAAATTGTCATAATGAAATAAAACTTTAACATAAACCCCACATTTTTATATATGAAAATAAAAATAAAATGTTGGACTTCATGAACTGAATAAAACAATTAATTTTTATTAAATCACTTTTTAATGTTTAAAAAACAAAATTTTTTAATTTTAATCTTATTTATGGTTCGCTTACATTTTTTAAAAATTTTCAATTAAAAAATAAAAATTATCTTAAAAAATTACTCATACGCACCGAGTAACGAAAAATGTTATGCTTTTAAAATTTATTTAATTATTTTTATTTTTATTAAGAATTATTTAAGAATTATTTTTTTAGTGAATATTTTAAATACCGTTAATTTCTGTAATATACTTGTGGGTAAATATAATAATGAGCAATTAATACTCTTAACCAAGAAATGTAGATTTTATATATTTTTATGATTTTTTAGAAAGCATTTTTTATAAATATTAGAGAAATAATCATTTTGTCTGCATAAGCTTTGAGATTGTCAGAATACATCTGTACATAAAGAAGTTTTAATATTAACATAATGACATCTAAAATAGTTTAATTGAAATTAAAAAAAAAATTATAGCACTTTATTTCAGTTCAATGAAATTTACTATAATCTCACTCTTCCCCTACAAATAATTTCTGTCTTTTATAGACAATCCCAACAAATCGGTTGTAATAACCTTTTCGAATACTACAAGTGCGAAGACAGATTTTTTCCCATATATAATAATGATATATATCATTACTATTATGTAGGGAATACTGTATATTGTAGCTGACCTGGCTTATTACGCCAATCATAGTTATCGTAATTGATTCTTAGATTTATAATGAACCACCTTGAAACGTTTTGTTTTGTTTTGGTGATACAAAAAAATTGATTCCATGATGGACAAATCTGTTGCAGTTAAATTTGCACTTTACATATAATGAATTGCAGATTTTGGTTTCATAGAGAGTCTATCCGTGAGTTCTAATATCATCTCTGCTTAGTACAAAGAGTCTATGTATCATTGCTTTAAATATGTTGAGGAAATTTGCCAGAGATGTTGAACTAATAAATTATGCTGATATTTTTACTTTATTGCTTTATATTTGTATAAGCATTGATAAAAATATTGTATAAGAAATAAATCAGATAATTAATTTAAAAAATAAGTTCAAGCAATCAACGGTCCTTGCTGCAGCATCATTATTATTTTTATAAAAAACTTCTTATTCTCAGCCCTGTAATATATCTGCAATATATTTTAATACATGCAGACATATGTCCCATCCATCGCAAATAAGCATAATATCTTAATTTGTTAAAAATTATTCCTCAGAGTGACAATGGCGACAATTTAACAACAAATTGCGTAAAAACAGTGCTATCAATTCTTATGATGGCCACATACTCCCAAAACAAATGTTTCTCATTAAAATGTCTGGCATAGTAAATTTATTTAAAAAAAATATTCTTGAAAAAATTGTTATTTGTGTAAAGAAGTCAGTACGTGCTCGGTGTGGCGCTTCGACGACCAATCAAGTTGCCACATTGTAAAAATTTTTCATAGTTCGTGCCTTATTAATGTTGTCATTGTTTTTGTTGTTCCTCATAAAATGTTTGTTGTTGCCTGGTTACATAGAATTCCCAATTGGTTTTGATTAATCACACCAAAAAGCTGACAAAATCATCCAATTATACAGCAAAGTTTCATTATGTCATTGGGATACTCTTCAGCTGTGATGGAGTTCGGAAGTGGTAGTAGCGGCAGCGGAAATGGCAATAACTGAAATTTAGCTGTTAGTTCTTACCATGTTGACTAATGTTGCAGACTTAAAAAATTTTTGCGGTAAGCGGTCTGTGGCAAGAAGAGTGTAATGCAACTACTATGTATATGTTTGCCATGTGAAACCAAAATGGAATATTTTAAGGTACATTTTATGTAGTTACCACTAGTGATGTTGCATGTAATGTGAAGAAAGAAACCGACTTGCTGCACTTACTCAGGCAGTAGCAGCTTCGAAATTTTATTACTGAACTTCACTGCTGCTCTAGTGGCTCTTAGTGACGAATAGTTGGAGTAGCTGGAGTAGTTGCCACAACTGTTTTGACTTGATTGTGGCGTTACAAATTGTCGCCATTTTACATTTCTCAACAAAATGAAACTGGAGTTGCAATAACAAAAGAAAATATTGCAATGAAAGGCAGAGGGAAAAAATGTGAAATGCGATTACTTACAGTGTTGAAAAATGAACTCAACTGAAATGCTGTTGAAATAGGATTTTTCTCTTAAGCAGATTTTAAAAAATTATAACAGAAATTTGAAGACATTCATACTTTTTCTAAGCAATTAAATTAAATTTTTTTTTTTGTACATATATTTTGTTATAACACATTTAAATATAAAACTGGAAGACACAGTATTGTACAATTCACAGCAATCTCTGTACAATGTTGACACCAACTTTCTTTTGGCAAAGTTCTATTTAGGATACAGCTATAGTCGCATTCGGATCAATAACGTATTAAACTTTTTAAATAAAATACATTAAAAGTTTTTAAATGAAAATAATACTCGCAAGGAACATGGCCACACAGTGAGTGTCAATAACGAGATACTCACTGAGCGACGGCGAAACCATTTACTGTCATAAAAAGTAAAAAGATATGTAATTTAATAAAACCCAAAAGTTTTGACATCTCAGTTGCGTTCTGAGTTCTGCGTTCTGAGTTCTTTAAATAAAGTTTTCCATTTAGTGTATGAAAAATGTCAAAAAAATTATGAAAAAATAAAATATAAATATATTTTGCTGCAGTATGAATGAGGCTTAATACTCGAAAATAAAAACATAAAAACATATTTATGTCTGCGAATTCAGAATAAAAATATGTGTCACATTCAAGGATAACGCATTCACTTCATTTGTCACTTTTGTATACGAAAATTGAAAATGCATTACACCGTGCAGAATTATTCTTTTGTTGCGTTATTGCAGTGTCAGAACTGAGAAAAAGAACTAAGTCTTATTTTTATAAAAAAAAATAAAAATTTGTCAAGATAAATTGAAAGTTGAATACGCAATATTAAAGACTAACATTTGACGATATAAAATATGTTAAACAAAAAATTAGGTGAAAATCGGTTATAGAAACTAAATTAACTGAGTTTCTGCGATATATTTCTACAGTAAACCATTTCTCAACAGAAATAAAATTTTATTATATTTTTATAAAAATGTATAAGCATAAAAATATCCTTGCCCTAAAAACAGGTTTCAAGTTACGTAGATAGTTTCACTCAATATAAGAATTATTTCTAGTAATCTCTGTATGCCTAGTGGTAGTAACAGTCTTAAGCCGCCTATGTGAGTACCTAATATGATAAACAAAAAATGGCGTCGATTAAAAAATATGGTTTCATATAATACTTACTGATTACAAAAAAATAAGAATACAGCGCTGAAGAAAAGAAGCCTCGCATAGAAAGTGGTGGGGAGAAGTATTTGAGGAACTACCCCCGTGGATTCTAATGCCAAAAAAAAAAGAAGGTGGTTTTTACTATCGTATAACATTATTTTCTTCTTAATTCTCTCAGACTTCCTAATGGTGAACAAAAACTGATTAAGAGCAGTAGTTGAGCTGATCCTTCTGAATTGGAGGCTAAGAAAGAAAAAAAGAAGATAGAAGTATTCTCTGAGATTCTTTAATGGCAACTAGAAAGTGGTAGAGAGAAGTAGTTGAGCTTATCCTCTTGGATAGTAATGTTAAGAAAGAAAAAAAAAGAAGGTAGCTTCCACCAACTTGCAACATTTTTTTGTTTCAATTCTCTGAGATCTTTTAATGGCAAGTAGAAAGTAGTGGAGAGAAATAATTGAGGAACTACTGGTCCCCTCGGTTTGTAATGCTAAGAAGGAAAATCAAAGAAAAAAGTAGCTTTCACTAATTTGTAACATTCTATTCCTCTTAATTCTCTGAGATTTCTTAATGGTAAATAGAATATGGTGAAAAGAAGTAGCTGATGAAATACAGATTCACGCTGCACTGTTATGCTAAGAAAGAAAAAAAGAAGAAAGTACCTTCCATTAATTAAATTCTTTTTTCTGAAATTTAATTTTTAAAGTCAATTATGATAAAAGAAACTATAGAAACTATTGTTTTAAAAGAGAGATATTTGTAGCAGTAGTGAATTTCAACAACAAAATATTTTATTATTTATTAGTTAATTGAATTTCTGGCTGACCATATACCTATTTCGAGTATTGACAAATACTCAACATCGGTGGTTCTGATATTATTTCTTATTTTTAATAATTTGTAAATAATTTTTTGAGACTGCCAGTATCAATGGTTGAACTTAAATTTAAAGCTCAGAGTCAGTGTTTATTAGCCAACTGACCCAAAGCTGTACTTGACTTGTATGTTCAAACTTGGAGGTTTGTTACTTAGTTGTGAAAGTTCATTAACCAATTCACTTGCTGTATTATATTATAACGAAATCATATACAAGCTGTGGAATAATTCAATTAATTAATTACAGTTATTTTTAATTATTCCATTTTGAATTTGTTTCTCGATCTTGTCATGTTAATAATGTTTTTTATATATTTTATTTTCGGCTACAGGTCACATTTTTAAATTAAATATTTGTTTAATATTTTTTTATATAATATATTTTATATTTTGACTCTCCTTGAGAGTCATCATCAGTATAAGAACTCTACAATTGATAGACATTAATAAGTATTAATAATATATAATATATGTATCAATTCATGTTATTGCATTGAAATGTGGACAACACACAAAATTATTATATTTTATTAATATTTATTAATGCCTATTAATTGTAGAGTCCTTAACCTGATGATAGAGACATTTTTTATTGTATAATATCTTGTGCATAGAATCTTATTTGGGAACTTAATATAAATACCATACAATACTACAATAATATACAAAAATAAAAAATCTTTTTAATTCTCTAAGATTTCTCTGACTTTATCACAAAACACCTATTTGGAGTTTTATTATAATAAATATATATATTATTTTTTTTTTTATTTATAATACAAAATAAAATATATATGTTGTAATTGTTTAATATTATAAAAAAATTTAATCAATTTTTGGATTTCCTTGTTTTATAATAATATATCACAAATGCTTGTCAAAACATTAAAAATACATTTGAATTATTTAAATAAATTATTTATATAAGTGTTTTTGAAAACTGATGTGACGAAGTAAATCAATATTACAGAAAATTAAAAACTATAATCATCATTTCAGTACAAAGTATTTACTACAGATTGCTTTTCTTCTTACTTAAAATTCCACTTAGCAATGACCATCAAAAATAGTATTCATTCTTTAATGATTCCTTTTTCAAATTTTTTCTCAATTTTGCAATAATTTTTACTGCTTTTAATGGAACCACTTGCATTTGTTTCGACTTGTTTCGACTAGTTTCGACTTGTTTAAAGTTTTTTCTTCTTACCACAGAAACCATCCCAAATTAAGTTGCTCCGTTTAGTAACTGAATTTTGCCAGATGATGAATGAATTTTCCAATATTGTATTGTCGGTTGCTAAAGCCAAATATTTCGCTTTAACACTAGCAACCTTACTTCGACCACTGTTGGAGCAATTGGTGATATGGCCTCACAGAGTTGGCACTCAAGGATTTAGAGTTGTGCATTTCATTTCGCACAGGACGAATTACTGGAATTGTTGCAATTTTTGGAGAACAAAACACAACTGCAAAGTGCAGTTTAGTGCTGTGGTTGCTAAGATCATGGGTGTTTTGTTACGGAACTTTTCAAATAAACAACACTAAATGCAAATTTCCAAAAAGGGATTTAAATGTTTAATTTGACATTTAAATTATTTATGTTATTTCTGTTTATTTTTTTTGTTTTTTTTTTTTGGTTTTTTTGAAACAAGCACATAATATAAAGAAATTTTTGAAACATCAATGGTTTTAGTTCACAATAAACGTAAAATCAACCAAAAATGTCAGCATTAACCCAACGCATGCCAATGTGGCAATTTAGCTTGGAAAATCTGTGGCTGAAATGGGTGTGTAGGGTTAACAGCTCCTCGCCATAGCGTTTACATGAAAAGGA
>NC_051847.1:47851764-47862402 GCF_002237135.1 Teleopsis dalmanni
AGTACCCTCAGAATTCGAATGAGAGCATTCATTCGCATTATACTGATACATGTGTTAAGAATACCATGGTGTTAAGTCTTAACGGCAGGTAATCATGGTAAAAAATTATAACTCTGTTACTTAGAAGTTGCAGACTACTTTGTGTAACCTTAGACACATGTAAAAAAATCATACACTGGCTAGGAAGACTGGCTTGGGTGTGTGATTTCAGTATGGATTTTAATGATTTTAAATAACAGTTTATCCAGTTGTTCAGTAATAATAATATTATAAAGGTGTTTGGTTTGGGTATCTACTTTAAGTTGGAAAAACTTCCAGTCAGTGGAATATATATTAATTTTAGTGGTCTTAAGAACTGAGTTAGAGCGATAGAGGTATTCTTCAAGGAATATTGAGATGACTTTTGGATACATTTTTGCAAAAATGAGATCAATTAAGTTTGAAATTTCGATCGGATCCGAGATCAGTTAATCGTATACCTTACTAAGCGGGTATATCGCCTACAAGGTGTTGTATTTGAATACATTTGGTGTTTAGGGTCCAGAGCCTCTTCAAAGACTTAGTAATATGTAAGTAAGCATGTAAATAGCCTGTTTGTCGCTGTGAAAATCACATGGAATAAATTGTGTAATACCCCACGCAACTTAAGGTTCTTTGCTTTTTATTGAGTTGTTCCAAAGAGAACCAGAGAAGATATAAAAATATTGTCTAATATATTTCACAAAGTTTATTCAATGAAGCAGTTAACATATCACAGAAGTTAATATATCTAATAATTCGTATTAGATTATTTTATAACAATAAGTAAGTAAATAAGTAAGATAGGTTTTCATTTATGTCTTTAAAAATCAGTGTTACTGAACATTATAAATTTTTTCTAAGAATATTATTAAAAGTGATAAATACTTTGATATAGTTTGTATCAAATATTTTTAACTTATGTGTAAATATTCGCTTTTATTTTCCAAATATCGTTATCTCATACTGATATCGTATATTTCATTTAAATCAAAACACCTTTTCGAAGTTATATTTTTATTTAAAACATACACATCCTCCAGTAGTTTGGATAATTGATTGTTAAAACTTCTTAAGCTATTAAATAATAAATCAACAGTAAAAATCTAGGAAAAATATCCGATTTCCTATTTAAATTCACTTCAACTTTTTATGTAAATAAAAGTTTAAGATTTTCACGCTCATTTAGTGGTACTGCATCTGGTGGTACCGAATTGTGTATGCCAGTTGTGAAAAGATCCCGTGGCGAGGCTTACGAAAACGGAGCACAATTTCCAACACTTCGGGGGTGTAAGGAAACTTTTCTAGGGAAACTAATGCACAACTCAAGTGGGCAAAGTTGCAGGTGGTAATTAAAAATTTTAATTTTCATATGCAACAAATTTCCAGTGAATTTTACAATGGAGATATTATAATGACATTCAAAAAGATTTACACAGTATTAAGTGGAACTGTTTTATAATTAAAATGAAAGTTTAGGAATATATAATTCGTAGCAGAGTCAGTTAGAATGCATGTGCACGACAAAATTTGGAGAAACTCCTCACGAAAATTATAAAATTTTTAATTTGGTTTTAATATATTCAGATACTTTATTTTTCGCAGTATCTTTTACAGGTGAGCTCGTTGTGACATTCGTGAGAAGTTTTCTACTTAAAAGCGTAATGAACTTGTCAGTGAAAATATTGGTGGAAATGAAATTCTATGAATATTTTCAAAATTTATATTAAATTTTTTAATTTTTTAATTCAATTTAAGAAGGAAATTACGGAAAATGTTAATTAAAAAGGAAAAATTAGTGAACACCAATCTCTACTCCTTTCACACACACACATACACACATAATTCAGTTTCAATTCACATAACTGCCGGCTTTAAATGAAACAAAACGATTTTCAAAGAATCTTTATAGCTTTTCCAATTTGTTTTCTATTTTCTTTTCCTATTTTTTTTTTCTATTTTTTAAATTTTTTTCCCTTTTTATGCCTTGCTATTTTCTGGTTTTCATGCCATTTTGAAGCGCATAATTTATCGTAACAGGTTTCTGTGTACCCACAGTTGCATTTTTGTGTATGTTTGAATGGTTTATATTGGTCTGAGTTGGAAGCCCATGCAGTTTGTGTGTGTTTAATTGTGCTATTATTGTTGTGGCAAGTTTGTGTTACAAAGCTCTGTGTAATTTGCTCGTTTGCATAATAATCAACTTGAATCAAATCGAAATCAAATGATTTCGTTTCACTGCGGAACACACGAACGTTTATAAATATTCAAGGGCGTAGTTGGTGAATCGAAACATCGAAATTCAAGTTTTTTTGCTTCTTTTCGCTTTTAAATTTGCATAAATACACGATTTTTGATTTGTTTTAATTTTGCAAAATTTGGATTTTCTGATTTAAATACAATATATTTTATCGTTTGCATTTAAATCGAAAATATCTAATATTTATTCACTAATATTGATAACAACACTAACACCAATTTATTGCATTACAAAAATATTTTTACTATAAATATGTATTTTAATTTAAATGGGAATATATAATTTAAATATCCTTAATATATAGTATATACGATTATACTAGTTTAGTTTAATACAAAAACTAACCATGTTGTAGCTTAATATCTGGTTAGACACAACATTATGAAAGAATTAACTACCCAATAATAATTAATTAATTAATAATTAGGTTTTGAAAAATTAAAAGCATTGATGAGAACTAATACTTAATTTTTATAGGGAAGATACCCTGCAGACAGGAAGCATATAGAACTTATTTTGCGTACATATAAAATCGTGTAATAAGTTAACTTCTTAAGTATGTAATTGTAGTTGTAGACGTAGCGAATATAGAAAATGAGGGAACACAAAACTGGCGGAACGCAGAAAAAATGATTAGCTATGACGAAGTACACACAAAACAAAATAGAATAAAATCACAAACAACATAAGTTTAATCCGATCACCAAATACTTCGCACATAAAGAAATATTATTCACATATGGGTAAGCACTTGCCGTGCTTTAAACTAGAACGAGTTTATAAACTACAGCTTTATTATGGAAACACAAGTTCAATGAATTAAAAGTTAACTTTTGAGTTCACCTATTTTTTTATTTTCAAAACTATTCTTTTGTTGTTGTTTTGCATATTGTTTATGTACTATATGTAAAGCGTCCATTCTGGTGATTTTTAAACGTCCATTCTGGTGATTTTTAAGCGTCTATTTTAGTGATTTTTACATGGACGCTTTACATATAGTAATTACACAATATGCATAACAAATGTCTCTACAAAAAGAATAACTTTGAACATAAAAAAGAGAGAAAAGTTCTTCGTGAGATCTTTGGTTTTCTACGAGTTGGTGACGACTACCGCATAAAAGTGAACCACGAGCTGTACGAGCTTTATCACGACATTGATATAATTTAGCGCATTAACATCCAGCGGCTTCGCTGGCTTGAACACGGCGTGAGAATGTATGAAGATCCTCCAGGGAAGAGGCTGTTTGAAGCAGTAGTTGGCGGAAGAAGACGTAGACGTAGACCGTGTCTCCGGTGGAGTGATCAAGTTGAGAGAGCACTAACTGGACTTGATGTACGAGACTGGAGAAGGAGTGCATGCGGCAGAGGCGCCTGGAGAGGCATGCAGCGTCAGGTCGAAACTCGGTAAGGGGTTGTTATGGCCAAATAAGTAAGTAAGTAACTGCTTTAGTTAATGCCGCTAATTAAATAAGAAAGTGACAAAAAACCTGGAACTAGAGCAAAGAAAGTTTGTGCAGATTTGGCTACTTGTGGATAAACACGATTAGTCTTCGCTTCTAATTTGACAGGCACGAGTTCCAAGCCTGACACTTGCAGTCCAAACAAATTATATACGGACTATAAACTAATTAAAATTCGATTATTTCCTAAGACTACTGATGATAGGTACTTGGTAATACTCGAAACAGCGTTGAATGGTCAGCCAAATTTCAATTTTCAATTTGTACTTTCTTTATTTCGTTGCTATTCGAAAACCCTCTAAATTTTAAATATAGCTTCTTTGTCACTATAAAGAAAGCGTAGCTTTTTCAGCTACACTAATACATACTTATAATTTAATTTACATATCAAATTATTTTAATAGTAGTTAATAAAACTCTTTTTCACTTATATAAATAGTTTTATTTATAAAATTTATTTAATATATGAATTTTTGTTACATTGAAATATATTTTTCTATAAAATTTTTTTATTTAATGGACAAAGAGTTTAAGCTATAAGCTATAACTGTTTGTCCATTATATACTAAAATTTTATAACATTTTTTGCCACTATTAATATAGGTTTTGCCATTAATTCAATGCTTAATCTCCGATTGAAATAACTGAAAACAAATAGGCACGTAAATGAACCAAGGCAGGTATTTCAAAGTGCTATTTATTATGCAGTGTTGCGTCGATATGAAACCTATATTAGTCAAACAAACTTCATTATTATTGAGAAATATTTCGGCTATTGACTTATAGTAACTATTTTGAAATGTACCGTCTAGCTTTGAAATTAAAAAAAATTTTATAATAAGTTTTAATAGCTTGAGAGTTATTGGCAAAAGATATATAGTAGTGGATAGTCGGTTGGTTCCGAAAAGTGATATCTTGTTAAGATAACATATAAATCCTAATAGAAAAAGATGCAAGCATGTAAATACGATGAAATCGATAATGTCAGTTGTCAGCAGTTTAAGGGGTGTGAAAAATTTACAGCAATCAAAAAAATTTGGTAGTTTTAATGTTATATCGTCATCGTTTGCTCTGTCAATTTCATTTGAAATATTTTGTAAATCCTTTTTGGTTTGGCAATCAAATATAATTTTTTGCAAATTAATTTGATTCATATTAGAGATGGAACAGTTAGCATCTTCCGAAGAGGATTCTTTTGTTTGTGAAAGTTCATTTCTTTGATATTTAAATGATGCCATATCTTCAGTTTCTATATCTTTGTAGTAAAAAATTGTAATTATATAAATTATAATTTTAATTAAGTTATGAAGTATTAAATACCATTCGTAGTAGAAGTATATGTTTCTTCTGATCCATTTTTTATCAAGAATTTGTGCGGATCAGTAAAATTGTCCTCTTGCGAGATGATGTCATTAGTATTTGAATTAGTGTCATCTGTTGATATTTAGCACATAAATATTATTTTTCAAACTTTGTTAGTGAATAATAAATAAATTTCATAAAACTGCAGATGCATTGTTAAATTATATCCAATATAATATGAGTTTTATGGAAATTAAATACCTTGCTCCGTATCAAATGCTTTGGCGAATTTATCTTTAAATTCTAAAATATATTGACAATCATCATTAATTCTGTTCTCATCTGCTATTTTTAAATTACTAAATGAAATATTTTTCTACATACTTTAAAAAAAAATTGGAATACCTTTTTTACTTGAGTTTACGGTTAAATCATTTTTAATCTCAGATGTGTTTGAAAGTAAGCACATCTCATCAGTAATTACATGCGTTTTATCTGCTTCAATATGAAAAGTTAAAAATATATTTTTTAAATTATATCAGAGAATAATAATACCATTTGTTTTTGAAGTAGATGTTTCTATTAATCCATTAATAATATCCATGGTATCTTGTGCAATATAATCATAATAAAACGAATGAGTATTTTCTTCGCAGATGTTTGACCAATTTGCTTTAATGTATATCATATTAGTTATGTTTTTAACTCTATTAGATACTAATAAATACCTTTTGCAAAAAGGTTATACTCATTTGCAAACTGATCTCTAACATCCAAACTTTGTGATATACTTAATACAGCTTTATCAGCTTTTGTGGGAGTTGCTTAAATTTAAATTACACAACTTTAATTATTATTGAATAATTTTTAAGGGATAATTGCATACCTTGTTCCAAAGACGGTATTACAAATAATTGTTTGGCGTTTACACTACTTGCTTTAACAGTGCTAAGTTCAACTATGGAACCATCAAAAGTATTCTTAAAAGTTGGTATATCTCTCTCAGAGTTTATTCCTAATTTTGATTTTAAATTGAAAATATTTAATGATCAGATATTTTGTTTTTTAACGGGTTAATTAAAAATATTGGAAGTTAAAACGTCACAATTGCTTACAACCTTGTTATTGATAGCAACGTTGCGATCAGTGTTGGAGTTATGTCAATAGATAAATGTGAACTATGCTGTATAATTATATTATCGTTTTCTTTAAAACTTGAATTTTCGTTTGAATTTTATGTTAAAATTTCTTGTTTGATTTGACAAGATTTGAAAAATTTTAAATATTGAAAATTGGTCAAAATGGTTGATTCATTTTGGTTCTTTCTATTCAATATTTTGTATAATAAAACATTATCTAAAAATATTAAATTTACCTTCAATTTTCTTTAAAATTCCTGATGCCTGCTTAATTACTTTAAGTTTTATTAAATCTTCATACATAATACCTGACGTGTTCATACAGTTATTATTAAATATGTTTCTTATTCTATATTTCGGGACTTCCCCATTTTCATATGTATCATTTTCATATGTTGGTGTTATTTCAGGTGCAGTAAGATCCAAAATAAACATAGTTAATTTCTTTGCTCTATTCTGCTTTAAAATAAAATTTTTTAAATTCTGTTCAAAACGAATTACTGGCCGTGGTTCGATCCATATAAAAGGCATTACGTATTTTACTTGTGCTACTGTTAGTAAAATAAATTTAAGAGTATAATTCAATTTATTGGAACATATGCCATCCTCTTCTTGTTGATACAATTTTAATAAACTTTTTGGATACTTGGAAAAGTGTTCATCCTCCATTGCAATAATTCCAAACTCAGGAGCCGCTAGTAAAAATTCTTTAACTTTTCTTATGTTATTAGTTATAGCTTTATCAAAATTAAGTTTAATTGGAAGGTAAGTTTTTGGCCATTCGAAAATTTTAATAAGCTTTTCAAAATGTATTTGATGAGAACAATTTTGGCGCGAAAATTCTTCCAAAGAATTAATTAGATCAGTAGCCATAATTGCAAATTTCTCGGTAATACATTCGTTTGATTGAAGACTTAAATTTTCACCGTCATAAAAGTGATGGCTTGACTCAACTGAATTATATTTCAGAGCTTCTAATAAAGTATCTGGTTCCCATTTCTCTAACTGTATTTCTATCTTACCAAAGTTGATAAACATTTTGGCGTTTGCATTCACATTAAAGTCAAGAGATAAATTTGGTTCTTTGTTATGTATTTTGCATTCATTTGGTCCCAGAAATTGGAAGTTATTAGTCTCAATAGAATTTTGCTTTAAAATCTATAAAAAAAGGTGTTTTTATATATAATTTTTCTTTATAGGTGATATGTAAACATTATAGCTTAACTCTATATCTGCTATCTGTATCTTAGTTCATCAATTTATGTACAGATTTGTGTAAGTCGTTTTTGTTTGAAAAATAAGTCATCTGGTAAATACATTAATTCACCTCATAAGAATATTATGTTTGTGGTGAGTTCGAAATATATATATATGCAGTGGCATAATGAGCTGATGGTTCTGAAAGTTTTTGTGGTGTCGACGATATAACCTAACCTATTTAATTAATATGTCAGATGTTAATGAAACCTCCAAACAATAATGCAATAATTTCTGTTCCCTATAAGGAACACTATGTCATCTCTACTATTTTTAGTTATACTAGTTATGGTAATAAAGAAAACGAAATAAGTTCGAAAGGATCTAGTATATATAGCTGATATTTTTTAATTTGTTTTCAATCCAGAGTATATAAAATACAAACTGTTTTCTCACATATTCAGGGTCCAAAAAGTTTCAGCCAAGATGGCATCTTTTACGGTGAGAAAGGAATAAAGAAGCGTCACAATAAAAGATGTCAAGTAGTTTAAGTATGTTGGCTATATCTCAAGGAGAAACGATAATAGTGGCGCGGAAAGCATGAAGAAGAACAACGATCATCTCAGTAACTTAGAACACTCGTTGTCTACTAAGTAAGATAGAGAATAGTGCTTCTTTTTGTCCTATGCTATGGGTACAAAAAAAAATATCTATCTAAAATATCTATATATCTATCTATATTATCTATTGTCAAAAAAATAGTGGTATTTCAGCTATAGTTACTTACTTTTTTGTCCTTATTAATTCTTAAAGAATTTTTGAGGATCTTAACATTCATTTTTAGTTTTAATATCTTTTTTATTTTTTGCTTTTGATATCTTTTCTTTTGATAGTGTTTCAGTATGTGATTTCTACACGCGATCTTATTCAACACTGAGTCTTTTATTGTAAATAATTTCTGTTGGCGGAAACCTTGGGTTTGCCCTCCACTTTTATTGAATTGATCTTCTGATGTTTGTGTAAGTAAATTATTTGAGTTATTATTGAAGTCGTATTCAGGAGCAGTATTTGTAGTATTTTCCAAGGAATTTTTGTAGTTATCTGCTTGGGAGCACAACTTTGGAATGACGGTATCTCCATCATTAGATAGGCCTGATGTAGTTCCAGAAGCAATTAAATATTTGTAATTTTTATATCTCTATTTTTTATACTTACTTTCTAATTCCGCTTGATTCATGGTGCTTGTGACAGGTTCTACTATTACATTTTCTACCGGAACTATACCGATTTCTTCATTTTTTATTTCAACATTTGTTGATAGATCCGGAGGCGCATCTTGGGGATTTTGCCCCAAAGACTTACATGCTTTGCAATCTTGCATTTTTAAAATGTTATAATTTTGTGATCCAAAATTTTTGTACAAGAGATTTTAACAATAATGTTAGTATATATTATACCAAAGAACTTATATTGCCGAAGTAATATGTTAAAACAATTTTATGAAAAATCTTCTGAAAAAACAAAAATTTTGAAAAAAATTTTGACATATGAAGTTTGTTACTTTTTTACACTTGCATTAAAATTATAAATATTATCTTACATACGGTATTAAAACTAATTAAATAGTTTAATAACGTGAGCATAATTATTACATTAAAAACAAAGAGCTGCCTTTAGAGGTCCTAGCATCTAACTTCATAAGAAATAGTAATTTTTTATGACTTGAAATGATCCATTTACAACATTTTTTTAACCTTGCTTGCTACTAACGTGACTAAGTAAGGCTATTGTTGAAAAATTATCCATCGATTGTAGAGTATATTTAGACATATGTTAAACCTTTTTAAACAAAATTTTAATAATTACTAATATCCAACAACACAACAAATTCCACAACTTATCAATTAACAAATTAAGAAGATATATCAATAATCTAATGATCGCAACCATCACAATTTTTCATAGTTTTTTTATTATAAAGCTATAAGGTGCTTACAATATTTATCAGGAGGCTGATATTTAAATCTCCTTTACATTTGAACCAACTGAATATGATGCATTACCGAAGAGTACAAGCTATTCCTTTAGTTAATATATCGCATTTTTCTAATAAGTGCTCTAATGGCTTAGGTTCTTTGTCGCAGAATCTGCAATAAAGTTGTATGTAGTAACGTGTTCGGAGGTGGTTTAAGCCTACTACAGCAGGTCACCAACTCGGTTTACAATGTCATTCGATCTTAGAAAAACCAATAAAGAATTTAAATACTATTATTATATAATTATATCATATAATATTATTAAATTAAACTCAATTATTATAATTTACTGATGAGAAGCCTAAAAGGATTGTCTCAAATCTATTATGCTTACAATGAGTTTTTATCTCTTTAGTCTTTCTTGATCTTTTAGCATTCCCTACCATACTTCTCTAACTATACTGTAATTGGGTCTATGCCCCAACATAACCGGAGGTTTATTTTTAATGAGTTTATCGGTTTGTCTATATTACAGGATAGTTAAAGAAAGCTGAGATCTAAGGGACAACCTAAGGGTATAGAACTCAATATGCCAAGAGTTCTATACCGTATTTCTAAGAAATTAAAATTGATATCGAATGCAAAAGATATGATTCCAATACTAAATATGTAAGCGGATGACGATTAATTTAAGAGTCACTACCGTTGGTGGTATATTATATGCATAATTTAAAACGACTTTAAAATATTCAAGTATAGACTTACCAATTAAACGATTTAGTGCGATCAATATGTAAAAACGTATATGTAAAAATACACAAAAATATATAAACTTAATATTTACATTTATAAAATTGTATTATAAATTTTATAAGTGAAAATTTAATTTTTTAATTGACAGCTAAACTAATAAAATAAAATTCAATGCAACTGACACAAAAAAACTTCATAAGTTATTGCTAGAGATAATCAACCTACTTAATCTTTAATGACTTATAGTATGAGCTTATCTTACAAATCTTTTTTAAAGAATTTATTCAAGTTTTCTTATTTCAAAAATAACAAAATCCTAGGCTCCTCAAGATAAACCCGATTATAAATTTAGTACGATAACCTAAACATACCATTATTACGATTTACGATTCCGTTTAAGTCCGGCTTTCACTTTCTGAACCATTTTAGGTGATGTTGCTGCTTTTTTTTCGTCCTCTACCATAGCGTTTGACGATGCTACATGTACTATTATAACGATTTATGGTACGATACACAAACATTTTAATCACT
>NC_051847.1:47862502-47892840 GCF_002237135.1 Teleopsis dalmanni
AAAACAAAAATAAAATTTATTACTTCGTGAGAAAATCAGTTCTTCTAAGCCGAATGCAGGACACTTAATAAAAGCTTACCTAAATATCATCAGAAATCAAAAAAAGTATTAATTGTTCTTATATAGAAATACTAGCCTTGCAAACAATATATTTCTACAATCATTTTAGATAAAAGAAAATGTTATTTTATATTCCAATTAGCTTTTACTTTTACTTAGAAACCCATATTAGACTATATATCTACAAAACTGCACCTATGTACTACGTGGACAGAAAATCAACCAACCAGCTATTACTTATCCGATAAGGTACTAATTCATTGCCTTTTTCTTTGGTTTGTGTTATAATATATTATAGCGGCATATATGCCTAAATACATACTAATTTACAATGAGATTATATCTATAAAGACACATTTGTCGCGGCGTATGTGTCTAAATAAACACTAAATACAAAATGATAATCATAACAAAACACTAGTTGCGGCATACTTAGCTTTACATTCTTGTATAATTCAAGCCATAAATTAAAATATATCAATATATATTCACAAACTTATATATTAACATTCGTTTTGAAGAGTATTCAAAATTAAACGATTTTACAATTTTACCAAAACTTCAGTTATTCCAAACATTCGGAATAAACTGTTGAAAGCGTGATTATAAAAACCTTCCTTAACACGAGGTTACCATATTCTTTCTATCACACTCCAATCTATTCAGAAGGTATTAACAGGCTTTCAAATACAGTACATAACACTGATTCTCATTTTTGCACTAAAATTACGGCTGTTGATGTTTTTTTACACATTTCGATGATCAATAAGTATTAATATTAAAGACCAGATGTAGTGGTAACCAGTTTAGAATATTAGCATAATGCATACATAGCAAAGCATTTGATAATGTATAAAACTTTAACTGAGAATAATACTAAATCCAAAATATGAAACAACCACAGCAATACTTATGTATGTGAATGTGAGCTGCAAATATTCTTTAATATTAAAAATGTTATAAAAAAAAGATTGAAAATTCACATATATTCCTCTGATTCGTCCACTACATACATAATGATGCCAAGTATAATCCCCTGAATAATATAAACGAACATGTGAAATATAAATAGAATATTTCAGAAAATATATAGTGCGGTAATTGTGAACCACTTGTTATCTAACCTACAAGTGGTTTGATTAGCGTATATGGTAATGACAAATCAAGAAAAAGATAAATCGATTATATAAATCTTAATCTTAATTAAATGGATGTAGTATTAAAGGTGATGAGGTGATCAATTACTTCATATTTTTTTAATTTATATACTTTTGGCATTACTTTATTTTAAAAAGATGAATAAAAAGACAAAAACACCCATCGATCAACTTTTTTTTTCTCACCTTTAAAGTAATCATTCTCGACTGATAAACAATACACTGATTTAGGTATGACTTCCAGATATCTAAACGAGATTATTTTTATGACTGCAATTAACTCAAAATGTGTTACTCAGATTTATAAATTTAGCTTCTAGAACAAAAAAAATCAGTCTAATCTTTTATCGTATATCTAATCATATCGTTCCATTCTTTGTAACCATGACATCGTAGTGCTGAGTGTCTTCTACTTAATAAATGTCAGTTGTACCACTAAAAGATGACCATGATCTTAGTGTTCCACTTTATCTACCAACGACTTTAAGATTCATTATTTCTTTCACAATCCTCTATGTATTACATCACCGTAGAGATGAGTGTCTTCAATTTAATTAGTGTTAGTTATAGCACAAAAAATTCATTACGATCTTAATAATCCACTGTTTGTACCCACAACTGTAAGATCGTTTGTTTCTTTCAAAATCTTCAATGTATGACATTTTGACTTCATCGCAGAGGTGTTCGTTTCTGCTTAGTAAGTATCGGTTATAGTACTAAATACATTCATTACTTTGTACCCATCACTTGAAGATTCTATTTTTTGTTTCAAAATCCTCAATGTATGACAGTTTGGCTGTTATTATAGGGCTGAGTGTTGTCTGTTCAGTTAGTGTCGATCATAGCTCCAAAAATAAACCTGATCGTGGTCAAAGTTCCATTTTCCATTTTTTGTATCCGGAGTACGTGCTATATTTTTTTATTTTTTATTATATTTTATTCTTATAGTTCTTTGCCGACTTATTCATATACTATGCAACCTTCGTTATTAATATTATTCGTTTTCACTTCGAAAATTTAATTGTATTGAAAATAAAAATAATCCCAAAATAATTTCCATTTGTATAAATAAATAGGTTTATATTCACTAGCCGTACGGAGCGGTATGCAGATCTTATGAGGAATGCAGCAAAGCTTGTGAGGAATACATAAATTAGTCAAAGAGAAAGAAGGCACTCTGTAGAAGCCCCCAGTACAGAAAGATTAAAAGTGCTCAGTTGAAGTGACTCAACATAAGACCTGAACATAATAAATATTAGTTCCCAAATCAAATAGGTAAAATTAAGCCCACAGCAATAACGAGATTTATAATTAGTCTAGAATTATTTTAGTTGTACTTTTAGGCGCACAATTGATCTTTTAGGTCGATATTGCTTCATAACCCATTATTTAATTATAATAACAATAATAAATATTATTTTCAAATACTTTCTTTTTAGGTTACCTTAAATTCTGCAATAAATTTGGCATTCCGTATGAAATTCCATAATTTAGAACTGTAATTATTTTAAATTTGATAATGTTTAATAATTTGAATATATGTAAATACATATTTACATATTCATTTTATTTATATAGTATGGTATATCAGAAACATTTGCTAAATTTACCACAATTTGATATTTGCTCTTTATGCACTAAATTATTTATTGCGGTTAATAAGCAAAATTCAGTTTCACATTAGAATAATTTGATTCGAATATAAATATTTATTTTATTATGATAATTTAGAGCTTTTGAAATTTTATGAAATCGTCCATATATGAATTACATTTTCAAATTAAATAAATTCAAATTTTCATAAAAAAATGCAGTTCAGTTGTAAATTTGCTTTAGTAACGCAATTATTTTTCAATTAAAAGACCAAAGTGTGAAAAACTTTCTGGAAAATGTTCGGTTGTGCCACATTGTGGGCTAAATTGGTAAGGGAAAATGTGCTGAATAAGAAACTTGGAAAAATTCAATGAAGCAGTTCATAACCAATTCTACACCAAACCGAATTAATTGAAAAAATGTTCCAAGTATAAGGATGGAATTGCAGGAAGGTCCTTTGTGTTATTCAAGGAAAATATGGGAAAGAAAAAGTGATCCTTAAGGCTTATTTACATGGCAAAACAACGCAGAAATTGATTTCATTCAATTGAGTATTGTTCGAGGAAAAATATTTTTCTATTCTATATGTACTTAGAAAATGTTTTTATGAAAATGCAATTGTTAATATAATAATTTTCATCAGTTTATACCATTCAATGTTTAAAATTTCATTATAAATAAAAACAAGAGACTTGTTTACTTAACTACTTTCAATTCTCCTACAGGCTTACGCAAAAATTTACTTTAAATATTTTAATACAATTTTCCGATTTCATTGAATTAAATTTTAAATACATAAATTCTGCAATATTATAAATCGAAGTAATAGAATAAATGAATTAAATGAATCAAAAAAAAAAAATATTCAAAGCACACATATTTCTTATCAGCAAATAAACAGATTTTATTCATTTGTATAGCAAATACTGAACAATTTTAATTCAAACAAAAAACTGAGTTATTGACATAACTTAGTTTTTTTTTTGTACCAAAATTGTTAAAATAACACTATATTATTTAACCAAGCCGCACTTAGTAACAATAATATCATGTTTGAGACAATAATTGCTATTACAATAGTCCTGCAACGTTTGTAACACATAATTACCACGTCGCACTTTTCCGAAGGCAATCCGTTTGCCATTTAACGATTTAATAGGTTTAAAACTAATAGAGAAATTCAGAGAACGATGTGCACAACCACGTATATATCGTATTGGAAAAGATAATACTCCAGCACCCATACCTTGATCCAGAACATTCATATCGTGCTCGGCATTTGGGGATGTAAGAGAGTTATTATCAAGTTGTAATTCAGATTCACACCATAAAGGTGCAAAGAATCGAAATGGTTTAAATTTATTTACATCATGTTTGGTACATACACGCACAAAATCCAATACTACCTCTGGACAAGCTTCTGTAAATAATTGTATAACCAATCGACCCAATGAACGTATACCCTTTACTTCCAAATCCAAAAATATTCTCGGGCGTAAAAGTTGACGCATTTGATGTTTGTCACATGAGTCCGCCAAATAATCATATCGGCTATAGATATGAGCTGGTACATCATAGACTGAACGCTTCCTAGTCGCTAGGATATCACTTTTGATTTTATGAGTTTCATTATTCTTGATATTACCTTGAACTGGTACGCTTTTACGCTGATTGAGCATAACTTCTGGAGTTCTTGAAAATGTTCGCGATGTTGTTTTACGTTGTACGTTACCACTCATTTTCTCAAGTAATTCAAAATAGGTAAGTTTTTTCTCGAGTTTCTTTCTAATCGGTGGATTAGTTTTCACAATGCTATGTGCATTTTTAATTCGCCTAAGATGTGCCTGATAGGATAAATGATGTTCTGACTCCGTTCGCATAGACATTTTCAAAAGCGAATTTATTATGACGGTTTAAAATAGATAATAGCCCAAAGTGTTTTAAAACATTGTAATATACAGTTAATTTCGATGAAATATATATGAGAATTACTTAAATATTATTTATAGATTTATATTATATTTGACATATTTTATTAATTGTTTCCAATATACAATTTTAGCATGACCAACAAGTAGAAATTGAGTGAAATTTTTTAAAAAATGTAATAAAAATTTTGAACCAAACTCAATAATGTATACAAAGTTATCTTACACTATAGATCGCTCGCAAACTTAAACTCTCGAAACAGTCAATTTCTGCGCATCCAATATGAACCACTGGTTAACATCCGATCTTAGCTGTTATTACTTATACAATCATTTCGAAACCTTAATAAAAAGTAGTCTGTGAGACTACTAAAGCATAATTCGCTAAGAACCGCGCTCTTATTCTAGCTAAATATTGACAACCAAAAAATAAGTAGTTCACTATTGTTTCTTTTCTCGTTCCTACAAAAGTATACATAAGAAGATATTCCTACCCAGAGAGCAAAAGTACCAAACACTGACAAGTTGTGGAAATCATAATTTTTGATAGATTCTCACTTGGGAAGCTTAACAATTTCTTTAATTTTGTCGTATTAAGTGTTGTCTACATTATTCTATACCTGCTTTCGTTTTTCTAGACTATTAGTCACTTCAACAATGACTAACTAATAGAAACAGCAGTTCAAACGTCTCTGCATAGGGAAAAATAGCAACTTGTCACCCTTCTCCAATATCATTATATTCCGGAACCTGCTTAAAGAGTATCTTGAAAACGATACGTATATGTTAGCTGCCTGGCAAGTCTGAATATATTATAGTCATTTATGATCTGAGTACATATATGTAATTATTTCAGCTTGAACGTGCTTGTTTACTCAGGCAAACTATTACTTCCACTATAATGTAAATCTATGCTTATTAAACACTACAGTAAGTATAGACACGGATAGACTATTTTAGTACTAAATCCTTTATGAAGACACTCCAAGTTCTTACTCTACATAATTGCAAAGGTTATAGTTAGTTTATAGAGATTAATTTATAATTCGTTGAATTTTCCTTTTCCTTATGACATTAGTTTTTTTTTCCATTTTTTAACAGGTTATAATAAACCCTTTTGCCCACTCTACGGATCTGTTCTGTTTTTCAACAAGCGTGCAAGCTTGAGTTTTATATTTATGATATGATTGCTTTGCTGAACGGGTGAGTTTTTTGAACGTCATTACTGGTATCCCAATAACCTGCAAAGACCTACTATGATATTTCATTCAGTATTGCCACGCACTCAGCATCAGGGGTCTTAGAAAATATTCAAATTTCTTTTTAATTACTTTATAGTCCGTATATAATTTGTTTGGACTACAAGTCCAGGCTTAGAACTCATGTTGACAGGTGATGAAGCTATGGTTAATCGTAGTTTTCCACAAGTAACCAAGGCTATACAAACTTTCCGTAATCAAGTTTCAGGTGTTTGGTCGCTTTTTTTTTGTACTTTTTAAATGACACCATTCAAAGCACTTGCCGTGCTTTTTTTGCTATTTGTATCCATTTAAGTTTAGAATTCTTGTTAGTCGCAGTGTAAGAGAAGATACAATAAATAAATGTATAAGTACTTTACAAAAAAAAAATAGAGTTCGGAGCGTTAATACAATAAACCACATTGAAGTCCTTCCTAGTACCATGTTTGGAATTTGTGGTCTGCGAGCACCTCGGTTTTGAATAAAGCAATTATAGCCTTGGTATATTTTACTTATATAATATGATTCATTTAAGCTTGAGAACGGCTTGATGTTTTTTATATGTATATATGTGTGAATTTTAAGGTGACTAGATTAGTGCTATTACGTTAAAATCAAGAGTACTATATTTACATCTCAATTTTATTAATCAATTATTTTAAAAAAATTCAAAGGAATAAATACTTCATCTAAGACCAATTTAATACCTTGGGACCCATTGGTCCCTCTAAAATATTTGCGTATTGGACATTTTCAAAGTGTTACTATATTACTTTAGTAATTACTAAGTAATGATGTTTATGATTTTGTATACAAAACGCGTCTGAAAGTTAAACATTTAACGTGAAGTTCATAAATCAATGATTTTTGAAAAACAGAGTGTTTAAACTTTAAAAGAAACTTAATGAACTGGGTTCAGACACATCAAAGTGGAATGCACTTATAAAGCAACTTAAACAACTTCCATTAAATTGGCGTTAAATAGAATCGAATAAAGCGAAGTTGGGCTGTGCTAAATAAATTCAAAAGACCATTTTTGCCGCTAAAGTCTACTTCATTGGATGCAAATTCGTCTTCATTCATACTCCTATCAAAATGAAATAATTTTCCTTTAGGGAATACGAAAGCAAAAAATAACAAACCTGCGGGAGGATTTTTTAAAACCAAATTTCACAACAAATGCAAATTCAGAAGCTGGAGTGGCTCCTATATATTTCAATCGTCAGCAGCCATTTGCCGTTCGCACAGGAGCAATGTTGTTTTTAATATTCAATTTCTGTAGTTTCGCTGCAATCTTTTATGTAGCATAAAGTAAATTAGGACAAAAGCAAGTGAAAAGTGAAAAGTTGAAACTGAAAACTGAAAACTGAAAAGCATAAAAGATACGAGAATGAAACAAAAGTTGATAAAGTGAAATATACACTTCGAGTATTATTTTTAAAAAAGCACAGAAAAAATTTTTAAATCGGCAAAAATTAAGGCAATTACCCATTTCAGTGACTGAACGAAAAGATTAAAGTGAAAGGCCACGGAACACAGAGCTTCGTATCCGTAACTGTACTGACTGATAATTTTCCATATCCTCTCCGGCAAAGTACTCGTACACGCCAGCAGCGCCAGTACGTTGCTGTGGTATGTTGTTGACGCTCACAGATAATTGTTGTAATTTATGTTGTCATTGTTGTTGCCGCCATTGTCTTGATGTTGTTATATTGTTGCGGATTTTTTGCCAGTTGCCAGTTGCCAGTTGCCATTGCCATTGCCATTGTTATTGCTTTTTAAAGGTCACTTCATGTCAAAAGATAATTCACATAATCATGTTAATGTTGCTGTCTTAATTTTTACAATTAATGAAATAATAAAATTTGAATTATATTGTAATTAAAAGAGAATTTTAAATTATATTACACCAGAGGTGTTATTAAGTAGTGGTCGGTGTCCTGTGTTCGTTAGTCAGTGTTTATATTACAACTATTTTACATATTTTACAATATATTATGAATTTACTTGAATACACAAACCAAGTCTGCTTAGCCACACAATGGACATTTCCATTCATTCATACAATATAAATGCTAAAGCTTCCTTTAGCAAAGCCTTATCAGGATACTGTATAATGAATTCATTTCACTATGACAATGAAAATATTCACTTATAAAATTTCCTTTTGAATTTGTTTACAATTTATTACTTATTTTAATTTTATTATTCTAATTTTATTCATTATTTAATTAAATAAAATAAAGTTTACTTTTTAAATAATATTAAATGGAGAAATTGTAAGTAAATATTCTATTTAAAATGCAAAAATAATTATAAACTTTAGAAATAAAATAATAATCTTACAAACTAATAGAATTGATTACATTATTTTTGGATTTATCAAAAAAAAATGCGAGTAGAACAAAGAAACTTCAAAAATATAATTAACAATTAAAAAGAACTAAAATTAATTAATTGCATGATTCTAAAGTTGGTTTATATATTTCATTCTGATAAATTAACAAAAATTAGCAAGTTTAAACATACACGTCAAGTATGCCTTTAGGTTAATTGGTTAAAGAGCGCTGACTCTGAGCTTCAAATTTGGAAGGGCACAAGTTCAATCCTTAATACTCACAATCTGAAGGAATTATTAACGAATAATTAGTTATAAGAAATATATCCAAGATCACTGTTGATGGGAATTTGGCAATACTCGTAACAGCTGTATGGTTAGCCAAAAAGTCAATTAACTTATAAATAATAAAATTTTATTGTTGTGATTTACTACTATTCAAAAATAGTAATAAATAGTAAAATAACAAAACTCCAAGTTTAAAGATACAAGTTTTATATGGCTCTAGGTCAATTGGCTAAAGAACACTGACTTTGAGCTTCAAATTTGGCAAGACACAAATTTAATCCTTGATACTTACACTCTAAAAGAATTATTAATGAATAATTAATATAGGAAATATATCCAAGATCACTGATGATAGGTATTAATAGTCAAAAGAGCTGTATGGTCAGCAAAAATAATAAAATTTTATTGTTATGATTTGCTACTGTACAAAAAAACCTCACTATTAAAATAAAAATAAAGTAGTAAATTAGTTTCTATTAAGAAACAGTTTCTTTAATCATAATTGACTTTAAAAATCAATTTTAAAAAATTACCAGTTTAATTTATTAAATATTATACTATATTATAAAATATTATCACTCTTTAAGAAATGTCAGCTTAGTTTATTAAATATTATATATCTTTTTTATCTTTATTATTATTACAAACATTATAAAAAGCAAGTACATAACAAAGTTTCTTAGTACTATATCTAGTTACAAAAAACTAGCAAGTAGTTTGCGTTTGACGTCATCATATGTTTTTACTAAAGATCATTTTATGTAAAGTGTCATGAGCAAAATTGTTGTTAATTTCAATACAAATTAAAAAATTGAGAATGAGAGAAAAAAATATGTCGGCTCAAATTTAGTCATGAGAGCCAAGACTATCTGTGCCTTGTCACTTAGACAAAGCAGTCTAGTAGTAGTAGTAGTAGCAGTAGTATGTATGTTGATCCTTTTTTCAAGTCAGCGCAACTGGGCACTTTTACTCTTTGATAGCTGGGGGTACTATAGGGTCCCACCCATCTCATGCTTCATGATTATTCAGTGATTGATCTTAGATCTGTGTACCTCCCCGTGCGGAGACTGATTACTCTAAGATTAGATAGTGATAAGTAGGATAGCCTGTCAATTTTCGCATATAACTTTATTTCACTTCATTTTAAAAAAATTGTATTATATTGAAATTTATAGCAATTTTATTATATATATAAACCTTATAGTTATAGCATTATTCAGTAATAAATGTCAACATTTGTATATTTTTAAAGCAAATTATTAAAATAGAGCACAAAAAAGACAATTTCTACGCGCCCATGACACTCTAGATAGCATGACTTCTATGAATTCCAAAAAATTTATAAATTAATTTTCTTAATAAAAAGGAAAGAACGACATATGACTGAAAAAAATTTATTAAAAAAAAAATATTTTATAAAAATTAATTTACTAATGAAAGTGTTAATTACACAAAATATTTTCAATTTCATTCAGTTCAAGTAAATAATAATAAATTTTATTAATTTATAATTTAATTTATTGAACCGAACAATAGCTTAAATGTATTTATTGAAACTATATGAACACTATAATCCTGTTATGAACAACACTCGATTTATTAATGTAATTATCACTTATTTCGAAATGATGTTAAATTTTCCATTACAATTCATACCATTTAAAAATCATTTAATTATAATTCAGTCAAAATGTTTCAACTCAATAATTTTTAAAATTAAAGAATCTGAATTACAACATAATTACCAATGTAAATTATAAAAAGACATGATTCATGCATCAATTATACATAATATATGTGTAATATTTAAACAGTTAACATGTTCATTATGAGCGAGTACACCTGAGCAACCATTGAGACTATACTGAAATTCTTAATTTTCAAACAAAAACATTGAAAATAATGTGATATGACAGGATCTCCTTTAATCATTTTGTTCCATCAAGCATTTAAAATTAAACTGAGTCGTCGAGTCGTCGTGTAATTAAACGACATTCAACAGGCTGTTGAGGTTCGAGCTAGAACACACAGATGCTGCAGTTCTCAACGACTTAATCATTCTTTCAACATACCATATCCTGAGGGGATTCTGTTAAAAATATATGCGCATTACAGTCGAAACGATGACGTGTGCAGTTCATCAAGTTATGCCATTAACAAATGTTACGAAATGAGAGCAAAAAAAATATTTTTCATATGTCATTGAAATGACTTACATTAAGCAAGAGAGTTTCGGAAGCGGAAGCGGAAACGGTAACGTTAACTTAATGAGATATGGTTTCCAGAATTACATTTGTAAAAAAAAAATATATAATAAATTTAAATCTAGTTATATATAAAATAACCACTTGTGATACAAGATCTACTACAGACACATAGCTTCAGCAACTTAAACTAATGTAACTAATATTAATGCATAGTTGTAATCGCGTCTATACCAGAACATGTATGTACTTAACATACGAAAAAGTCGACATGTAAAGAAATTCTGCCTGCCTAAATCCAAATAAAATTAAAAACTTTTAATAATCCTTTTTGCTAAAGTAATATATTTTCACTTAAAATTTTCTAGAACCAAATTTACATATTAGAGATATTTTAATGAAATATCCGTACATGTCTGGTATTAACTTTAAACAAGCTTAATAAAAACATAATCTACAAGTGCACCCCAGGGGACCAAAATGTCATATCCGATTACAGTGTAGTGTTACCACAAAGCTCCAGAACTTCTTACCAAAACTTTCTCCTCAATGTGGCAGTGACTATTTTTAAATGTATTTTAACATGTGCCTGTGTATCTGAAATACTTGGCTTACAGCGAAGCGAAAATAACTCTACATTACCATGGCAAATGTTTTTAATACATACTCGTATATGAGAATAAATTCAACAATCCGTTTACATACTACACATAGTCCTGATCCTTTTAATTTTAAATATTTCCAAGCAACTAACATGCACTCACATGCTCAACTTCAATTTTTTCTCCACTGTTTACGGTTTGGAAATTAATGAGCGCCGATGGCGTTTAATATATTTCATATATCCAAAATTACTTGACTCAAATTAATATACTTGTAAATTTGCAAATAAAAATATGTAACATTTTATTATAATTTTAGTATGGATTTTTGTTTCAATTGATTTTATATTTTCAACCAGCAACTTTTGCCTACAAAACGAATAAAAAAATCTTAAACTTTAGCCATATCAAAATTATATTTCTCAAAATTAAAAAACTACCAATACCATAAAGAGTTAATAATATTTAAGAGTTTAAGTTTAAGTTTTTTTATAAAAAAATTTAATCATTGAAAAGAAGAACAGTGATATGTCAATATCAAATGGAGGTACACTTAAATTTACATAAGAAGAGGTTTCAAATATTTCAATAGTTCAAATAATTTTTATCTTACAAAACAATTATATTACATTAGTGTATATTCCTTCCCCAAATGTATAAACATAGTCCTTAGATTTATTTATAAAGCGGCGTCAGTATTTTAAACCCCCCTTTATCTGAGTATGCTTCTGAACAGAAAATCAATTAGTTAATAATATAACGATATAATATATATATATATATATATATAAATATATAAATAATATAAAGATAACGTTTCATACTACAGAAATAGAAGAAATGTACTGATGCTTATAAGTTGTCAAAAGTATTCATACACATTTTTTTCGCGTTAAAAGTATTTATACACGACATTAATTGCATTTCCTTCTTCTTAATTAAAAATTTTTTTTTAAATTTCTTATGCTTCTTTTATTAATATAATTAATATTTAGTTACAGCACCTTTGGCATTAATAACTGCCTGCAACCTCGCTGGCGACTAGCTAGCAATATCAAGAGTTAATTTGGACCAAATTTCCTTTGTTTCAATTACAGTATTACTACGTTTTCGATTTTTATCAATAGGCCTTAGCTGTTTTATGAAGGGCTAAACATGTTCTATGACATTAAAATCAAGGCCAAGGATGATTTAACTCTTTTAAAAATTGGTTAGTTCTTCGTCGTTTGTGACATCGAACTGAAGAGACGTATTGATAGGGTCGTTAGAGTATTATTGATTTTTTTGTGCACCACTTAAGTATTAAAATTAACATCTTTTAACTCGCAACTTCTCTGTTATAAGTTGCAATTTTACTACGAAAGTATATCTTTACAAATTTAAAATTTGGGATACTTTTTATACAGATTATATTTCTACTAAATAAGCATTTTCTTTCCAATCTGAAGTACATATGATTATTTTTAACTGACTCCAAAATTGTATAAATTTATAGTCATGTGGTCATGTGAAAAACCTTAAACAATTTCTAATTATTTAATAATTTATAATTAATACTTATTGCTTAAGAAAAATAAAATATATATATAAAATTCTTATTAAAATGTATAATATTTTATATATATATATAAATGATCCATAATTTAAAATATTTAAAAATTGTCATTTAACATAACTACATTTACAAATAATATTTTATATTATTTAGTTTTAATTCTCATTAGGTTGTTTTTGGTACGTATATATAATGAATCGTAATGAAACTAGTAGTTGTGGCATTATTGCCAGTGATATTAATCACGTTTTCATTATTGTATAATGCCAAAAATCTTAAATTAATAATTCGTCGCCTAATGTAATTTTTTTTCTTTTATCTGTGAATATGTTGTAAGCTTATGTCTTAAGAAAAAGAAAATATAAACATATATATTGAAATATATAATATTTTTTAATGCTAAGTAAATAGCCAAAGTTTAAAATATTTTAATGTTGTGCTTTAACTACGCTTACAGTTAATATTTTATATTAAGTAATTTTAATTCTCATTAGGTTGGTTTTGATATATTTATTAAATGTATCGCAATGGCACTAGCAGTTGTGGCATTGTTGTCAGCGATATTAATCGCGTTTTCATTATTGTATGATACACAAAATGTTAAATTAATAATTCGTCGCCTTAGCCAAAGTTCAAAATATTTTAAGGTTGTGCTTACAATTAATAATTTATATTATTTAGTTTTAATTCTCATTAGGTTGGATTTGATATGGCTGTTAAATACATCGCAATGGCATTAGCAGTTGTGGCATTATTGCCAGCGTTATTAATCGCGTTTTCATTATTGTGTAATGTAGAAATCATGTTGAATTAGGAGATAATCGTTCTATGGCGTATTTCAAGCTTAAAATTCTCTTTAGGTTTTATTTTTGATATTTATATAAAATTTATTGCCATACAGTTAATAAATGTGTCATTATCGCCAGCAGTATTAGTCGCTCATTCATTATTGTATTAAAAACTCTAAAAAAAAGTATACGAAAAATGTGGCCACATTTCAAAGTTAAAATATCGAACATTTTTAGAGTCATACTAACGAAAACTTTATCATATATCAGAAATGTAGTAAATACATACATAAATAAAAAGTAAATATTAAAAAACAAATAATATTTTCTATAAATATAAGGCATATATATATTATATATAGAAAAAAAAATGTTTTTTTTGGTTTATGTATAACTAATAGTTCTGTCACATTTTCGTACCTTTGAAATATAAAAATTCAATTTGTTGTTGGATGGAATATTTTTCAATTGAATGGTTTCGATACTTAAATTTTCGTCCTAAATTACGTGTGGTCAATATTTGCAGTTAAGATGGCAATAAAACAGCAAGAAAGTAGATACAATTAATATATAATCAAACAAAACTATAATATTGTATCAACATTTTGATTTTGGTCATTTTTACGTGACCATATAAATAAGTTAGAGGGGCGTTTGTGTGAAAACATCAATCTTAAAGAAGAGCATTGAGTTGAATTTATAAAAAACTGCTTTTCTTATTTAAATCAGACTTATTAAGTGATGTGTTGCATATATACAGGGTTTGAAGTGTTACCAACAAAAACAAAAAGATATATCTGTCAAACTGATATTGCCAACTATGTGAAATTTATAAGATTGACAGCTGTTTATATTGTTTACAAGCAACCACAAGAATATGCGTCTAAGTTTTATAAAACAAAAGTTTTTCGAAATGAACTTCAAACGAAATTGTGTGATTGCGTTATATTTGGCTGAAGTATCATAACCAGCTATTTTTCGTCAGCTCAAACACCTTAAAGTGATTAAAATGTTTGTGTATCGTACCATAAATCGTTATAATAGTACATGTATCATCGTCAAACGCTATGGTAGTGGACGAAAAAAAGCAGCAACATCACCTAAAATGGTTCAGAAAGTGAAAGCCGGACTTAAACGGAATCGTAAATCGTAATAATGGTATGTTTAGGTTATCGTACTAAATTTATACTCGGGTTTATCTTAAGGAGCCTAGGATTTTGTTATTTTTGAAATAAGAAAACTTGAATAAATTCTTTAAAAAAGATTTGTAAGATAAGCTCATACTATAAGTCATTAAAGATTAAGTAGGTTGATTATCTCTAGCAATAACTTATGAAGTTTTTTTGTGTCAGTTGCATTGAATTTTATTTTATTAGTTTAGCTGTCAATTAAAAAATTAAATTTTCACTTATAAAATTTATAACACAATTTTATAAATGTAAATATTAAGTTTATATATTTTTGTGTATATTTACATATACGTTTTTACATATTGATCGCACTAAATCGTTTAATTGGTAAGTCTATACTTGAATATTTTAAAGTCGTTTTAAATTATGCATATAATATACCACCAACGGTAATGACTCTTAAATTAATCGTCATCCGCTTACATATTTAGTATTGGAATCATATCTTTTGCATTCGATATCAATTTTAATTTCTTAGAAATACGGTATAGAACTCTTGGCATATTGAGTTCTATACCCTTAGGTTATCCCTTAGATCTCAGCTTTCTTTAACTATCCTGTAATATAGACAAACCGATAAACTCATTAAAAATAAACCTCCGGTTATGTTGGGGCCTAGACCCAATTACAGTATAGTTAGAGAAGTATGGTAGGGAATGCTAAAAGATCAAGAAAGACTAAAGAGATAAAAACTCATTGTAAGCATAATAGATTTGAGACAATCCTTTTAGACTTCTCATCAGGAGATTATAATAATTGATTTAAATTTAATAATATTATATGATATAATTATATAATAATAGTATTTAAATTCTTTATTGGTTTTTCTAAGATCGAATGACATTGTAAACCGAGTTGGTGACCTGCTGTAGTAGGCTTAAACCACCTCCGAACACGTTACTACATACAACTTTATTGCAGATTCTGCGAGAAAGAACGTAAGCCATTAGAGCACATATTAGAAAAATGCGATATATTAACTAAAGGAATAGCTTGTACTCTTAGGTAATGCATCATATTCAGTAGATTCAAATGTAAAGGTGATTTAAATATCAGCCTCCTGATAAATATTGTAAGCACCTTATAGCTTTATAAGAAAAAAACTATGAAAAATTGTGATGATTATGATCATTAGATTATTGATACATCTTCTTTATTTGTTAATTGATAAGTTGTGAAATTTGTTGTGTTGTTGGATATTAGTAGTTATTAAAATTTTGTTTAAAAAGGTTTAATATATGTCTAACTTAAAAAACAAACTTAAAAAAATTTTTATTTCCTTCATATGTCAAAATTTTTTTCAAAATTTTTATTTTTTCAGAAGATTTTTCGTAAAATTGCTTTAACATATTACTTCGGCAATATAAGTTCTTTGGTATAATATATACTAACATTATTGTTAAAATCTCTTGTACAAAAATTTTGGATCACAAAATTGTAACATTTTAAAAATGCAAGATTGCAAAGCATGTAAGTCTTTGGGGCAAAATCCCCAAGATGCGTCTCCGGAACTATCAACAAATGTTGAAATTAAAAATGAAGAAATCGGTATAGTTGCGGCAGAAAATGTAATAGTAGAACCTGTCACAAGCACCATTAATCAAGCGGAATTAGAGAGTAAGTATAAAAAATAGAGATATAAAAATTACAAGTATTTAATTGCTTCTGGAACTACATCAGGCCTATCTAACGATGGAGATACCGTCAATCCAAAGTTGTGCTCCCAAGCAGATAATTACAAAAATTCCTTGGAAAATACTACAAATACTGCTCCTGAATACGACTTCAATAATAACTCAAATAAGTTACTTACAAAAACATCAGAAGATCAATTCAATAAAAGTGGAGGGCAAACCCAAGGTTTCCGCCAACAGAAATTATTTACAATAAAAGACTCAGTGTTGAATAAGATCGCGTGTAGAAATCACATACTGAAACACTATCAAAAAAAAAGATATCAAAAGCAAAAAATAAAAAAGATATTAAAACTAAAAATGAATGTTAAGATCCTCAAAAATTCTTTAAGAATTAATAAGGACAAAAAAGTAAGTAACTATAGCTGAAATACCATTATTATTTTGACAATAGATAATATAGATAGATATATAGATATTTTAGATAGATATTTTTTTTTGTACCCATAGCATAGGACAAAAATAAGCACTATTCTCTATCTTACTTAGTAGACAACGAGTGTTCTAAGTTACTGAGATGATCGTTGTTCTTCTTCATGCTTTCCGCGCCACTATTATCGTTTCTCCTTGAGATATAGCCAACATACTTAAACTACTTGACATCTTTTATTGTGACGCTTCTTTATTCCTTTCTCACCGTAAAAGATGCCATCTTGGCTGTTTTTACGCGAATTTGTTTAGTTTTTTTTGCAAAATTTGAAACTTTTTGGACCCTAAATATGTGAGAAAACAGTTTGTATTTTATATACTCTGGATTGAAAACGAATTAAAAAATATCAGCTATATATACTAGATCCTTTCGAACTTTATTCGTTTTCTTTATTACCATAACTAGTATAACTAAAAATAGTAGAGATGACATAGTGTTCCTTATAGGGAACAGAAATTGTTGCATTATTATTTGAAGGTTTCATTAACATCTGACATATTAATTAAATAGGTTAGGTTATATCGTCGACACCACAAAAACTTTCAGAACCATCAGCTCACTATGCCACTGCATATAATCGTAATAACATTAACTTAAATAATAACATTGTTGTTTAACAATAACACTGAACCTCAAACAAACCCTAAAATGTTCCTTTAAGCCAAATCTGAAACCTAACTAAGATTCTCTGTTCTAATCAGTCGCTGGACACTAACAAAGCAAATGTGAGCCATGTTTTCGTCTTTCACACAACTACGACAGCAACCGGTAAATGCCATATCCAATCTTCTACCATGGTCCACTAACCGACTGTATATTTCGAACTCACCACAAACATAATATTCTTATGAGGTGAATTAATGTATTTACCAGATGACATATTTTTCAAACAAAAACGACTTACACAAATCTGTATATAAATTGATAAACTAAGATACAGATAGCAGATATAGAGTTAAGCTATAATGTTTGCATATCACCTATAAAGAAAAATTATATATAAAAACACCTTTTTTTTATAGATTTTAAAGCAAAATTCTATTGAGACTAATAACTTCCAATTTCTGGGACCAAATGAATGCAAAATACACAACAAAGAATCAAATTTATCTCTTGACTTTAATGTGAATGCAAACGCCAAAATGTTTATCAACTTTGGTAAGATAGAAATACAGTTAGAGAAATGGGAACCAGATACTTTATTAGAAGCTCTGAAATATAATTCAGTTGACTCAAGCCACCACTTTTATGACGGTGAAAATTTAAGTCTTCAATCAAACGAATGTATTACCGAGAAATTTGCAATTATGGCTACTGATCTAATTAATTCTTTGGAAGAATTTTCGCGCCAAAATTGTTCTCATCAAATACATTTTGAAAAGCTTATTAAAATTTTCGAGTGGCCAAAAACTTACCTTCCAATTAAACTCAATTTTGATAAAGCTATAACTAATAACATAAGAAAAGTTAAAGAATTTTTACTAGCGGCTCCTGAGTTTGGAATTATTGCAATGGAGGATGAACACTTTTCTAAGTATCCAAAAAGTTTATTAAAATTGTATCAGCAAGAAGAGGATGGCATATGTTCCAATAAATTGAATTATACTCTTAAGTTCATTTTAATAACAGCAGCACAAGTGAAATACGTAATGCCTTTTATATGGATCGAACCACGGCCAGTAATTCGTTTTGAACAGAATTTAAAAAATTTTATTTTAAAGCAGAATAGAGCAAAGAAATTAACTATGTTTATTTTGGATCTTACTGCACCTGAAATAACACCAACATATGAAAATGATACATATGAAAATGGGGAAGTCCCGAAATATAGAATAAGAAACATATTTAATAATAACTGTATGAACACGTCAGGTATTATGTATGAAGATTTAATAAAACTTAAAGTAATTAAGCAGGCGTCAGGAATTTTAAAGAAAATTGAAGGTAAATTTAATATTTTTAGATAATGTTTTATTATACAAAATATTGAATAGAAAGAACCAAAATGAATCAACCATTTTGACCAATTTTCAATATTTAAAATTTTTCAAATCTTGTCAAATCAAACAAGAAATTTTAACATAAAATTCAAACGAAAATTCAAGTTTTAAAGAAAACGATAATATAATTATACAGTATAGTTCACATTTATCTATTGACATAACTCCAAGACTGATCGCAACGTTGCTATCAATAACAGGGTTGTTATTAATTGTAACGTTTTAACTTCCAATATTTTTAATTAACCCGTTAAAAAACAAAATATCTGATCATTAAATATTTACAATTTAAAATCAAAATTAGGAATAAAATCTGAGAGAGATATACCAACTTTTAAGAATACTTTTGATGGTTCCATAGTTGAACTTAGCTCTGTTAAAGCAAGTAGTGTAAACGCCAAACAATTATTTGTAATACCGTCTTTGGAACAAGGTATGCAATTATCCCTTAAAAATTATTCAATAATAATTAAAGTTGTGTAATTTAAATTTAAGCAACTTCCATAAAAGCTGATAAAGCTGTATTAAGTATGTCAAACTTGGATATTACAGATCAGTTTGCAAATGAGTATAACCTTTTTGCAAAAGGTATTTATTAGTATATAGTAGAGTTAAAAACATAACTAATATGATATACATTAAAGCAAATTGGTCAAACATCTGCGAAGAAAATACTCATTCGTTTTATTATGATTATATTGCACAAGATACCATGGATATTATTAATGGATTAATAGAAACATCTACTTCAAAAACAAATGGTATTATTATTCTCTGATATAATTTAAAAAATATATTGTTAACTTTTCATATTGAAGCAGATAAAACCCATGTAATTACTGATGAGATGTGCCTACTTTCAAACACATCTGAGATTAAAAATGATTTAACCATAAACTCAAGTAAAAAAGGTATTCCAATTTTTTTTTTTAAAGTATGTAGAAAAATATTTCATCTAGTGATTTAAAAATAGCAGATGAGAACAGAATTAATGATGATTGTCAATATATTTTAGAATTTAAAGATAAATTCGCCAAAGCATTTGATACGGAGCAAGGTATTTAATTTCCATAAAACTCATATTATATGGATATAATTTAACAATGCATCTGCAGTTTTATGAAATTTATTTATTATTCACTAACAAAGTTTGAAAAATAATATTTATGTGCTAAATATCAACAGATGAAACTAATTCAAATACTAATGACATCGTCTCGCAAGAGGACAATTTTACTGATCCGCACAAATTTTTGATAAAAAATGGATCAGAAGAAACATATACTACTATTACGAATGGTATTTGATACTTTATTACTTAATTAGAATTATAATTTATATAATTACAATTTTTTACAACAAAGATATAGAAACTGAAGATATGGCATCATTTAAATATCAAAGAAATGAACTTTCACAAACAAAAGAATCCTCTTCGGAAGATGCTAACTGTTCCATCTCTAATATGAATCAAACTAATTTGCAAAAAATTATATTTGATTGTCAAACCAAAAAGGATTTACAAAATATTTCAAATGAAATTGACAGAGCAAACGATGACGATATAACATTAAAACCGCCAAATTTTTTGGATTGCTGTAAACTTTTCACACCCCTTAAACTGCTGACAACTGACATTATCGATTTCATCGTATTTACATGCTTGCATCTTTTTCTATTAGGATTTATATGTTATCTTAACAGGATATCACTTTTCGGAACCAACCGACTATCCATTACTATATATCTTTTGCCAATAATTCTCAAGCTATTAAAACTTATTATAAAATTTTTTTTAATTTCAAAGCTAGACGGTACGTTTCAAAATAGTTACTATAAGTCAATAGCCGAGATATTTCTCAATAATAATGAAGTTTGTTTGACTAATATAGATTTCATATCGACGCAACACTGCATAATAAATAGCACTTTGAAATACCTTCCTTGGTTCATTTACGTGCCTATTTGTTTTCAGTTATTTCGATCGGAGATTAAGCATTGAATTAATGGCAAAACCTATATTAATAGTGGCAAAAATGTTATAAAATTTTAGTATATAATGGACAAACAGTTATAGCTTATAGCTTAAACTCTTTGTCCATTAAATAAAAAAATTTTATAGAAAAATATATTTCAATGTAACAAAAATTCATATATTAAATAAATTTTATAAATAAAACTATTTATATAAGTGAAAAAGAGTTTTATTAACTACTATTAAAATAATTTGATATGTAAATTAAATTATAAGTATGTATTAGTGTAGCTGAAAAAGCCACGCTTTCTTTATAGTGACAAAGAAGCTATATTTAAAATTTAGAGGGTTTTCGAATAGCAACGAAATAAAGAAAGTACAAATTGAAAATTGAAATTTGGCTGACCATTCAACGCTGTTTCGAGTATTACCAAGTACCTATCATCAGTAGTCTTAGGAAATAATCGAATTTTAATTAGTTTATAGTCCGTATATAATTTGTTTGGACTGCAAGTGTCAGGCTTGGAACTCGTGCCTGTCAAATTAGAAGCGATGACTAATCGTGTTTATCCAAAGCTGCACAAACTTTCATTGCTCTAGTTCCAGGTTTTTTGTCACTTTTTTATTTAATTAATGACATTAACTAACGCACTTACTTATTTGGCCATAAGAACCCGTTACCGAGTTTCGACCTGACGCTGCATGTCTCTCCAAGCGCCTCTGCCGCATGCACTCCTTCTCCAGCCTCGTACATCAAGTCCAGTTAGTGCTCTCTCAACTTGATCACTCCACCGGAGACACGGTCTACGTCTACGTCTTCTTCCGCCAACTACTGCTTCAAACAGCCTCTTCCCCGGAGGATCTTCATACATTCTCACGACATGTTCAAGCCAGCGAAGCCGCTGGATGTTAATGCGCTAAATTATATCAATGTCGTGATAAAGCTCGTACAGCTCGTGGTTCACTTTTATGCGGTAGTCGTCACCAACTCGTAGAAAACCAAAGATCTCACGAAGAACTTTTCTCTCTTTTTTATGTTCAAAGTTATTCTTTTTGTAGAGACATTTGTTATGCATATTGTGTAATTACTATATGTAAAGCGTCCATGTAAAAATCACTAAAATAGACGCTTAAAAATCACCAGAATGGACGTTTAAAAATCACCAGAATGGACGCTTTACATATAGTACATAAACAATATGCAAAACAACAACAAAAGAATAGTTTTGAAAATAAAAAAATAGGTGAACTCAAAAGTTAACTTTTAATTCATTGAACTTGTGTTTCCATAATAAAGCTGTAGTTTATAAACTCGTTCTAGTTTAAAGCACGGCAAGTGCTTACCCATATGTGAATAATATTTCTTTATGTGCGAAGTATTTGGTGATCGGATTAAACTTATGTTGTTTGTGATTTTATTCTATTTTGTTTTGTGTGTACTTCGTCATAGCTAATCATTTTTTCTGCGTTCCGCCAGTTTTGTGTTCCCTCATTTTCTATATTCGCTACGTCTACAACTACAATTACATACTTAAGAAGTTAACTTATTACACGATTTTATATGTACGCAAAATAAGTTCTATATGCTTCCTGTCTGCAGGGTATCTTCCCTATAAAAATTAAGTATTAGTTCTCATCAATGCTTTTAATTTTTCAAAACCTAATTATTAATTAATTAATTATTATTGGGTAGTTAATTCTTTCATAATGTTGTGTCTAACCAGATATTAAGCTACAACATGGTTAGTTTTTGTATTAAACTAAACTAGTATAATCGTATATACTATATATTAAGGATATTTAAATTATATATTCCCATTTAAATTAAAATACATATTTATAGTAAAAATATTTTTGTAATGCAATAAATTGGTGTTAGTGTTGTTATCAATATTAGTGAATAAATATTAGATATTTTCGATTTAAATGCAAACGATAAAATATATTGTATTTAAATCAGAAAATCCAAATTTTGCAAAATTAAAACAAATCAAAAATCGTGTATTTATGCAAATTTAAAAGCGAAAAGAAGCAAAAAAACTTGAATTTCGATGTTTCGATTCACCAACTACGCCCTTGAATATTTATAAACGTTCGTGTGTTCCGCAGTGAAACGAAATCATTTGATTTCGATTTGATTCAAGTTGATTATTATGCAAACGAGCAAATTACACAGAGCTTTGTAACACAAACTTGCCACAACAATAATAGCACAATTAAACACACACAAACTGCATGGGCTTCCAACTCAGACCAATATAAACCATTCAAACATACACAAAAATGCAACTGTGGGTACACAGAAACCTGTTACGATAAATTATGCGCTTCAAAATGGCATGAAAACCAGAAAATAGCAAGGCATAAAAAGGGAAAAAAATTTAAAAAATAGAAAAAAAAAATAGGAAAAGAAAATAGAAAACAAATTGGAAAAGCTATAAAGATTCTTTGAAAATCGTTTTGTTTCATTTAAAGCCGGCAGTTATGTGAATTGAAACTGAATTATGTGTGTATGTGTGTGTGTGAAAGGAGTAGAGATTGGTGTTCACTAATTTTTCCTTTTTAATTAACATTTTCCGTAATTTCCTTCTTAAATTGAATTAAAAAATTAAAAAATTTAATATAAATTTTGAAAATATTCATAGAATTTCATTTCCACCAATATTTTCACTGACAAGTTCATTACGCTTTTAAGTAGAAAACTTCTCACGAATGTCACAACGAGCTCACCTGTAAAAGATACTGCGAAAAATAAAGTATCTGAATATATTAAAACCAAATTAAAAATTTTATAATTTTCGTGAGGAGTTTCTCCAAATTTTGTCGTGCACATGCATTCTAACTGACTCTGCTACGAATTATATATTCCTAAACTTTCATTTTAATTATAAAACAGTTCCACTTAATACTGTGTAAATCTTTTTGAATGTCATTATAATATCTCCATTGTAAAATTCACTGGAAATTTGTTGCATATGAAAATTAAAATTTTTAATTACCACCTGCAACTTTGCCCACTTGAGTTGTGCATTAGTTTCCCTAGAAAAGTTTCCTTACACCCCCGAAGTGTTGGAAATTGTGCTCCGTTTTCGTAAGCCTCGCCACGGGATCTTTTCACAACTGGCATACACAATTCGGTACCACCAGATGCAGTACCACTAAATGAGCGTGAAAATCTTAAACTTTTATTTACATAAAAAGTTGAAGTGAATTTAAATAGGAAATCGGATATTTTTCCTAGATTTTTACTGTTGATTTATTATTTAATAGCTTAAGAAGTTTTAACAATCAATTATCCAAACTACTGGAGGATGTGTATGTTTTAAATAAAAATATAACTTCGAAAAGGTGTTTTGATTTAAATGAAATATACGATATCAGTATGAGATAACGATATTTGGAAAATAAAAGCGAATATTTACACATAAGTTAAAAATATTTGATACAAACTATATCAAAGTATTTATCACTTTTAATAATATTCTTAGAAAAAATTTATAATGTTCAGTAACACTGATTTTTAAAGACATAAATGAAAACCTATCTTACTTATTTACTTACTTATTGTTATAAAATAATCTAATACGAATTATTAGATATATTAACTTCTGTGATATGTTAACTGCTTCATTGAATAAACTTTGTGAAATATATTAGACAATATTTTTATATCTTCTCTGGTTCTCTTTGGAACAACTCAATAAAAAGCAAAGAACCTTAAGTTGCGTGGGGTATTACACAATTTATTCCATGTGATTTTCACAGCGACAAACAGGCTATTTACATGCTTACTTACATATTACTAAGTCTTTGAAGAGGCTCTGGACCCTAAACACCAAATGTATTCAAATACAACACCTTGTAGGCGATATACCCGCTTAGTAAGGTATACGATTAACTGATCTCGGATCCGATCGAAATTTCAAACTTAATTGATCTCATTTTTGCAAAAATGTATCCAAAAGTCATCTCAATATTCCTTGAAGAATACCTCTATCGCTCTAACTCAGTTCTTAAGACCACTAAAATTAATATATATTCCACTGACTGGAAGTTTTTCCAACTTAAAGTAGATACCCAAACCAAACACCTTTATAATATTATTATTACTGAACAACTGGATAAACTGTTATTTAAAATCATTAAAATCCATACTGAAATCACACACCCAAGCCAGTCTTCCTAGCCAGTGTATGATTTTTTTACATGTGTCTAAGGTTACACAAAGTAGTCTGCAACTTCTAAGTAACAGAGTTATAATTTTTTACCATGATTACCTGCCGTTAAGACTTAACACCATGGTATTCTTAACACATGTATCAGTATAATGCGAATGAATGCTCTCATTCGAATTCTGAGGGTACTAATTAAAGCTCCAACTCAAATAAAAGTAACGAATACAATCATTTCATCTCCAGAACTTTAGGTTCTAACCAAAACCACCACGATACTCACATTCAAGAACAAACCTCTATTGATCAAGACAGCCGAAACTGTGAATCCTGTACCTCGTGGTACCAGATTTACACATACAATTGAGTTACTACCATGATGATGTGAACAGTATCGTTTGGTACCTACTGTATTTTAATCGCCTCTTACGAGAAACATGTTTTAACACGAGAAAATTCATTAGTTGGTCCCAGACAATTTAATTAGGACTCTGGAAACAAATGAACACTTTCTTTGCAAATAACCAGATTCGACAAGATTAAAGATATTCCACTATTGGTTCTTCAAAAAATAATAAAAAAATATAATATACATATAATATAAATATCAAATATCAACCAAGCAAATAGGTCTTAAACTTTCGATTTTCATGACCGGGTCTATGGTAACAAAACCACAGCCAAATGCTACTGTTATAAAGGAGGAAATTCTGCAGCCATTTAAGCTAATCAATCAATCCATTTCCAAAAATATTTTCACATGAAAAGAATATTTTTTTTCGTATGGACCCGGAGGAATAATCTTCTAAAGATACAAATGGCCCGTATCATAGCATGCCCGATTCATACACGACTCATTGAGGCATACATGTCTACGGACTAAAAAATCCCACCTTCTCAGCTCAAAATCCTGAAGATCCCTGCAATATGTCCAGTTAAGGTATTCCTTCACAAGAAAGGAATAGAAATGTTGAAAAAATGAATATGGAAAAGATGTATTTTTATTGAGGGTGCCTATATTGACGATGTAGAGTACTAAAGCTGATTTTAGCAAAAAAAAAACGCTGCTTTTTAGTACTTAGTGTAGGGATTTACTAGTTAAAACTTTTTAAAATCTTGTATTTATCACAAAAGTTAGCCTTCATAGTGTCCAGGTATTGTCATTAGGCAATGTACCGTGGGCATGGGTCGGTAACCATGTAAGCCATGACAGTGACAAAGCTCCAATCAACAAATAACTGGAGATTTTAACACTAAAGTGTACAAATTCAGTATAAGTTTCAGCTAAGTATTTGTTTACTTTGATATTTAAACTAATATTATTTTATAGTTTTATATCAAACTGCTTTAAATAATAACAATAGTAGTAATAATAACAATAATAATAAGAGATATCCAATTGAACCTTCCTTTCATTTCATAAATATTATAAGTTCTGTCATTCACTGTTTTCCTTATGTCAGCAAGTTGAATTTGTTATCTTAGTAAAAATCAAAACCAAAAAAATTTCAAAACGTATAAGAAATCGCATTAGTATTCGAATTCGATTATGCAAATTCATATCTAAAGTATTTGATTAACCTATACGACATTTTTAGCAAAAAAGAAGCTCAAACTTGCAAAATCGTAAGAAGCGCACAGAGAAGCCAATACATACTATACTATATATAGATATTTCAAATGTATGCTAAAATATGTTGAGATACTGACACTACGTGAAACATCAAAGCAGCTTACTCTGCCACGAAACAGAAACAAAATGTAAATATAAATGTCGAAATAAAAGAGAAGCACATTTATTTAAGCAAACCAAGACATTATCGGGATTCCTTTTCATGTAAACGCTATGGCGAGGAGCTGTTAACCCTACACACCCATTTCAGCCACAGATTTTCCAAGCTAAATTGCCACATTGGCATGCGTTGGGTTAATGCTGACATTTTTGGTTGATTTTACGTTTATTGTGAACTAAAACCATTGATGTTTCAAAAATTTCTTTATATTATGTGCTTGTTTCAAAAAAACCAAAAAAAAAAAACAAAAAAAATAAACAGAAATAACATAAATAATTTAAATGTCAAATTAAACATTTAAATCCCTTTTTGGAAATTTGCATTTAGTGTTGTTTATTTGAAAAGTTCCGTAACAAAACACCCATGATCTTAGCAACCACAGCACTAAACTGCACTTTGCAGTTGTGTTTTGTTCTCCAAAAATTGCAACAATTCCAGTAATTCGTCCTGTGCGAAATGAAATGCACAACTCTAAATCCTTGAGTGCCAACTCTGTGAGGCCATATCACCAATTGCTCCAACAGTGGTCGAAGTAAGGTTGCTAGTGTTAAAGCGAAATATTTGGCTTTAGCAACCGACAATACAATATTGGAAAATTCATTCATCATCTGGCAAAATTCAGTTACTAAACGGAGCAACTTAATTTGGGATGGTTTCTGTGGTAAGAAGAAAAAACTTTAAACAAGTCGAAACTAGTCGAAACAAGTCGAAACAAATGCAAGTGGTTCCATTAAAAGCAGTAAAAATTATTGCAAAATTGAGAAAAAATTTGAAAAAGGAATCATTAAAGAATGAATACTATTTTTGATGGTCATTGCTAAGTGGAATTTTAAGTAAGAAGAAAAGCAATCTGTAGTAAATACTTTGTACTGAAATGATGATTATAGTTTTTAATTTTCTGTAATATTGATTTACTTCGTCACATCAGTTTTCAAAAACACTTATATAAATAATTTATTTAAATAATTCAAATGTATTTTTAATGTTTTGACAAGCATTTGTGATATATTATTATAAAACAAGGAAATCCAAAAATTGATTAAATTTTTTTATAATATTAAACAATTACAACATATATATTTTATTTTGTATTATAAATAAAAAAAAAAATAATATATATATTTATTATAATAAAACTCCAAATAGGTGTTTTGTGATAAAGTCAGAGAAATCTTAGAGAATTAAAAAGATTTTTTATTTTTGTATATTATTGTAGTATTGTATGGTATTTATATTAAGTTCCCAAATAAGATTCTATGCACAAGATATTATACAATAAAAAATGTCTCTATCATCAGGTTAAGGACTCTACAATTAATAGGCATTAATAAATATTAATAAAATATAATAATTTTGTGTGTTGTCCACATTTCAATGCAATAACATGAATTGATACATATATTATATATTATTAATACTTATTAATGTCTATCAATTGTAGAGTTCTTATACTGATGATGACTCTCAAGGAGAGTCAAAATATAAAATATATTATATAAAAAAATATTAAACAAATATTTAATTTAAAAATGTGACCTGTAGCCGAAAATAAAATATATAAAAAACATTATTAACATGACAAGATCGAGAAACAAATTCAAAATGGAATAATTAAAAATAACTGTAATTAATTAATTGAATTATTCCACAGCTTGTATATGATTTCGTTATAATATAATAAAGTTCAACCATTGATACTGGCAGTCTCAAAAAATATTCTACAAATTGTGACGATTTTTTCCAACACGTCACAAATAAATTATGATAGTTGAAAATAGCATGAAGTTATTATAGTAAACAAATAAAAAAACCCAACAACAGAATTAAAACTATTTTTGTCGAAAAAAAAATATATGTATAGCATGAAGTTATTATTATTATTGTAAACAAACAAAACAATAGAATTAAGCTATTATTAGTAAAACCAAACCCACGGAAAAAAAAATATTAGTCTAAGCTATGAAAAAATATATAAAGTATTAATAAAGTAAAAGGAATTATTTTAGAAAGTAAGATAATAATAAGTAATTATAAATTATCATAGAATTTAGTTATCAAAATTAAGAGAAACAATAAATCTCTTGAAAATACAAATTAAGTAATAATACTTCCGATTTCTTTGAGGGTAATTATTTTTGCAAAATTTTAATAATAAATATGCAGCGAACAACAACAGCAGAACATAGCGAAATCAGTAGCAGGCAATAACAACTTAGAAGAAAGCTACACAGTATGCACTCAGAAGTCAGTTATCCCGTTATATAAAATCCGTATAAAAGGAGAAGCAAAGTAAAACACAGGGACTTGGCCACAGCACTTCGAACAGTGCACATCACCAGAGGGACTTGGCCACAGCACTTCGAGCAGTGCACATCACCAGAGGGACTTGGCCACAGCACTTCGAACAGTGCACATCACCAGAGGTTCAATCACAGGTCGTGAAGCAGAACACTTCACAAGGTAATCACAGAGGTAATTATTAAGTCATAGAACTGATTCCTAGCAACACAGCCCTATCGGTAGTGTTGTTTCCTAATCCCACAGTGTAGCCCAGTCGGTAACACTGAACCTAGCAACACAGCCCTGTCGGTAGTGTTGTTTCCTAATCCCACAGTGTAGCCCAGTCGGTAACACTGAACCTAGCAACACAGCCCTATCGGTAGTGTTGTTTCCTAATCCCACAGTGTAGCCCAGTCGGTAACACTGAACCTAGCAACACAGCCCTATCGGTAGTGTTGTTTCCTAATCCCACAGTGTAGCCCAGTCGGTAACACTGAACCTAGCAACACAGCCCTGTCGGTAGTGTTGTCTCCTAGCCTACCTTTAGTCATTCTTTTGTGTTCTCTTATTTACAGGAGTTATATTAATTGTCCGTATTTATAATTACAATAAAATATCATTAGTACATAAGTATAACTATAAATATTGTAATAAATTTATTTTGAGAAAAATAATAAAAAACCACGAAACTAACGAAAATAGCCCGTTTTTTAATTACGAGAAGATTCAGGGTTACAGAGAAAAAATATTCTTGTAACGACTCTGGAATCCGGCGAGAAAAACCCCGGCTTGAGAAAAAAAGGTTCTTTACAAGTGGCGCCCGAGCAGGGACCCTGAATACAACGTAGGAAACTTCGTAATATAATAATGAGTAAGGAGGATCCGATTTTAGCACGAACCTGGTTGGTCACATCACAGAACTCTTAACTCGAATAAAACGAATTTAAGAACTCTGGAAGGAAAAAATATATCAACGTATATCACATGTGGAATACAAAGGGGCAGATATGAGTCCTACAATGCGCTCATCCATTCAAACAATAGAACATGTGG
>NC_051847.1:47892940-47897240 GCF_002237135.1 Teleopsis dalmanni
AAAATATGTCAAATATAATATAAATCTATAAATAATATTTAAGTAATTCTCATATATATTTCATCGAAATTAACTGTATATTACAATGTTTTAAAACAATTTGGGCTATTATCTATTTTAAACCGTCATAATAAATTCGCTTTTGAAAATGTCTATGCGAACGGAGTCAGAACATCATTTATCTTATCAGGCACATCTTAGGCGAATTAAAAATGCACATAGCATTGTGAAAACTAATCCACCGATTAGAAAGAAACTCGAGAAAAAACTTACCTATTTTGAATTACTTGAGAAAATGAGTGGTAACGTACAACGTAAAACAACATCGCGAACATTTTCAAGAACTCCAGAAGTTATGCTCAATCAGCGTAAAAGTGTACCAGTTCAAGGTAATATCAAGAATAATGAAACTCATAAAATCAAAAGTGATATCCTAGCGACTAGGAAGCGTTCAGTCTATGATGTACCAGCTCATATCTATAGCCGATATGATTATTTGGCGGACTCATGTGACAAACATCAAATGCGTCAACTTTTACGCCCGAGAATATTTTTGGATTTGGAAGTAAAGGGTATACGTTCATTGGGTCGATTGGTTATACAATTATTTACAGAAGCTTGTCCAGAGGTAGTATTGGATTTTGTGCGTGTATGTACCAAACATGATGTAAATAAATTTAAACCATTTCGATTTTTTGCTCCTTTATGGTGTGAATCTGAATTACAACTTGATAATAACTCTCTTACATCACCAAATGCCGAGCACGATATGAATGTTCTGGATCAAGGTATGGGTGCTGGAGTATTATCTTTTCCAATACGATATATACGTGGTTGTGCACATCGTTCTCTGAATTTCTCTATTAGTTTTAAACCCATTAAATCGTTAAATGGCAAACGGATTGCCTTCGGAAAAGTGCGACGTGGTAATTATGTGTTACAAACGTTGCAGGACTATTGTAATAGCAATTATTGTCTCAAACATGATATTATTGTTACTAAGTGCGGCTTGGTTAAATAATATAGTGTTATTTTAACAATTTTGGTACAAAAAAAAAACTAAGTTATGTCAATAACTCAGTTTTTTGTTTGAATTAAAATTGTTCAGTATTTGCTATACAAATGAATAAAATCTGTTTATTTGCTGATAAGAAATATGTGTGCTTTGAATATTTTTTTTTTTTTTGATTCATTTAATTCATTTATTCTATTACTTTGGTTTATAATATTGCACAATTTATGTATTTAAAATTTAATTCAATGAAATTGGAAAATTATATTAAAATAATTAAAGTAAATTTTTGCTTAAGCCTGTAGGAGAATTGAAAATAGTTAAGTAAACAAGTCTCTTGTTTTTATTTATAATGAAATTTTAAACATTGAATGGTATAAACTGATGAAAATTATTATATTAACAATTGCATTTTCATAAAAACATTTTCTAAGTACATATAGAATAGAAAAATATTTTTCCTCGAACAATACTCAATTGAATGAAATCAATTTCTGCGTTGTTTTGCCATGTAAATAAGCCTTAAGGATCACTTTTTCTTTCCCATATTTTCCTTGAATAACACAAAGGACCTTCCTGCAATTCCATCCTTATACTTGGAGCATTTTTTCAATTAATTCGGTTTGGTGTAGAATTGGTTATGAACTGCTTCATTGAATTTTTCCAAGTTTCTTATTCAGCATATTTTCCCTTACCAATTTAGCCCACAATGTGGCACAACCGAACATTTTCCAGAAAGTTTTTCACACTTTGGTCTTTTAATTGAAACATAATTGCGTTACTAAAGCAAATTTACAACTGAACTGCATTTTTTTTATGAAAATTTAAATTTATTTAATTTGAAAATGTAATTCATATATGGACGATTTCATAAAATTTCAAAAGCTCTAAATTATCATAATAAAATAAATATTTATATTCGAATCAAATTATTCTAATGTGAAACTGAATTTTGCTTATTAACCGCAATAAATAATTTAGTGCATAAAGAGCAAATATCAAATTGTGGTAAATTTAGCAAATGTTTCTGATATACCATATTATATAAATAAAATGAATATGTAAATATGTATTTATATTCAAATTATTAAACATTATCAAATTTAAAATAATTACAGTTCTAATTTATGGAATTTCATACGGAATGCCAAATTTATTGCAGAATTTAAGGTAACCTAATAAGAAAGTATTTGAAAATAATATTTATTATTGTTATTATAATTAAATAATGGGTTATGAAGCAACATCTACCTAAAAGATCAATTGTGCGCCTAAAAGTACAACTAAAATGATTCTAGACTAATTATAAATCTCGTTATTGCTGTGGGCTTAATTTTACCTTTGGGATTTAATATTTATTATGTTGAGGTCTGATGTTGAGTCATTTCAACTGAGCACTTTTAATTTTTCTGAGCTGGGGGCTTCTAAAGAGTGCCTTCTTTCTCTTTGACTAATTTATGTATTCCTCACAAGCTTTGCTGCATTCCTCATAAGATCTGCATACCGCTCCGTACGGCTAGTGAATATAAACATATTTATTTATACAAATGGGATTGTACTATTTTGGGATTATTTTTATTTTCAATACAATTAAGTTTTCGAAGTGAAAACGAATAATATTAATAACGAAGGTTGCTTTGTATATGAATAAGTCGGCAAAGAACTATAAGAATAAAATATAATAATATATAGCAAAATATAGCACGTACTCCGGATACGAAAAATGAAATAACTATGACCACGATCAGGTGGATTTTTGGAGCTATGACCGACACTAACTGAACAGATAACACTCAGCCCTATAATAACAGCCAAAATGTCATACATTGAGGATTTTGAAACAAAAAAACATGGGTACAAAGTAATGAGTATATTTAGTACTATAACTGACACTAACTAAGCAGAAACGCACACCTCTGCGATAAAGTCAAAATATCATACATTGAAGATTTTGAAAGAAACAAACGCTCTTACAGTTGTGGGTACAAACAGTGGATTATTAAGATCATTATGATTTTTTTGTGCTATAACTAACTACATAGAGGATTGTGAAAGAAATAATTAATCTTAGCACTACGATGTCATGGTTACAAAGAATGGAACGATATGATTAGATATACGATAAAGGATTAGAGTGATTTTTTTGTTCCAGAAGCTAAATTTATAAATCTGAGTAACGCATTTTGAGTTAATTGCAGTCATAAAAAAATGTCGTTTAAATAGCTGAAAGTAATACCTAAAACAATATATTCATTATCAGTCGAGAATGATTACTTTAAAGGTGAGAATAAAAAAAGTTGATCGATGGGTGTTTTTTGTCTTTTTATTCATCTTTTTAAAATAAAGTAATGCCAAAAGTATATAAATTAAAAAAATATAAAGTACATTGTGACCGAAAAGTTTCCGGTCATAAATAAATAAAACGCAAAATTCTTAATCTTCATCAATATTTATTTTATCTCCTAAAATATGCTCATTAGAAGCGATACACAAATGCCAACGTTCTTCCAATCATCAAACATTTTTATAGGCGCTTTCCGGTATGGCTTTGAGTTCCCTCTGCGAATTCTGTTTTACGTCTTCTATGGATTCAAAACGCGTTCCTCTGAGTGGTAATTTGAGGTTGGGAAACAGGAAAAAGTCACACGGTGCAAGATCAGGTGAATACGGTGGCTGTTCGATGGTATTTATTGAATGTTTGGCCTTAAAATCGTTGATAATGTTGAACAAATTGAGGTGAATCGGAACAAGCCGGGCGTTGACACGTCGCATACACAAATTGTCCACCAAAATCAAACGAGCCATCTCACGACCGATGCCTAGCTCTCGTGCTATCTCTCTAACACTCACATGAGGATTTTTGAACACGATTTCCTTTGCCTTTTCAATGTTTTCGTCGGTGGTAGAGGTCGAAGGTCGTCCAGAACGCGGCATGTCTTCGACGGTCGTACGACAGTCCTGAAAGGCTTTGTACCACTCATAAACTTGAGTTTTCGATAAAACTGATTCCCCATAAGCCTTTTGTAGCATTCGCAACGATTCTGCACACGAAATTTCGTTCGAAAAACAAAATTTGATGCAAACTCTTTGTTCAATATTTTTTTCCATTGTTTTTTTCGCAACGCACTACTGAGGTGAACTGGTTTCAACAGCTGCCGTAAACGAACTGTCCGACAGATCGCGCTCATTTTTGGAATAGTAATTAAGGACAGTGCTGCCAAACTACATAAACTTAAAATATCGAAAAATATACAGCGCGCGAATTTTAAATGAGAACCTCCGAAAACC
>NC_051847.1:47897340-47907546 GCF_002237135.1 Teleopsis dalmanni
TGCTATTAAACAGTGATAACAGCGGACTTAAAGCACGTATTCTAAAGTTTTTTTTATTCATAAAGTATAAAATAAAATATTCCATAATTCTTTCGTATTCCGCCATTGTCGTCTTTAACAAAACTCAGCAAATAGAACTGTATCTTTAGTCCGTTCAAGTGAGTAAGTAAGTATGAACTTGATGAGGAAGTGGGGGCATATAGATACTTTTAGTTAATTTATAGGCGCATGCTACTTATACGTAAAGTTATTGTTAAAAATATATCAGATTATATATGCTTATATATGCTTATCGACAACGTGGATGTCAATCTGATTGTCCAGTTATAAACGTTTGCCTATGTTAGCTGCCTTGTTAATATCTTCGCTGTACACACGAATCTATGTAGAATATGCAGAACTTTTTTTTGTATTTTATTATTTTATTTCTTAACTAAAGATAAGTATCGACGATAATTGAAATATTGGACTAGAAACAAGTTAACTTATGAATAATTGTGTTTCATTTTATTAATTAACCCATACCTGAAAGTTATACTATTTATTTATGTAGACAATTTCTTTGATTTTTTAAAGAATACATAATTGAATCCTCATTCACATATATTATTCAATTTGAATAATACTGTGCAATCTAAAATTCTCTTATTTGATTTTTCAACTACTTTAGGTTAATAATTTAAGCTTAGTCTACGCAACCCATATTTTCTTACACGCCTAGATCTGTATTAATAACGGGTTAAAAATTAAAAATTAATATTTTAAATAAATATTTATTATTTATAAAAAGATTTCGAAAAGTAGTGAATTTTAACAAAAAAATTCTTCCTTTTTTATATTATTTCACTTAGTTGAATTTTTGACTGACCATAAAGCTGTTGCGATTATTGACAAATACCCATCATCAGTGGTTTTAGAAATTATTTCTTATATTTAATTATTCATAAATAATTTTTTGAGACTACAAGTATCAAAGGTTTAACTCGTGCTCTGCCAAATATGAAGCTCAGAGTCAGTGTTAATTAGACAACTAACTTAAAGCCGTACTTGACTTGTATGGTCGAACTTGGAAACCAGCTGCAAAATAATTGAATTAATTAATCACATTTTTATTTTTATTTTAATTGATAAATTTCAATACCGTATGGGTTTATTTTTTTCTTGTGCATAGAACCTAATTATATTATGTGTATTACGTTCCTAGTTTAGTTTCTATGCACAAGAAAGAAATAAACCCAGGATAGTGTTCGTCATTCTTCATAGTTTACAGCCAGATAGTCAAAATATCTTAATAAAAATATAATCAAACTTCCATAACTTGAAGTATCATTTTGAAAAGAAAAGTTTCGATTTATGGAGACTTCGAGTTAAAGACGATTTTTGTAATTGTATGTAATTTGCTTTGTAAATCCTGTTGCATTCTATTTAGTTCGAATTATAGAAAATTCGAGTTATAGAAGTTCGAGTTATGAAAGTTTGACTGTATATCTTAACATTTCAGTCAAATTGTAGAACCACCTTAAACTATACCAACTGCTTCATATATAGTGTCTTTGAAATTAAAAGTGAGCGTACTCACCATACCATATACGATATTACATTTCAAATAAAATGATATAAATAATAATTATATGAAATATTTTATTTTTGATAAGAATTATTTTAATAATTCTTAATATAATAATTCGACAATTAAATAAGGTTAATAAATACTATTTAAAACAAAAACTATCTCGCAAGAAAATACGACTATCTGATTTTAACTAAATAGCTAAACCGATATGATATCGACATTTGTCATAAGCCATAAGCTTATCATAAGCTTAGTTATTGCTAAATGCTAGTATGAGTCAAGAAATTTGACTAGCCAAGATAGCTGGCAAATTGGACGCAGAGAATATTTTCTTAACAGCGTTTTAAGCATCTTAACAAACTTATAATACCCTTCGTCCGCCGTAGTGAGAAAAGTGAAAAATATTACAGAAAATGATTATTTGCTTCAAAATAATAAGTAATGTATATAACTTATAAACTTATCTTAAACTTATTTTATTTTTAATTAACTTTTAACTAAATAATAACATAAACCATTTATGTTGTGCATTCATTGCAGGTGCATCTAAACTCACATAGCAATCGCAATTGATGTAAGTACAGCTAATCACTTGAATAAATATTTGGCAAAAATGCGAAATATTTTATATGGAATGTTAATTTTTATTTCTGAAGCAAATAGATAAAATTTTGTATAATTTTGTTATAATATAATTTTAAATTATAGCCAATTAATTGTAAGTGGATATGTTTTATATTTTACGAATGAACAATCATTAAAAAGCAATTAATACTGAAATTATGCGTTAAGCCACATACTATATGTCATTTATACTGTTTTATCACAAAATCTCTATGCAAATACAATTATTAACACTTTAAGCATTAGATTCTCTAGTATGGATGGTCAAAATTACTCACTAATTTTTTTTTTTTGTTTTTTTTTGGCATTTAATTTTTTAGATGTGCATTAGTTGTGATTTCAGACCAAAAATCGTTTTGTAAATTAAAAGTAAATAAAATGAAAGCCGCACTTGCATAAAATCGTAATTTTCATGTTTATTTGCTATTTGCAACTGTATTAGTTTGGCGATTGGATTTTGTAATGCTATATTTGCTGCTGTATCTAGATACAGCTGCTAATCCATATGTACACATGCTTTTAAAATACTCGTTATCACAAACACAGGCTGTGAATACAATTTTATCCATAAAATACATGAGCATTTAAACACACATTTTAAGTGCCCAAAACCGCATTGAAAATTAAAATCAAATAAAGTTGGTTAAACTAAATGCCGAACAATTGTTTAATTTAGCGGCTTAGATAATGTTCTGTTAGCGTTTAAGGACTAAATATGCAATAATTTATTAAATTAAAAATTTACAAGCTAGTAGTAGGTTTTAATATTTTTGATTTAAATAAATTAATCCTTAATTGAAATTAATTTATGCTATTATTATTATATTTTATTTTTAAACTATTGTCCTAAAATCGGTCAAAAGCCGCATAGTGAGCCAAAACAGAAATTAGCAGAACAAAATTTCATATTTACTGAACCAGTAGAGATATTGAAAAACAATTTTCGTAAAACTTTTTCCTTTGAATCTAATTCATTTCATATTTTCTGAACCAGTAGAAATTTTTCTAAAAATTTGTTTTTGAGATGGCGTTTCTTTCGAATTTCTAATTTGAGCCCAATCAACGTACCGGAACCCTTCTAAATTTTATGTGAAAAATATTCCAAAACTGTAATAAGTATTTTGGGCACCTAGGTTATAATACATATGCCAAAATTTTTTCATGATATTCCACTCATTGCCACACCTACTCCCAATACAATATCTTTACTGTTTTCAGAGAATATCGAATTTTGATCAGTTAATTTCATCAGTTACACGGTCGAAAATTTTCGCTTAAATTTAAAACTCAGACGGTTTTTATATTTATTCAAACTTAAATCAGTTTATAATTTAAACCATTCAGCTTAATAGAATCTTAATGGTTTTTAAATAAAACTTGCGGGTTATGTTATCAACTCACGCAGTTTATTTTCTGCGTTTTAAACTTTAAAGTTAAAACATTCAACTTCTAGAGTTTATTTTCTTATATATTACCAATAATAAACTTTAGTAGGTTTAAAAAGTCAACCTCAGAGTTTGAAAATATTGCTTTAAACCCTAAAAAAGTATACAGGGTTAAGAGTTTAAACTGAAATTTTCGACCGTGTACGTTATAATACATATGCCCCAATTTTTTCATGGTATTCTGCCCATTGCCACACCCACTCCCAATACAATATCTTTACTAGATCCGAAAATATTGAATTTTGATCAGTTAATTTCTATTTTGGTACACTGTGAGCCTTCATTGCGGCCAGAATATGTTATAGAATATGTTATAGAATATAAATAAATGAAACTAATAGATGACATTTTAATTGTCTACTTTTGTTTAATTGTTTTAAATAGTTACCAAAAACTATTTTTTATTAAGAAAAAAAAATGGTTTTTTCAAATTTAATTATTTTACATTGTTTTCATACAAACAATGGATATACAAAAACTATATGATAGATTAAAATTACTACAAATTGATTTGTAATGGTTTTTTAATGAACTCTTCGGTTTCATTTCATAATGGTTTTCAAATATTACCACATGCACGCAATTTACACACTCCCTCTCTCTGTGTGGTGCCCATGATACACTTTCAATTAATTATCGTGCACTTAGGGATAAACTTTTAGCCTGAGTGCATTTATACATTTATATATACTTGCCAGATAGATTTAAATTTTACTGGAAATTAGATTTAAATAAACAATTTTATTATTTTCTGTAATCGAATGAATTTTAATAGCATATAAAATATTTTAAGTTAGTTTGAATTACATTTAAAAGTGATTAAAGTGTAATAAACACTTATTTAATTTTCGATTATGCAAAAATTAAATAAAAACTTAACATCATTAGGAAAATATTGAATTGAAAGCAATCGAAAGCAATGAAATACTCATTTACGATTCAATTCGATTCACACATTTCCTATCCCATGAGAAGAATCAATTATATTGGAAGTTTCAGTAAAGCAATTTACCATTTTACACACATTAAAATTAATTGTCCTCGCTCATTGCACAAATACAATTGGCGCAAGAATCTCATTATGAGAAATTTGTATGCACCAATTTGCTTTAAAAACGTATCTAGCACAGGTGAGAAATATATTCCATTACACCATTGCACCTCTTACCTTGATTCACAGACAGTTGAATTCGAAGCACACTGCATGGATGCTTGAAAGGAACTCTGAGCAGAGAAAAACTTTTAACTGAATTAATATTGAACAATAATCTCGATAATTATCAATGATTTAATGATTTTTACTTTAACGATTAAAGTTGCTGATAGGAAAATTTCAACTACCGTTTATAAAACTGTTAGGAAGCAAATTACAAATTATTTTTTAAGTAAATAGAAACTAATTAGTTACTCGTGATAATACATATATATACCCTTTAACCTCTTTAATGGAAATAAGATATTACTTGCAATAACAGTTTCATAGTATCTTTGTAGAGCATCAGACTACTAAACTTAGTTTTAAGTTTTTTAACTTATAAATTACTGCAAGCAAATTTATTCATAAAAAAATTAGGAGAAAAAAAAACAAATTATAATATCTCAATTTACACGGATAGTTAAAGAATGAACTATGTTATGAGATAAGAATTATAATATCATATCCACATATAACATATTCTTCTCAACTAAATATCGTATTATCCGTAAGCAGTTAAGGAAATGACCTATAGGACGGCATGAAGTCGAGCTCAGCTTACCTTTTAATATCCCTTTTAGTTAATGTCGACCCGGGCTCGTAGAAAAGGCACTAAAACATCTATGTACATATGTCCAGATTAGTGTAAAACCAAACTTAAGCTCTTGGGTATCCACACTCAGAAAAATATGCTAGTTAAATTGACCTAAGAATTTTGTTAGAGAAATTTTATCTCATGTGGTAAGGTAGATATGAAAATCAACATTTTGTATGGTTGAACCAATATGTTGTATGCACCAACATGATGCATTGAGTAATAATATTTTGACCTGAGATTTAGTTAAAATCTGGTTAATTCAACCAAATTATTTTTCTGAGTGCAATTTTTCAATATACTCGGCGATATTTCCAGCATTAGCGTTGACCAGATTGTCGCATTTATCAATGGTTATATTAAAACCATTTTCCTATCCATCATTACAAGGAATTGTGGAATCAAAATGACGATAGCTAATTGAGAAAGACTCGATCCCTTTTCCACTTCACCTAACCTAACTTAAGATCAAGCATTTCTTTGTGTGCTCACAAGTCTTGTGATTTAACTTATGTTATTTGTGTTCATATATTTTTGTTTTTTTTTTTTTCGTATTATAGAAAAAGTTTTCTCTAAAATGCTATGTCCAATTTATACCATTTGAACCATCTTCCTTAGCATTTGCAAAAATACGATGCTTTTTCATATGGCAAACTTGAGTGATAATGCGCCTAAGGACGAAATTTTAACTTATATTGTTTATCACAAGCCTTAAGGAAATCTCTAGCACAGCTGTCAACAAGGTTCAAATCTTAACGTCTATAGTTTATCGTAGGCCTAAGCCGTGAATTAAGTACAATATAACTATGGCCTATTATAAAATTTTATCTATATGGTAAAAGTCGTATTAATTATTTAAAAATTTAATTTAACACTTCCAGCGGCGCTTCATAGATATTTATACTAATAGTCTGGTATTTTCAATGTAACAAATGAAACTTTGGAACAAAATATGTTAAGTATTTCTATTAGACTATCCAGAAGTTATGTTTTAATTCAAATGTTTATACTTAATCACCATTGTTTTGATAATTACTTATTGAGATTTGTGAAAGAACTATTCTCTGTCAAAATTAGAAATGAAATAGTGTTAAAACATTAAAAAACAAAAGTTTTAAAATGAAAACTTCTGAAAGAATCATTAAATTTTTCATTCTATTAAATAATTTATGCAGAGCCCAAAACTGTATAAATTTTTTTCTTGTGTTTTGAGATGGAAAATGCAACCAACTCCGTACTACTGCGTTAGTAAGAAAACAACCGGAAAAGCGGATACTAGCCTCCATTGCTCTTTTGCACATTAAGGTCAATTAATTTTAAGCGAAAAAATGGAAGAAAGGAATGAAAGCAGTCTTTGCAGCAGGTTGTGCTAATGCGACTTCATCCGCCTCAAAGGAAGTAGAATTTCACGCAAGTTGTTAAACCAATTAAAGCAAAAAATTAAATTTTGTCTCTGAAGAAAATTGTTTGTACTTAAAGTTTTAAAAATCTTGGCGTTTTGAAGTTTTTGATGGATTACATTCACTTCATGTTTTTAAATTTTTTTTGCATTGCACGGGTTTTGGAATGTTACTGCATTAAATTCAACTAAATTAATAATTTTAAGGTTTTGAAGTAAAATATATAAGTGTTTGGAAAATCAAATAAGATTCTACATATATAAAATACATTCTTTTAATACTTATTTTATTACTTATTACATAGAACGGTCAATAACATTTAATTAGCAGCAGAATTGTGAACCGGTTGCGATCCAAAACAATTTTGAATTACAATTTCTATCCTTTTGATGCTACTAATCTGAATTATTTATCTAACTATTAATCATAATTCTCCACATTCTGTGTGCACTTTCTGGTATAGAGGTTAAAGGCATTTGAACCCAACCAATGATGCAGTGTATTAAACCTCAAAACCGAAACGTTTGAACAGTTCACAGCTCTGATTTAAATTAACTAATTTAGATCAATTAATATATACAGGGTGTTTTCAGTCATATACTTTGAATGTTGGTGGAAATTTCTAAGTCGAAAAATTGAAAATAATTATATTAAAGAAAAATCTAACCACATCAGTAATAATAAATGAGTAAAATAATCTCTAAAATGACTCACATGAAAAGTTTATTTTATCATTAACATATCTATTTTTTTCCATTTCCAAATTTACAGACAGGACAAATCCTAGATATTTAGGCAATTAACTCTTGTTCCCGAACCTAGAAACCATAACATTTGACATAATAAAAACAAAATAAGGTCCTCTAACTAAAGTTTTTTAAATTCCTTAATAAATCTAGAATCACGTAGAGAAAGATCATAAACATTATACACGTTCAGGGCATAACAATCGAACAACCATAATCCAGTCCTTGCAAATAAACGAAATGCTTTATGTTTTCCACACCTTCAATACATGATTGACATGTCGGAACTGTGATGAAACTCACAGAGATCATGAAGTGTGCTCCTGTTGACCCCGATTAGTAATTTGTTCGTCCTTTCTCTTTCATTGCATGTGAAATTTTGTCATTTTAGTATAAATTTCTTTAACAATAGTTCGAGTTACTTTTTCATAAATTTCATACAACCACATACCAGGAATCAAATAAAATGATATTACACTACATTTATACACAAAGAAAGTTATTGGGATAGTATGTTAAATGTCTGAAATATTATTAAGTCAGATGATACAAAAAGTATCTGTCATATCTATAGGGTTCTTTTCTCTTCAATACGAGATCAGTACGACATCTGTTTGTACTTATAAGGGGCATAAAGAGTCCTTAACAGTGTAAAATAAAAAAGTCCCAAAAAAGTGTTTTAATTATCTGCTCATATTAAACATCAAATCAATAGGTTACTAAGAAGACATAATTTTCCCTTCTCATAAGAAAATAAATCAATTAATTTATGTCACGAACCTACAAATATATTTTTATATGTACACTTAGTCATCTAAATATAAACAAATATATATGAACATGTATACTGTGTATATGTAGTAATTTATGCAAGAATTTTTTAGTGATACATATTTGTACCGGATGAGGCCTACTACATGGTGGCATATCACAGCAACGACTGCGACTTAATTGCACAGGTGAGGTTAACCGCAAACAGACACATGCAGACACGCATACAAATGAGCTCCAAATAGCGACAGCAATTTTGCCATCACCAATACAAAACAACAACAACAACAACTTTAGTATGTATTGTATATCAAACACAATGCATAGCAACAACAACGTAGTACATAAATCAAAGTGGAAGAAACTGGCAACAAATGTTGCAACAGCGTGGCAAAAACACTTGTCGAAATTATCATAAATAAAATAATTAAAGCGATACCAGATGCGGTACAGGCTGTGAATGATAATTTCCAAGGTTCGATATTAATTAAAATGTGGAATAATAAAAGCGTTAATAAATCATAACATCAATAAAAATATATTCATATTTAATAAGAATATTTATATTTAATATAAATAATATTTAGTAATTGAACCAAAATATAAAATTGGTTTTCAAGTAATCCATAATATTATTTCAGAAAAGTCTTTCATGAAATGTATTAAATACTTGTCACTCGCATGTTGACGCTTTTAAACCTTTAAAATTATCTGAAAGAAATATTTTATTCCATTCATCTCAATTAAAGAAGAAAAAAGAAGTCAAATAAACTTCAAAACGTCAGCGATAATTTTAAAAGTTTTTATTGCATACAAAAATATTTTAAAAACAAAAATAAAATTTATTACTTCGTGAGAAAATCAGTTCTTCTAAGCCGAATGCAGGACACTTAATAAAAGCTTACCTAAATATCTTCAGAAATCAAAAAAAGTATTAATTGTTCTTATATAGAAATACTAGCCTTGCAAACAATATATTTCTACAATCATTTTAGATAAAAAAAAGTGTTAGTACTATTCCAAATATGTTTTACTATTACTTGAAAATCCATATTAGAGTATACATTGTGACCGAAAAGTTTCCGGTCATAAATAAATAAAACGCAAAATTCTTAATCTTCATCAATATTTATTTTATCTCCTTCAAAATATGCTCCATTAGAAGCGATACACAAATGCCAACGTTTCTTCCAATCATAAAAACATTTTTTATAGGCGCTTTCCGGTATGGCTTTGAGTTCCCTCTGCGAATTCTGTTTTACGTCTTCTATGGATTCAAAACGCGTTCCTCTGAGTGGTAATTTGAGGTTGGGAAACAGGAAAAAGTCACACGGTGCAAGATCAGGTGAATACGGTGGCTGTTCGATGGTATTTATTGAATGTTTGGCCTTAAAATCGTTGATAATGTTGAACAAATTGAGGTGAATCGGAACAAGCCGGGCGTTGACACGTCGCATACACAAATTGTCCACCAAAATCAAACGAGCCATCTCACGACCGATGCCTAGCTCTCGTGCTATCTCTCTAACACTCACATGAGGATTTTTGAACACGATTTCCTTTGCCTTTTCAATGTTTTCGTCGGTGGTAGAGGTCGAAGGTCGTCCAGAACGCGGCATGTCTTCGACGGTCGTACGACAGTCCTGAAAGGCTTTGTACCACTCATAAACTTGAGTTTTCGATAAAACTGATTCCCCATAAGCCTTTTGTAGCATTCGCAACGATTCTGCACACGAAATTTCGTTCGAAAAACAAAATTTGATGCAAACTCTTTGTTCAATATTTTTTTCCATTGTTTTTTTCGCAACGCACTACTGAGGTGAACTGGTTTCAACAGCTGCCGTAAACGAACTGTCC
>NC_051847.1:47907646-47926925 GCF_002237135.1 Teleopsis dalmanni
TCTCAATAGCTTTATAAAAACAACTTTTCAATCTAACTCGTTCAAATGCATAAATCAACTCATATCAATGGAAACGACCAAATTTTAACTTGATTAATATAAATTGATTAAATTGCAGTAGGAACATGGTATAATACTATTTAAAAAATTCTTTTATGCAAAGGCAAAGGCTTTTTCAAATATGTGAATACTACTTAAAAAACCTCTTTTATGCAAAGGCAAAGGCTTTTTCAAATATGTGAAGATATACTATGCTTATTTTAAATTTTCATCTACTTTATCTCATCTCTATTTCATCACTACTTAACTTAATGCTCCACTGTTTTATTAAATTAAATTTCAAATTAATGTGGGAAAAAGTATTTCATAAATAAGCAGGGGAATTTTAAAAGATAATGCTAACAGACCAAAACAGACAACAAATGTATAAGCTGTTTGCAAATTATATAGATATACTTAAGGCTGTTTAAATTAGAATTAGGCAACTTCAATACTGAGATATTATTTCTGCGTTGGCTTATCCAACAACTGATTAAGAATATTGAGCGGACTATTGACTGACTGCTGTAGACTGAAAACATTTCAAAACAGCATAGTTGTCAAATTCCATATACAGATTCTATCCAGAAGTAATTAACTCACCGGATCACATACTAGAGAATCAATACTACACTGATACTGATACTGGTTTCATGTACAAAAATACTTGAGACCATACTAAATACCCGGCAAGGAATTAGCTATGCTAAATCTACGACAGTGTTTTTTTTTTGTGGAAAACGAAATTTGGTAAGATTTGGTTGATTTACCTCAACTTAACTAATATGATTGAAGTTTGAACAATAAAAATTTTATTCACAGAAATTTATCACCTCTTTACATTACTTTACAAATATTAATATATAAAAAAAAGTGATGATTAAATGATAATGATGAATATTGAAGTGTGATGAATGATAAAGTAAGTGAATTATCAGCATATTTAATCTAGAAGCATGTTTAATTTATTTTGTACCGAAATAAAGTAATTCTAAACTAAATATATCTTTCAACAAAATTCCAAAAGAAATTTGTAACCTAAAATAAAACAAATTTCATACCTTAAAGAGGACTTTTCATCCATATATATTTTAAAGTTTAATTAAACTAAACTAAACAATAAATTTAAATTGAACTCTAATTAAGACCTAAGTAAATATCTCTTCATATACTCTACAATAATTTTTATAATAAATATATCTTTTACAAATTTTTGGTAGTACGAGTATATTATTGAAACTACATATAAATCAACATAATATATGTTCTTCTAATAAAATAAATTCAAATTTCTGTACAAATTTTTTAAATAAATTTTCAAACTATCAAAACAAGATATTTTATTTATTTTATATTTTAGTATATATAAATTTTTACACATAATAAAACGGAACTATAATATATAAGTCTTGTGTGTCAGTATATGCTAATACGAGTATCATTTAATCCAAGTCTGTTCTATGGTTCCATTTGAACAGCATGCACAATTTATTTTTATGAATATTAAAGAGAATCGTAAATATTAAATAACTTCAAGTTTAAAAACGCATTGGTATAAATATAAATATAACTACTGTTATATGTAAAGAAAAGCGTTGGAAGCTATACGTTGGATACGACATATATATTTAAATTTAAAAAAAACTTGTGACAGTAAGCAGGATACATTTAAAATCGCATAAAAGTCAAATTTACGACTTATTGTAATCGTTTTTATGGCTTTCAAATATAAGAAGTATTAGTCAAATAGACATGTAAATCGATGAAAAATAAATTGAAAAAGGGAATCAAATAAAAACTGATTTTACGAGGAGCCCAAATATTTATTTTTATAACCATATGCACACATATTTATACACTCTTTGGCCAGAGCCAGTTGCAAATATTAACCAGTCAAATATAGCATATAAAAAACATATAATCCATTTTCTTTTTGAACAAAGTTTTTTCACAACTCCAAATTTTTTGTTAGTCCACAACCACAACAAAATACTTTTAATACAACTGCTTCAACAGAAAAATGAAGCAACCTTAAACAAAAAAAAAAACGAATATAAAGACATATGAGAATTTTTGAATTTTTTTTGTGGTAAATTTACGTTTTTCATATTTTATAACCGCAAGAGATTTTCAATTGATTTTCAACGCATGTATCCTTGCAAGCTATTCAAATATTTGTACGCACCACATATACAGACGAAAGGACTAACAAAAATCCATATGCACAATTCACGGAATTCTCAGAATTATTATCTGTTATTGCAATTGACTTACGGCTACGTAAGCACAGTTCAACAGCCATGTACGTACGCACATCCAAGTTCTCATGTGAAATTGATTTTGTTTGGGGCTCACGCATCCTATATACCACGAAATCCCTTGAAAAATGCGAATTACTGTCCAATCCAATCAGAAATGCTTTTACGGTACTGATTATACGCATTTAAGAGGAGCACGAATGAATATTTATTAAATCCTTACAAAAATATTTAAGTCACTTATAGTGCGGTGAATCCATTTGAATGGAAACCCATAAAAAAATCACAAAAAAATCATCCGAATTTTGCTCTAACTTTTAAGTCCTTTTTTATTCTGCTCACATACCGAAAACTCTTTCCCAATGTTTCAGTCAAAAGGAAAACGAAAACATTTATTTGAGGGGAATATTTTTGAGTTCTTGAATAATATTTTTTACTCTACAAGAGAAAAGTTGAAGGCTTATTTTGTAAACAACGTGTAAATAGTCAACATATTTCATGGAAATAAATAATATTTTTAATATAGATATGAAGTAAAGAAAATAACTTTGTCAAAACATAATGAAGGACTTGTTTCATATATAATTTTTTTTAACTTTTTTTCTGCATTACATTAAACATCTATAATTATAATGACAAAAAATATGGTATATATATCAACGTAAGAATTTCAATTAAAATGCATATATATAATTAATTATATATAAGATTAATGTACATATATTTTTAATTAATACATTTTAATATATCAAACATTAAGTATTTTATCAGATATTTGCTGGCAGTATCCAGGACCTAAAGCAATTATATAATAATTTCATAATATTGCTGAATTATCATCATTCGTTTTTATTTACCTAATTGATATTGTTAATAGGACTTTTCAATGCTGATAATTAAAAAAAGCACAGCTTCCTTATGCTCTTCTTCTTCTATGCGTTTCATCAAACGCAGGATATCTGTAATTACTTGGGTCATCTACAGTGACAAGAACATCATTGAATTCTGGATAGGTTGGTTAACCATAACTCAAACGTGCTTACTTTTCAATTACAATGAGCTACTGCTACTAATTTCCTTACCTTCTTCTGGAACATAGGACCTCCAGCATGCATTACTTGTGTACATTAAATTAAATTTAATTTTAATTTAAATTTATGTAATTTATGCTTAAAAATTAGTGGCTTGTTATATAGCCTATAACTACCGATGTCAAAAGTTAGTTTCAATAACAATCACTCATTTAACATTAACAAACAAAATGTTGCCGAATATCCGAATTGTTTCCAGACACTTCTGCTGAAGAGGTGCGTCTTCTCTAGTGTCGTGCATAAAGTACAGTTAATACTCTCTCAACTTGATCTCTTCGCCAAAGTTAGAGTGAATCATTTCTCTGACTGCTATTTTAAGCGACGTATTGTCTAGATCATTGTATTTCATTATCACAACATGAGCAAACCAATGAAGCCTTTCTTCTGTAGTTTACTAAATATTGTTGATAACTTGGTAAGTCTTGGTAATTATTTTGTATAGTCGAATATTAAAATTCTGCGATAGGGCTGATTGCTTAGAGATAGCAATATGTAGTATAATCAGACAGCAATCGGCGAAGATAACCCAGAGTGCTCGTCTCAGCTAGCAAGGTTTTGATGTGCATAATTTGGAGTATGTTATATACGTTATTTCGTTCATCGATTACCTACTAAAAGTATGGGAATTTTGAAATATAAAACAAAATAAAATCTGTTAAAAGCGGCAAACAAGTATACAAACTTGGAAAATTGGGAAAAATCCCACTAATAACTACTTTACTTACTGAATTACTGCACTTCTGAATCAACTATATTCCAAAAAGCTACTGTAGTGACTTTTATTGGTGCAACATCAAAATTCATTGGGAAATCAGTTTCACATATGTGTATTTCTTATGTAGTTTGTGGTTGTTTAATGGTCTTCTTTTATTGCTATAGACTATATCTGTTTATTGATATAAAATCAATCAGAAACCAGAAAGAAAATTGGTTTTAATAAAGAAGTGACAGCCAATACTAAAGCCACAAACCTGAAGCCAAAGATTAATCGTTTTATAAAAATGGCACCTCTCTCAACATTTTTGCAGGAGGACTCTATGTTGTGAGTTAGGTGGAATTTTGGCATAGAAATTGTTGTTTTCACGAAGTTATTAAGTGAGAGTTTGGATACTAAAATCTACCTTAACCCATAAGAATAAATTTGTACTGTATAAAAAAATATTTGTGATATTCTGTTTATTTTATTTATGTATTCCGAAAAGAGGTTTGACAAAAATATTGTGGTTAGATATGATTGGCGTCATGTGTACTATGATTTTGTTTTACCAAAAAATTTTAACTATATTATAAATCTAAACAAATATGCATTCGATTTATTTTTAAATTTAATTCTGCTAAAGCTAAAATATTTAATTCATTCATTGCTGCATAATCTGCAAATATTTTTTTCTAAAAACAAATATTCATGTTTAATTAAAACTAAATTTATGTAGAACATTGCTAGTACATTATTTCCAAATACTATATACTTTTTCATATTGAATATATTATACGAAGCAGATATAGAAAGTCTATGGAACTCTACGAACCTTACATGTGTCGTAGCGCATTGCTGAATATGAACAACATCAAAAGGACCATCACCATACCACCGATAACACAATGAAAAATTGTTATCTTTGGAAACCAAACATATGAACAAATAAAAGAGCTTAAAAATAATATTAGAAAAATGGATAAAACCATACAATCAAAAGTTGAAATATAAAAAAAAATATTTGAAAAATCAACAAATGAACAAAAACAAATAGAAAAGAAGCAAAAACAAAAACAAATTTTTACCAATAAAAAAAATTTTATCTTCATTTGTTTTCCTTTTCAACGGAAATGAACATTTTTGCTGTAATTTCGAAACTTCCAATATGAAATAAAATTAAAATTTATTTCATCAGAAACACTGTTTATTATTGTTCCTTGCGACGACATTATCAGTTTTATGAATGCTATTGGGTATTATTTGAATAAGTAACCCCAAACCAATCATGAAGGCTCTTCACTAGTATGGCAAAATAAAATAATTTTATTACTTTACAAATTAACTTACTGATAGAAATTTTTAAGAACATTGTTGATGAGAGGACCTAAAAATATAGTATTTGCTTCAAATAAAAGTACTGGCCCACATCAAAACAAATTAAATAAAAATAGAATTGTTGATGAAAATAACTTTTTCTTCCTTTTCCGCAACCCAAAAATCCTTTTTCACACTAAATTTTTGCATTCATTTATAAAATTGAATTAAATTAGGATATCAAGTATGGACATAAATATAACTTCTTGCTTTATCTCTAATTTCAATTATATCAATTGACACAATTCCGAAATCCTTTTGGCGAAAATAAATTTACAATAAAATGAAAATGTTTCGAAAAGTTTAATAAATTAACAGGGATTGTCTTTATCCAAATACAAACACAACAGCAAAACCTAAGTGAAGGCAAATACACCAATGTACGCATACTGATTTTCTGACTATGAGTATCTTCTCTTATGTCTAAATAAATTATCCTACATTAACCCGCACGGCAGTTACCTTTTACGCAAGATACTCTTGCTATACATACTTACAAGGCAACTCAATCCGAAAAAAGCAGCAACAGGTTTATGTAAAATTAAATAAGATGAAATGGTAAGCAACCCAACCGAATGAGAGTTGATATAGGTATCCAAAATGTGTACGCAAAATAAATATAGATATGAGGCTACAATTGAATAGATTGATAGGCACCTGAGTGTGGGAGAGACATGCAAAAATGAAGATAAAATGTTACTCATTACGAGTTTAAGTGAGTTAATCTATCCACGAGTTTCAAACACCCAGTATAATAAAAATAAATTTCACAAGTTATTTAAGGTAATAAGTTTCAGATCCTCTTCTTTAATTAAGGTTTGTGTAATTTCTAAAATGTTCATCGCTTCAAAATGCTTATATGTATAAAACGATGTAATTCGTTATGTATCGCTCAACCTCATGATGAAGTGATGATCTGTCAATTAGTATATTTATGTTTGTTTTATCTTAATTAAAATTTTGAAATTCATAATTAAAAACAAATATCTAAAAAGTTGAAATTCAGACAATTCTCTAATATAGAACTTTACGGTAAAATAACAATCTGTATGAGTAAAAGACTTTATTCAACGAGAAGAGGGAAATAGCAAAGCACGAGCGGAGAAGAAGCCCTGCACTAATGCATAAACGAAAGGAATAGTTGAATATATATGTAACGTGATATGATTAATTAAAACTTGGAAAAACAAAGCAAATAGAAGTTTTTGCTTATTAAAAAGTAAATCTGGGAATGTCATTCTAAGTCACTAAAGTGCGTGAAAGAGGTTTTGGAATAGAACATAGTGGTAGATTCATCTTATTATAATTATAATATTAATAAGCTACAGTCAACCTAATAAAATGCTGTTAAGGTTTGTAGTAGCAATCTTATAAATATGGGTTTCAAAAATTAGTTAGGACGATGAAATAAATCCTCTAACAGTATAACATCATAATGACTCCTGACGGTTTTGAGTATTAAATATTTTTATGATTAATTAGATGAGGTGATAGTGGCGGCCTTATACACTAAAGCCCATTGAGATCAAATATTAACCCATTTTGAATGATCTTACATTGTAATGACCCAATTTAATATCATAATTATGTCCAGACTTTTGTGAGTAGTAATATCTTTTATCATCAGTTAGATTATGTTAAAGTGGCGGTCTTCTATACCAAAGTCCAATGAGCTCAAATAATGATCCATTCTTAAATCACGGAATAGCGTTTTTTATACCCAAATCAGAAGGACTACCAAAAGGACCACAGAGGTCAGCATACTATACAAATTAGTTGTAACTACCCCGTTTAAGTAAAAGTGAATCAACCTGATAAGTCTATATTTTTGCCTGAATTCCTTATTCTAAAGGATGATTACACTTTTTAGTCGGTAGTAAAATAGTCTCCAAATATTTTATATTTTTTTTATGCCAAGGATAGGCATTAATAGAGAAGGTTTCTTCTAATTTCTCTTCCTCTTTAGTACAACAAAAAAATTTGATGCAAGGTAGGCCAATTCTAATAGTATGTCTTTTTAATATACAGTGAGCTATCAACATCATAGACAGTGCAAGTTTCGCTTTGAAGCAACTGCTCTGAAGCAACCTTTCTTATACAGTTTGGAACAAGTAAATTTTCATATCTCATTGGAGTTTTTATCTGCTCAAGGCTTTTTTAGCTGTACTCAGATATTTTCATTTAATTGCCAGCTTATCCGTTGAATGTGGGATAGCAAAAACTATTGCATTGAATGACTGCTGCAGCAATGAGGATGCATATATCTCAGAAGATATATCTCAATCTCAATGCAAAACAAAAAGGAAAAACTGCATTAAATCATTATGGATATTAAATGAGAAATATCTCTTACATTGCCAGTGTATCTGTACAATAATTGCGTTTTATAACAATGAAAACATAATTCATGATAGGCTGATAATTTTGAATACACATTCTACTGGGAATATATGGTATTAGAAAGGCTCATTTTGACTTCAGTATGTTTATTCATATTAATAAAATACTCTTTGCTTTAGTAGAGTACACAATGTTAAAACCTAAATTATTTCGTATTATTCATTATTAAACTGAAATATTCATTCTTAGTTATCTTAAGTTTAATTATAATTAAACTTATTAATAATAATAAAAAATTGTTATACTCGTATATAGTAAAAATTGTATAATAAAAGTTTTAAATATTTTTTTAAGCCGCATACATTATATAGGCTGAGAACGTGTAAGGTACATATAAGATATAATATAAGATATACATATATATACATGAGATATCCTTACATGATATATGGACATTTATATTTAGTTTTCTATGGCCTGGAGGTATTTTAATTAATTAACTTAAATCATAAAAGCTACATAATTTTTATAAAAAATTCATAAATTGATGTAAATTAACAAAAACTCCAGAAAAATGTGCAAATATAAAAGTCAAGTAGGCTTTGGGTCAGTTGGTTATGGAACGCTGGCTCTGAGCTTCAAATTTGACAGGGCACAAGTTCGATTCCTGGTACTTGCATTCTCAAAAAATTATTTAGAATATTTAAATACAAGAAATATTTCCAAGACCACTGATGATGGATATTTGCCAATAATCGAAACAGCTATAAGGTCAGTCAAGAATTCATTTAATTAAAATAATATAAAAATGAACTATTGTTGCTCACTACTTTTCAAAAATCTCTTTATAAAAAATTCATATAATTATTTAAGAACTAAACAATTTAAATTAATTACTTATATTGTATTTAAAACAGCAGTTTGGTCAGCACAGTTTCGCATTCAATGAATTTGCTGTTAATTTTTCCATTAAAACATAAAGAATCGTTATATAGCAGTCAAGTAAAGGTTTTCACACACAGGATACATCATCCATTCACCGAATATCTTTTTAAAAGAATTTCAATATCGAACATAGAATGAGAAAAATTTTTTAAGGAATTTTATATTAAATTTTTAGTCATTATAATATTTTCACAATATTTCCTCTACTTGGACATAAGCGGTGACTTAAACGCAAAATAAAAGAAACCTTTACTTGCAGCAGAGAAGATACATTATTAGAAGTAAATTAATGAAATACTTAAATAAATTTTTTCATAATAGCAATTTTCTTGTGCAAGACAATAAAATTTAAAATTCTATAAATTTTATTAAATAACTTTCTTGAATAATTTAAAATATGTGATAATAAAAGAGAATAACTAAATATTTATTATGGAAGATATTTTTCAAAAAAAGAATTTTATCAAGTACAAGTACATTTACTTAAACTAATATGAAGTAATTTTTTAGTTTTATAAATAAAGCACTAGCCAATCAAAATCAATTACAAAGCACTTTTCTTGAGCTTAGAAAATTATTATTAAATTTTTACTTGAACAAAAATATGTAGTCAATGACGTTAGTAGAAAGTAATATCATTCATCATACCATTCTACATACAGACTGCACTCATACATCCTTTGTCAATATTGAAATTAATAAAGCAAACGTTTAACCTTACGTTGTATCCTGTCTTCCTGGCGTTTCTTCGAATGGCTTTATCTCAGCAATAATTTTTATTACAAGCAAATAATTGTCTTGCTCTGACAATTTCTGCTCCACACTTGATTAAACTCTTTGTATCCACTCTACCGTAAAATTTAGTTTGTTTAATGAAATTTTTTCTTAAAACATTTGCACTATGACAGCAGTTGACAATAACAACGTAACCTAACATCAATTTTAAAGCTATTTTCGAACATAAAATTGACTTAAACTAATTTGACGTCACAATATCTGAGAAATTTCATGTTTGCCAAAGGTGTGTGTAACTTGAATTTTTAAAGTAAAATCCAATTTAACTCCTCAGTTTTTACGCAATAACAAAGCCCTTTTATTATTGGTGAATAAGAAAGTGTTACTTGTGTACAATATAATATAACTATGGATGAAGATACTCTTATTCCTTGGATACAAAAATATAAGCCCAGCAATCCATATTAACAGTCTTTTCACTTTTTCAATTTGTACTTAATATTTATGCTTCCCTAAGTGAGAAAGTCAAAAATATATAAACGTTCATGTGCTACTTTTAAAATTAATCATAAAGTGTACCGGAAACGGATACGATATATGTACGTAAGTAAAGCGACACTGTCACGTTACTCTTTCCCGATGATCCCTTTTCAACCTTTTATCTGGCTGTTGTCATTTTCATTTACAATTTTATTTTTGCACTTCTTTTTATAATTTTTATTTATTCTGTACTATAAGACAAATATTTATTAAGTAGAGCGAAAAAAAGTGAGAAAGAAAGTAAATGAAGTATTTGAAAATAAAATTAAAAAAGGAGAATAGTAGATTGCGAATGAATTAAGGAAGTGCAAGGATTGCTGTTTTAAAGGAATCGAAGTAAAATTGTTAAACGCACTATAATAGCACTTGTTGTTCTTTTGATTTCAATAATACTTGGAAGAAATAAACTTTGAAAATATTATGATTTATTATTAATATATATTATTTTTTTTTATTAATATAAATATAAATAGAGAGGTTTCAAACGTAGTGAACTACAACAACAAAATTAACAAATTAATTCAGGTCAGTTGGCTAATGAACACTGAATCTGAGCCTCAAATTTAGCGGGGTACGAGTTCGATTCCTGATATTTGCAGCTTCAAAAAATTAAATGTAAGAAATAATTTTAAGACCACCGATGATGAATATTTAGTGATATTCGAAACAGCTGTATAATCAGCGAAAAATTCAATTAAAAATAATTTAAAAAGAGTTGTTGTAGTAGTTCACTACTTTTCGAAACCTCTCTATTGAATACTACAGTCTTTATTAAAGTAAATATAATCACTACTGTCACATATTGACGTTAAAATCAAATACAAAAAATAATAAATAACATATGTATATTATACTCATAAAAACAAAATTGTCAAGGTTCTAACGCAGTAAAGCACACATCAAGGGCACCATATGAATCAATGATGATTCACCATTTTGAATCTTTAGTGTACCTTGAGGTATAGATATCAATTCTCTACTTTCGGTATTCATACAGAAACCTTTCAATTGTTGAACCAATTTTATAGTTTTAGTTATAGTTTTATAGATAATTGTTTATTCCTTGGTAGAGTTTACGAGTTGTATACAAGGCTTATAATTTCAGATTGTTTCTGAAATTTGAAGTTTTCTTAACGGTTTTTTTTTATTAATCATACATTATTCCAGCAGTTTTTAATTAACTGATTGGTATGACTTCTATTATTCTATTATTTCTTCTATTATTTCTATACACTTTTGGCTGAGTTATCAATTCAGTGTAATAAATTATTCAACCAAGCAGAATTGTAAGTTCCCTTATTGGTTTTTTTTTTGTGGCAATATTATGGTTTTAATCAAATAAGTAATTATACATAAACCATAAAACTTTGATTATAAATGATTAAATCTCATAGTATTTCTATTTAAAAATGTTTGTATTGCTTGCTTTAAAGTGGTTTGATATAAACACGTCCAGTACGTTTACTCTTTGGCAGTTAATTAAAGTAAACACAATTAAACCATATTTAAATCTCTAATCCTCTACTTAGTCATAGCTTTATGAGCATTTCCATATGACAATAACAATAACACAACACCATAACCATTTTTCTATCCACATGGAATGCGAGTACAATAAAAATTTGTCCATTTTAAATGTGATAATCTCAATCGTATTGAAATGAGGGTTTCCGGAAATTGTTTGCTCTTTTGCGATTTTATTCAATGTGTATGGCATTTTTTTTTTATCCTAAACAAATAAACAGATTTTATATTAAATATAATTTATGCTAATGTGGCATATTTTATTCCTTTGTGCCACGTTTATCTACATTTAATTAGCGCAATTTTATTCAATTTATTCACAAAATATATCTGTTCAATTTTCTGAGTGATAAATGAGTTCAATTAAGCATGAAATAAATTTTCATTTTATTAATCTGCAAATAATTGATTTAGATTTTTTATATTCAACGATTATATTGGTAATTTATTTTTAATGATATTATACATATAGTATACATTTGTAATATAGTATGATATGCAACAAATATAATTAAGAGGAGGAAAAAAGTTATACCTACACTTGTTTTATAAAGAAACAAATTAATGGATTGGCTTTGATTTAGTGAGGAGACCTTTGGATAATATTATTAAAAATTATTTATTAAATTTTAATATAAAAGCTGTAAAGAAGAACACAATTCATTTTTGAAATCATTTTTTCACTTTATTTGGAACTCTTTAACAAGACACTCAAACTAATTTTAATTCAACCTTACTGAAGCTTCAACGTTTTTACAATACCTATATAAATATGTAAAACTGTTATGTTTTATAAAGATACGATAGACATATAAAAACAATAGTATACATACGTACTGACGTACATAAAAATATATTAAATTTATATTAATAATACACTTTTCTCCCTGAACGCAGTCCTTGTTAATATTCCTTATTAAATTCTTCTTTAAGCTTTAAAATTCTAGGAATCTTGAAGTAAAATGAAAGCAAATGTACGAAAGATTGCTTATTATTGTTGTAATCTCTTTGATTTCAGACTTCATAATGCAATAAATGGATATTTTGTAAATGAGATAAATAATAAGATAAATATATATAAACAAAAACAAAATAGATGTGGAAATAAAGATAAATTTGAAATATTTTTAAAAATCAATTTTTAAAGTATTTCAGTTATTAAATTTATTATTTATTTATATGCATAAAAACTTAAGAAATTATTTTCTAGCAAATTAATAAAATCACATGAATATACACAACAAACATTTTACACATCAAAATTTGACGACATTATTCCATTATTCAAAAGTATTATAAATAATATACATATGATTTCCAAATAAAATTCAGCAGAGGAAGAAATTCATTGATTTCATCGATGAGCTTAGCCTAATCTTCTTAAAAACGAATTTCATTAAATGATACGAAAAGTACTTGGGTTCATAATACTTATATCCGAAGATATAAAGCTCTAGTCGTATACTCTCATACAGTATAGAGTACTCGTTTAGTAGAAGTTTATTTTATTACCTGAATATTTTATTCATTGAAAACGTATGTTCAATTAAATAGTTCATGGCTCATAAATTTTGCAAATTCTCCAAATGCAGAATGTTCTGAATAAATGTTATATCCTTGAAAAAAAAAGTTTTAATGTTCCTAAAAATAAGACAACTTAAGCTTAAGCTTTAAATAAATACGTAAAACCATATTTTAAAATTAAAAAATAAAAAACAATTGAAACCGATTAAAGAAAATAGCTATTTTTCATCAAATCTTCCTTTTCTGTTGATAATTTTAAGTACAAAGATATTTTACAAAATTTATTAATGTAATTATAAAATATTATTCTACTTTTGAACTACAAACTAATTAGATTTTTTGCTTTAATTTTTATAAACTCATTTGGTTGAAAACATTTAGTTATCAACATTCGAAAATCGCAGATTATTATAAGACCATTAATTAACTTCCAGCAATAATTTTCCGTCTGTGGACCCAGAATTCTAAGATAGAATAAGACAGTTCCTATACTATCTAAAATAAGATCCAAATTTATCAAAGATTTTCCTTCTATTAATTACTGTCGATCCAGAGCCATAGAAGGTCATAACATCTAGGTGCAGAATGCGTCTTCATCTGAAGTTAGGGCGTGTACTTATAACACTCTTAGTTTCGGATGACGGCAAGGCGAAAAATGAGTAAATACTAGTGATGATAAATAATTCTTCGTTAAGTATTACTTTCTCGCAAATTAATTTTCAGCATGCTAAATTGGCTACTGCTCCTTTAAGCAGTAGGCATGAGAAGTTGCATACATAACCTTACATAATTCTAATTACAACTTAAATTAAATAACAATTCATCATAAAAAATGTGGTATATGTGAAAGTCAACAGTCTAGTACTTAAGTTTCTTGGGGGGTCTAAGTAGAGGTCTACACTTTCTTATAGAGGAAAGATTTATCAACGAGTGTATATTATAATGTGGTATATAATTGACTCTACGACCAATTCTGCTACCAAAATAAAACACTATTCCTATTGAAAAAAACAGATGGACGTCGGAGTCTAATGGTGGATTGTGATGCAAACTCTTAGAACCATTTTTTCTAATAAAATTTCTTTCTATATTCAATTTGATGATGTCATTCAGATTACTGTATTTTTCCTCTTTGATGAATGTAGTTTAATGTAGGAAACTACATGTAGTTTAACCTACATGTCTAAATGGTAGTCAACTCAATGCTTCATAAAACAAATTGGATATGATGTAATAATGTTCTTCTAGAAATAATATCTGCTAAGTAATACTCTGACCACTGATCAAATATTACTTCAACAATGCTCGACTGGTATAATGGTATAGCTAAAAGAATAATCAATGATTATTTTTGTCTTTTTATCAGAGCAATAGCTTTAAGTTCCCTGGACATCATAGAATATACGAACTCATAGTAAAGATTTTTGCAAATACTCTAAAAGGGTTTTTTTCAACTCTTTTACCCTATGGTGAAACAGACAGAAAGCAAAGAGTTTTGGACTCTCAAATGACGAGTGTTGTTAAAAAGCACATCAGATTGAATATTCCAGATCAAAACTATCACAACTTTCAGCACCAAGCCTTTTACAGCATCGAATCGTGTATTTAGTTCATTATTACCCCACATTATAGTAAATAGTAGATTACTTTCTTTCTTTGTAAAATACGAATATAAAAAATTGTTTCCACATATTTTTTTTATTGATTCAAATATTTTTTTAATAATTTGTCTATGGTTTTACTTTAATCTCAGAAATTAATAACTTTTAATAAGTTTATATGTTAATATTAAATAAATTTAAACTACCAAATGTATCCGACTCCAGTATGAATTTAATTGTGAAAAAATATAGTGTTTTTGTTAATTAAAACTGAAATGAACCATTTATTAAGTAAATATTGTCTTACATTTCAATTTAAATTCAATTTTTGAAATATATTTAATTTCAAATAAATTTTTTATTAAAAAAATTAAAATTTATTATACTTTCAGGTATTTAGATAAATCCACAAAAAGGTTAAATTATGTAAATAAAATTTGCTTTTTAAAATTCTATTATTTACTGATCTAATATTTAAAATTTTTATTATTTACGAAAAATATTACATAATTTTGATGTGCAAATACATAAAATTTTAGAAGAATAAATTGTTAAAATGAAACAAATGAATAGTGAAAATAAAAATATTAAACAATTAAAATAAGTAAAGTAGTTAACTTAATATACACCGAAGTTTCAATACACTTCATACATTAATTCATTAATTCAGAAATCGTTTTTATATTAGGATAGGTGAGTTTAAACTGATTGGCACCAAAGGTTAACGCATAACAAGATACTTAGCAAAATCAGTTAGATACATGGTTGAGAGCTGTATATCCAATATGTATGAGATCGTTAGCTATACCAAAACTCTGACTGCCTCACCACATTTACGTGGTTTGAGTAAGTGTCTGTCTAGTTATGAGATAATTGTTGTCTAATTTGTGACTTCTAGAACTATGATAATCTGCTCTTAAACAGTGATAACAGCGGACTTAACACTGTTAAGTTTTATTAGTGATTTTGTTAAGGACGGACATGCACAAAGCACGTATTCTAAAGTTTTTTTTTATCCATAAAGTATAAAATAAAATATTCCGTAATTCTTTCGTATTCCGCAATTGTCGTCTTTAACAAAACTCAGCAAATAGAACTGTATCTTAAGTCCGTTCAAGAGAACGAGTGAGTAAGTATGAACTTGATGAGGAAGTGGGGGTATATAGATACTTTTAGTTAATTTATAGGCACATGCTACTTATGCGTTGAGTTATTGTTAAAAATATATCAGATTATATATGCTTATATATGCTTCTCGACAACGTGGATGTCAATCTGGTTGTCCAGCTATAAACGTTTGCCTATGTTAGCTGCCTAACACGAATCTATGTAGAATATGCAGAACTTTCTTTTGTATTTTATTATTTTATTTCTTAACTAAAGATAAGTATCGACGATAATTGAAATATTGGACTAGAAACAAGTTAACTTATGAATAATTGTGCTTCATTTTATTAATTAACCCATACCTGAAAGTTTTACTATTTATTTATGTAGACAATTTTTTCGATTTTTTAAAGAATACATAATTGAATCTTCATTCACATATATTATCCAATTTGAATAATACTGTGCAATCTAAAATTCTCTTATTTGATTTTTCAACTACTTTAGGTTAATAATTTAAGCTTAGTCTACGGAACCCATATTTTCCTACACGCCTAGATCTTTATTAATAACGGGTTAAAAATTAAAAATTAATATTTTTAAATAAATATTTATTATAGAAAATATTTTCTTAAATACATTTTAAGCATCTTAACAAACTTATAATACCCTTCGTCCGCCGTAGTGAAAAAAGTGAAAAATATTACAGAAAATGATTATTTGCTTTAAAATAATAAGTAATGTATATAACTTATAAACTTATTTTAAACTTATTTTATTTTTAATTAACTTTTAACTAAATAATAACATAAACCATTTATGTTGTGCATTCTTTGCAGGTGCATCTAAACTTACTCAGCAATCGCAATTGATGTAAGTACAGCTAATCACTTGAATAAATATTTGGCAAAAATGCGAAATATTTTATATGGAATGTTAATTTTTATTTCTGAAGCAAATAGATAAAATTTTGTATAATTTTGTTATAATATAATTTTAAATTATAGCCAATTAATTGTAAGTGGATATGTTTTATATTTTACGAATGAACAATCATTAAAAAGCAATTAATACTGAAATTATGCGTTAAGCCACATACTATATGTCATTTATACTGTTTTATCACAAAATCTCGATGCAAATACAATTATTAACACTTTAAGCGTTAGATTCTCTAGTATGGATGGTCAAAATTACTCACTAATTTTTTTTTTTTTTTTTGCCATTTAATTTGTTAGATGTGCATTAGTTGTGATTTCAGACCAAAAATCGTTTTGTAAATTAAAAGTAAATAAAATGAAAGCCGCACTTGCATAAAATCGTAATTTTCATGTTTATTTGCTATTTGCAACTGTATTAGTTTGGCGATTGGATTTTGTAATGCTATATTTGCCGCTGTATCTAGATACAGCTGCTAATCCATATGTACACATGCTTTTAAAATACTCGTTATCACAAACACAGGCTGTGAATACAATTTTATCCATAAAATACATGAGCATTTAAACACACATTTTAAGTGCCCAAAACCGCATTGAAAATTAAAATCAAATAAAGTTGGTTAAACTAAATGCCGAACAATTGTTTAATTTAGCGGCTTAGATAATGTTCTGTTAGCGTTTAAGGACTAAATATGCAATAATTTATTAAATTAAAAATTTACAAGCTAGTAGTAGTTTTTAATATTTTTGATTTAAATAAATTAATACTTAATTGAAATTAATTTATGCTATTATTATTATTATTTTTTTTAAACTCTTGTCCTGAAATCGCTCAAAAACCGCATAGTGAGCCAAAACAGAAATTAGCAGAACAAAATTTCATATTTACTGAACCAGTAGAGATACCATATTGAAATGCAATTTCCTTTGAATCTAATTTATTCCATATATTCTGAATCAGTAGAAATTTTTTTAAAACTTTGTTTTTGAGATGACCTTTCTTTCGAATTTCTAATTTGAGCCCAATCAACGTACCGGAACCCTTCCAAATTTCATGTGAAAAATGTTCCAAAACTGTAATAGGTATTTTGGGCACCTAGGTTATAATACATATGCCAACATTTTTTCATGATATTCCGCCGATTGCCACACCTACTCCCAATACAATATCTTTACTGTTTTCAGAAAATATCGAATTTTGATCAGTTAATTTCATCAGTTACACGATCGAAAATTTTCATTCGACATATGCCCCAATTTTTTCATGGTATTCCGCCCATTGCCACACCCACTCCCAATACAATATCTTTACTAGATCCGAAAATATTGAATTTTGATCAGTTAATTTCTATTTTGGCACACTGTGAGCCTTCATTGCGGCCAGAATATGTTATAGAATATGTTGTAGAATATAAATAAATGAAACTAATAGATGACATTTTAATTGTTTACTTTTGTTTAATTGTTTTAAATAGTTACCAAAAACTATTTTTTATTAAGAAAAAAATGTTTTTTTCAAATTTAATTATTTTACATCATACAAACAATGGATATACAAAAACTATATGATAGATTAAAATTACTACAAATTGATTTGTAATGGTTTTTTAATGAACTCTTCGGTTTCATTTCATAATGGTTTTCAAATATTACCACATGCACGCAATTTTCACACTCCCTCTCTCTGTGTGGTGCCCTTGATACACTTTCAATTAATTATCGTGCACTTAGGGATAAACTTTTAGCCTGAGTGCATTTATACATTTATATACTCTTGCCAGATAGATTTAAATTTTACTGGAAATTAGATTTAAATAAACAATTTTATTATTTTCTGTAATCGAATGAATTTTAATAGCATATAAAATATCTTAAGTTAGTTTGAATTACATTTAAAAGTGATTAAAGTGTAATAAACACTTATTTAATTTTCGATTATGCAAAAATTAAATAAAAACTTAACATCATTAGGAAAATATTGAATTGAAAGCAATCGAAAGCAATGAAATACTCATTTACGATTCAATTCGATTCACACATTTCCTATCCCATGAGAAGAATCAATTATATTGGAAGTTTCAGTAAAGCAATTTACCATTTTACACACATTAAAATTAATTGTCCTCGCTCATTGCACAAATACAATTGGCGCAAGAATCTCATTATGAGAAATTTGTATGCACCAATTTGCTTTAAAAACGTATCTAGCACAGGTGAGAAATATATTCCATTACACCATTGCACCTCTTACCTTGATTCACAGACAGTTGAATTCGAAGCACACTGCATGGATGCTTGAAAGGAACTCTGAGCAGAGAAGAACTTTTAACTGAATTAATATTGAACAATAATCTCGATTATTATCAATGATTTAATGATTTTTACTTTAATGATTAAAGTTGCTGATAGGAAACTTTCAACTACCGTTTATAAAACTGTTAGGAAGCAAATTACAAATTATTTTTTAAGTAAATAGAAACTAATTAGTTACTCGTGATAATACATATAGGTGTATACCCATTAACCTCTTTAATGGAAATAAGATATTACTTGCAATAACAGT
>NC_051847.1:47927025-47936453 GCF_002237135.1 Teleopsis dalmanni
CTTAAATTGATGATTAAAGATTGCTTTTAAAATGATTAAAGACAGTAAGATATAATGTATTGATCATGTAATACTACCTGTTTTCTAGAAAGGAAATAAATTTGCGCTACAAAGAGGTATCACTATTCTGAGTATCACAATTTAGATACAAATTAAAGCTTAAATTGATGATTAAAGATTGCTTTTAAAATGATTAAAGACAGTAAGATATAATGTATTGATCATGTAATACTACCTGTTTTCTAGAAAGGAAATAAATTTGCGCTACAAAGAGGTATCACTATTCTGAGTATTACAATTTATATACAAATTTTTTTAATTATCTGGAACTGAAGATAAAAGAATTGCAAAATAGGTGTATGATTTTTATTGTTAGACATATTTCACCCTTTCATAGAAGCATGGGAAGAACGTGTGCTTGCTCTAGGCAAAATATTTAATACTGGTAATATTGTTTATACTCTACGCTTATGTATTTACACTAAAAGGATTAAAGAGGTTATTTTATTTTTTATTTAAATACTAATTTAAAGCATAAAATCATAATGTAAAATCGTATGTCAATTTGTATTTCCAAGCAATTTTATTGTTATACATTTATATGTAGTATTTTTGTCGGGATTGGAAAAATCAACCTTTATATATTTTAGGGTGTGAAAATAATGAAAATAGCAAATATTTTTGAAACTTGTCATAACATCTGTTGCATCAACGCTATAATATTAATATATTGATTAATATAATGTTGCTATAATGTAATCGGTTACGGTTACCCTCGTTCTGTTTCTTTGTTTCGTTTAAAAAAATAGGCGGAACAAAAGCCGTGTCTTTGTATTATTAATACTGAGAAAATATGAGTAATTCAGAATATATGAAATATGTTCAAGGCTAATTTTGTCTTTAAAGATAAACCAAGCACATAACTAAGATTTGATCGTGTCTTATCTTTGTGCACGATCAATTTTCATGTCTTGGTAAAATTAGATTTCTGCAATATGTTTATTCTAATGAGACTAAGTAAATATGATATTGATATACATATAGTGAACATTAAGCTGTTTACTTTTTCAAAGTTGATTGTAAGTTGTCAAAAAAAACTTATATCTATATATTTATAATGGATTAATCCAAAATTAATATTGCATAATCAAATTTTTCGACAACTGTTGTGAAATACTTAAACTTTTGAGGTCATGAATTTATTTACGATTTTTTAAACAGATCAGAAGTTAACATTTTCAATTTAAAGTAACCGGTTGGCAATATTCATAAAATTCATTTGATATTTATATGGTAGCAATGCTGTAAATCGAATAAATTTTTCATTAACTTCTAGTCGATGTTGTTGTTATTGTTGTTACCTGTGGGGACATAAAAGCAGATAACAAAAGATTTTACATAGGTTTGAATATGAATACGAGACGGTTGAAAATAGGCGGAAAGTAATAAGAGAGAAGAGGTGTGTTGTATGGATGTGTGGGATTTAAATTGAAATCAACCCATGTCCAGACGGAGAAACCTACGCATTTCATGGCAGTGTATTCAAAGCTCGATTAGACGAAGGTTTGTGTTTGCAGTGGGATCTTGTAGGTGTATGATACCAATATCATAAGTATATCAAAAATGTTAGTTAAAAATTACCACATTATTATGACCATTATATGTAAAACTAGAAATAAATTTTAATATGTATATATATCTAAGCCTTTCATAATTTCAGTTACCCTATCACTTAATTGAGATATTGTACTAGTTATCAGATATGGAATATCTGTATTATATCCGAAACCAATACAGAATTCTAAGCAAAAATATTCAACATTTTGTGTCTAGAATAATTCAATTTCTCAATAGCTTTATGAAAACAACTTTTCAATCTAACTCGTTCAAATGTATAAATAAATTCATATCAATGGAAACGACCAAATTTTAACTTGATTAATATAAATTGATTAAGTTGCAGTAGGAACATGGTATAATACTACTCAAAAAACCTCTTTTATGCAAAGCCAAAGACCTTTTCAAATATGTGAAGATATACTATGCTTATTTTAAACATTCATCTACTTTATCTCATCTCTATTTCATCACTACTTAACTTAATGCTCCACTGTTTTATTAAATTAAATTTCAAATTAATGTGTGAAAAAGTATTTCATAAATAAGCAGGGGAATTTTAAAAGATAATGTTAACAGACTGTTTGGAAATTATATAGATATACTTAAGGCTGTTTAAATTAGAATTAGGCAACTTCAATACTGAGATATTATCTAACAACTGATTAAGAATATTGAGCGGACTATTGACTGACTGCTGTAGACTGAAAACATTTCAAAACAGCAAAGGTGTCACATTCCATATACAGATTCTATCCAGAAATATTTAACTCACCGGATCACATACTAGAGAATCAATACTACACTGATACTGATACTGGTTTCATGTACAAAAATACTTGAGACCATACTAAATGCCAGGCAAGGAATTAGCTATGCTAAATCTACGACAGTGTTTTTTTATTGTTGTGGAAAACGAAATTTGGTAAGATTTGGTTGACTTACCTTAAGTTAACTAATATGACTGAAGTTTGAACAATAAAAATTTTATTCACAGAAATTTATCACCTTCTCTTTACATTACTTTACAAACATTAATTATAACAAAAAGTGATGATTAAATGATAATGATGAATATTGAAGTGTGATGAATGATAAAGTAAGTAAATTATCAGCATATTTAATCTAGAAGCATGTTTAATTTATTTTATACCGAAATAAAGTAATTCTGAACTAAATATATCTTTCAACAAAATTCCAAAAGAAATTTGTAACCTAAAATAAAACAAATTTCATACCTTAAAGAGGACTTTTCATCCATACATATTTTAAAGTTTAATTAAACTAAACTAAACAATAAATTTAAATTGAACTCTAATTAAGACCTAAGTAAATATCTCTTCATATACTCTACAATAATTTTTATAATAAATATATCTTTTACAAATTTTTGGTAGTACGAGTATATTATTGAAACCATCTATAAATCAACATAATATATGTTCTTCTAATAAAATAAATTCAAATTTCTGTACAAATTTTTTAAATAAATTTTCAAACTATCAAAACAAGATATTTTATTTATTTTATATTTTAGTATATATAAATTTTTACACATAATAAAACGGAACTATAATATATAAGTCTTGTGTGTCAGTATGTGCTAATACGAGTATCATTTAATCCAAGTCTGTTCTATGGTTCCATTTGAACAGCATGCACAATTTATTTTTATGAATATTAAAGAGAATCGTAAATATTAAATAACTTCAAGTTTAAAAACGCATTGGTATAAATATAAATATAACTACTGTTATATGTAAAGAAAAGCGTTGAATACTATACGTTGGATACGACATATATATTTAAATTTAAAAAAACTTGTGACAGTAAGCAGGATACATTTAAAATCGCATAAAAGTCAAATTTACGACTTATTGTAATCGTTTTTATGGCTTTCAAATATAAGAAGTATTAGTCAAATAGACATGTAAATCGATGAAAAATAAATTGAAAAAGGGAATCAAATAAAAACTGATTTTACGAGGAGCCCAAATATTTATTTTTATAACCATATGCACACATATTTATACACTCTTTGGCCAGAGCCAGTAGCAAATATTAACCAGTCAAATATAGCATATAAAAAACATATAATCCATTTTCTTTTTGAACAAAGTTTTTTCACAACTCCAAATTTTTTGTTAGTCCACAACCACAACAAAATACTTTTAATACAACTGCTTCAACAGAAAAATGAAGCAACCTTAAACAAAAAAAAAAACGAATATAAAGACATATGAGAATTTTTGAATTTTTTTTGTGGTAAATTTACGTTTTTCATATTTTATAACCGCAAGAGATTTTCAATTGATTTTCAACGCATGTATCCTTGCAAGCTATTCAAATATTTGTACGCACCACATATACAGACGAAAGGACTAACAAAAATCCATATGCACAATTCACGGAATTCTCAGAATTATTATCTGTTATTGCAATTGACTTACGGCTACGTAAGCACAGTTCAACAGACATGTACGTACGCACATCCAAGTTCTCATGTGAAATTGATTTTGTTTGGGGCTCACGCATCCTATATACCACGAAATCCCTTGAAAAATGCGAATTACTGTCCAATCCAATCAGAAATGCTTTTACGGTACTGATTATACGCATTTAAGAGGAGCACGAATGAATATATATTAAATCCTTACAAAAATATTTAAGTCACTTATAGTGCGGTGAATCCATTTGAATGGAAACCCATAAAAAAATCACAAAAAAATCATCCGAATTTTGCTCTAACTTTTAAGTCCTTTTTTATTCTGCTCACATACCGAAAACTCTTTCCCAATGTTTCAGTCAAAAGGAAAACGAAAACATTTATTTGAGGGGAATATTTTTGAGTTCTTGAATAATATTTTTTACTCTACAAGAGAAAAGTTGAAGGCTTATTTTGTAAACAACGTGTAAATAGTCAACATATTTCATGGAAATAAATAATATTTTTAATATAGATATGAAGTAAAGAAAATAACTTTGTCAAAACATAATGAAGGACTTGTTTCATATATAATTTTTTTTAACTTTTTTTCTGCATTACATCAAACATCTATAATTATAATGACAAAAAATATGGTATATATATCAACGTAAGAATTTCAATTAAAATGCATATATATAATTAATTATAATTAATAATAATTATAATGACAAAAAATATGGTATATATATCAACGTAAGAATTTCAATTAAAATGCATATATATAATTAATTATAATAATTAATTATTAATTATTATAATTAATTATATATAAGATTAATATACATATATTCTTAATTAATACATTTTAATATATCAAACATTAAGTATTTTATCAGATATTTGCTGGCAGTATCCAGGACCTGAAGCAATTATATAATAATTTCATAATATTGCTGAATTATCATCATTCGTTTTTATTTACCTAATTTATATTGTTAATAGGACTTCTCAATGCTAATAATTAAAAAAAAACAGCTTCCTTATGCTCTTCTTCTTCTATGCGTTTCATCAAACGCAAGATATCTGTACTCACTTGGGTCATCTACAGTGACTAGAACATCATTGAATTCTGGATAGGTTGGTTAACCATAACTCAAGCGTGCTTACTTTTCAATTACAATGAGCTACTGCTACTAATTTCCGTACCTTCTTCTGGAACATAGGACCTCCAGCATGCATTACTTGTGTACAATTTAAGCTTAAAAATTAGTGGCTTGTTATATAGCCTATAACTACCGATGTCAAAAATTAGTTTCAATAACAATCACTCATTTAACATTTAACAAACTAAATGTTGCCGAATTTCCGAATTGTTTCCAGACACTTCTGCTGAAGAGGTGCGTCTTCTCTTGTGTCGTGCATAAAGTGCAATTAATGCTCTCTCAACTTGATCTCTTCGCCAGAGTTACAGTAAATCATTCCTCTGACTGCTATTTTAAGCGACGTATTGTCTAGATCATCGAATTTCATTATCACAACATGAGCAAACCAATGAAGCCTTTCTTCTGTAGTTTACTAAATATTGTTGATAACTTGGTAAGTCTTGCATCATTTGTAGTTCATTCGGATCTGTTGTCGTCAAAGATCTTACATAAACTTTTCTGTCGAACACTTCCAGTGTTATTATAGGTAAAAAAATTATCTTTTTTATAGATTATATTTAAATATACTTATATAGTGAGCCTAAATTAAATGCTTCAAACTTTTGTTATCTTAAGTTGTAATTAGGCAACATATTTTTTAAAATAAAAAATCTCAAAATCTAATATGGTTTTATTTTGAAGTCATATTTAAATCTCTGTATTTACCTAGATAAAATTTAGAATTAGACACTGATCCGGGTTCAGGGATCCGGGTTCAGGGATCCGGGTTCAGTTGAAGCTGAAAAGATGAATCTTACTTTCCCTGACCCGAAATGTATCGAAAGACTATACGTATAGATATGTCTGTTTATTGTTAATGTGTTATAACATTATTGAATTGTAAATAAAAGTATATGTGATAAAGTATTTTATCAACCCCAGAAAAACATTTATGACTACAGGCTTATCAGGACGTCTCTAATTGAGTTTTTGTATCTTTATTTATTGTTAACTACAGCAATCGAGCAGATAAATGTATTTTACTTTGGTTTGTCTTAAACTGTATTTAACTATATACAAACCTGTAATTTAATTATAATACTAAAAGTTTTGGACATCTAAATTGAATAATTATTCCAAGAAAAATCTGCATAATTATTTTGTATAGTCGAATATTAAAATTCTGCGATAGGGCTGATTGCTTAGAGATAGCAATGTGTAGTATAATCAGACAGCAATCGGCGAAGATAACCCAGAGTGCTAGTCTCAGCTAGTAAGGTTTGCATAATGTGCATAATTTGGAGCATGTTATATACGTTATTTCGTTCATCGATTACCTACTAAAGTATGGGAATTTTGAAAAATAAAAGAAAATGAAAACTGCCAAAAAAAGGCAAACAAGTATACAAACTTGGAAAACTGGGAAAAATCACACTAATAATTACTTTACTTACTGAATTACTGTACTTACTGAATCGACTATATTCCAAAAGGCTACTGTAGTGACTTTTATTGGTGCAACATCAAAATTCATTGTGAAATCGGTTTCACATATGTGTATTTCTTATGTAGTTTGTGGTTGTTTAATGGTCTTCTTTTATTGCTATAGACTATATCTGTTTATTGATATAAAATCAATATACCAGAAAGAAAATTGGTTTTAATAAAGAAGTGACAGCCAATACTAAAACCACAAGCCTGAAGCCAAAGATTAATCGTTTTATAAAAATGCCACCTCTCTCAACATTCTTGCAGGAGGACTCTATGTTGTGAGTAAAGTGGAATTTTGGCATAGAAATTGTTGATTCCACGAAGTTATTAAGTGAGAGTTTGGATACTAAAATCTACCTTAACCCATAAGAATAAATTTGTACTGTATAAAAAAATATTTGTGATATTCTGTTTATTTTATTTATGTATTCCGAAAAGAGGTTTGACAAAAATATTGTGGTTAGATATGATTGACTTCATGTGTACTATGATTTTGTTTTACCAAAAAATGTTAATTATATTATAAATCTAAACAAATATGCATTCGATTTATTTTTAAATTTAATTCTGTTAAAGCTAAAATATTTAATTCATTCATTGCTGCATAATCTGCAAATATTTTTTTCTAAAAACAAATATTCATGTTTAATTAAAACTAAATTTATGTAGAACATTGCTAGTATACATTATTTCCAAATAATACATACTTTTTCATATTGAATATATTATACGAAGCAGATATAGAAAGTCTATGGAACTCTACGAACCTTACATGTGTCGTAGCGCATTGCTGAATATGAACAACATCAAAAGGACCGCAAGCCATCACCATACCACCGATAACACAATGAAAAATTGTTATCTTTGGAAACCAAACATATGAACAAATAGAAGAGCTTAAAAATAATATTAGAAAAATGGATAAAACCATACAATCAAAAGTTGAAATATAAAAAAAAAATATTTGAAAAATCAACAAATGAACAAAAACAAATAGAAAAGAAGCAAAAACAAAAACAAATTTTTACCAATAAAAAAAAATTTTATCTTCATTTGTTTTCCTTTTCAACGGAAATGAACATTTTTGCTGTAATTTCGAAACTTCCAATATGAAATAAAATTAAAATTTATTTCATCAGAAACACTGTTTATTATTGTTCCTTGCGACGACTTTATCAGTTTTATGAATGCTATTGGGTATTATTTGAATAAGTAACCCCAAACCAATCATGAAAGCTCTTCACTAGTATGGCAAAATAAAATAATTTTATTACTTTACAAATTAACTTACTGATAAAAATTTTTAAGAACATTGTTGATGAGAGGACCTAAAAATATAATATTTGCTTCAAATAAAAGTACTGGCCCACATCAAAACAAATTAAATAAAAATAGAATTGTTGATGAAAATAACTTTTTCTTCCTTTTCCGCAACCCAAAAATCCTTTTTCACACTAAATTTTTGCATTCATTTATAAAATTGAATTAAATTAGGATATCAAGTATGGACATAAATATAACTTCTTGCTTTATCTCTAATTTCAATTATATCAATTGACACAATTCCGAAATCCTTTTGGCGAAAATAAATTTACAATAAAATGAAAATGTTTCGAAAAGTTTAATAAATTAACAGGGATTGTCTTTATCCAAATACAAACACAACAGCAAAACCTAAGTGAAGGCAAATACACCAATGTACGCATACTGATTTTCTGACTATGAGTATCTTCTCTTATGTCTAAATAAATTATCCTACATTAACCCGCACGGCAGTTACCTTTTCCGCAAGATACTCTTGCTATACATACTTACAAGGCAACTCAATCCGAAAAAAGCAGCAACAGGTTTATGTAAAATTAAATAAGATGAAATGGTAAGCAACCCAACCGAATGAGAGTTGATATAGGTATCCAAAATGTGTACGCAAAATAAATATAGATATGAGGCTACAATTGAATAGATTGATAGGCACCTGAGTGAGGGAGAGACATGCAAAAATGAAGATAAAATGTTACTCATTACGAGTTTAAGTGAGTTAATCTATCCACGAGTTTCAAACACCCAGTATAATAAAAATAAATTTCACAAGTTATTTAAGGTAATAAGTTTCAGATCCTGTTCTTTAATTAAGGTTTGTGTAATTTCTAAAATGTTCATCGCTTCAAAATGCTTATATGTATAAAGCGATGTAATTCGTTATGTATCGCTCAACCTCATGATGAAGTGATGATCTGTCAATTAGTATATTTATGTTTGTTTTATCTTAATTAAAATTTTGAAATTCATAATTAAAAACAAATATCTAAAAAGTTGAAATTCAGACAATTCTCTAATATAGAACTTTACGGTAAAATAACAATCTGTATGAGTAAAAGACTTTATTCAACGAGAAGAGGGAAATAGTAAAGCACGAGCGGAGAAGAAGCCCTGCACTAATGCATAAACGAAAGGAATAGTTGAATATATATGTAACGTGATATGATTAATTAAAACTTGGAAAAACGAAGCAAATAGAAGTTTTTGCTTATTAAAAAGTAAATCTGGGAATGTCATTCTAAGTCACTAAAGTGCGTGAAAGAGGTTTTGGAATAGAACATAGTGGTAGATTCATCTTATTATAATTATAATATTAATAAGCTACAGTCAACCTAATAAAATGCTGTTAAGGTTTGTAGTAGCAATCTTATAAATATGGGTTTCAAAAATTAGTTAGGACGATGAAATAAATCCTCTAACAGTATAACATC
>NC_051847.1:47936553-47945751 GCF_002237135.1 Teleopsis dalmanni
CGCAACAAAATTCAATAAAGGACAAAAAAATGTATCTAAGCACTTTTGTTTGGCTTAGCGTAGATTTTCTATATATTTTGTTGTTGTTGTTTTCCGTGTTAGTTTGTGGGTGAGTGGTTCTGTAAGTGTACGGCTATTGCCTGTTCCACTTAAGTTGCATTGTTTCTACTTGAGTGCACAACTTGAAGATAAGTCATGAATTAATGCTGATATTGCTCGCCTGCGAATGTGTTGTGTGACATAGGGATAATGGGGGTTACTGCTATATGTATGTATTATTTTGCTTTTATTGTTGTTTTTGCAAGACTTACTTGACTGTTTACGTAGTTCTAGACGCATGTATTACTTCTGTTATGCATAAAATCAATGTGGATACAGGACTTAAGATATTAGATACAAATAAATAAACTGTCTTATTTATTGTGTGGATTGTGGTATATATAGTGAAAGAAAACATTTAAAATCCATTAATGTTAAATACTTGAACAAATCGATTGACCTTTTTGTGTGAAAATGAAACTGAAAACTAACAATACAATAAGTTAATGATTATGATATGATTATCTTTGTATTGTAATTAACATTATAATTATCGATGAGTCTTTTTAATGTAATTTTAATTATAGCTAAATTAAATTTAAACCTATTATAAATGGGTTTAATATGAACTATAGTATTAATAACGTTATTTTTTTTTGTTGTATAATGAAAAGAAGAAATACCAATAAAAATTTGTTTAATTTATCGAAATTTTTGTTGTTGTTTCTGCATTACTGTTTGAAACCTTCTGAATTATTAATATCTTTCACAGGTTTAGACGAATTGATAGCACCAATGGGTATAAAAAGTGCAAAAAATGTTAGTATAAATCAATGACGGATTTTAGAAGAAGAATCTCAGCTCACTGCTGAGAGCTCGAAGAATTCAGAATGTAGTTAAATTTTATTTATAAAAAAATTTAGTTATTAATGTAGGTATTTGGCAATTCTCGAAACAACTGTATAGTCAGCCAAAAATTTAATTAATTAAAATACTATAAATAGAATTATTGCTGCTGTAGTTCACTATTTTTCGAGACCTCTCTTACAAATACAACATTTTCTATTAAGTAATATCATAACTGGCGTTAAAAATCACTAAAAATATAGTTTCTTGAAAAAAAAAAAGAAATGAAATTGAAAGACAATATTTCAACATTTGTAAGTGAGACGAATTTATTAATGGCATCTCTTTTCTAAAATAGTTTTTCAAAATATATTGTTTATTAAACAAATATATTTGTAGAAAGAGCATATCATACAACATAAATACAGGAATAATATTATTTTAGATATGATAAAGTTATTAAATTTAAATTAATACTTTATAATAAATAGATCAACATAAAAAATTTGTGAAATCAATAATCGAAATACCATAGCAGTAACCATGACCGATTGCTACTCATTATACCTGGTTTTAACTCTGGAATATATAAAGCATCAGCAACATTCATAAAAATACGAGGTTAACAATATTGAAGACAGCACACCTGATAATGTTTTCTCATAAAAGTTGATCTAATTACCGTAACCGTAACTTTATTTTTAGTTCAAGTAAAAAGATAATAGAAGATTATAAATTTTTTTTTTACCTAGAAGAGATATTAATATTTAGTGTATATATTTTTATGAAAACGCAAAAGATTTAAAGTTTTACTTTAACTATTTTATGCAACGCACTTAATGACTTAGAAAAAAAAAATAGGAGTATCCGGTTATCCCCACGAAGTAACATTTTACACGGTTTAACCCTAGTTTTTATTGAAGACTTCCGAAACTCTAAATAAAACAATTATGTATTCTTCGTAATTCGCATTAACGCTAGAAAGTCTCATATATTATTTAAGTACTCCTTAGATATATGACAATAATGTGGTCTAAATATATAATAAAATAATGTTGTTGAACCCTAGTAACATAGTTACAAATTTATAAAGATAAAATAAAATTTTTATGGTTATTTTTTGAATATGTACTTTTTCAATATAATAAAAGTCGTACAGCTAATAATTTATCTATAGACTAATATAATTTTGTTATGAAGTTATATGTAGGGATTTAATCATGTTAAATTATAGCATCATCATTATAGTATAATATATTATAAAGTATTTCTAGGAGATTATACCAGGTAGGCGCTATGCTCCAGCAGGTGATATGGGGATAAAGTGAAATCATGATCAACTAAATGATATAGTTAATATATTTGTAGTAAAATAATAAAAAATTGTCAAATTTGGAATCAAGGACTAAAGACAATGCAACAGCTGTAAATACGCACTGAGTTGTACTATTTATGAAAAGAGTCAGCAACAAGGATATATTTTTCAAGTGTGGATACGTTTTTAGCGGCTTTTAGTTTCAACGAGTTGGTAAACTATGCTATATTGTTACTTATGTATTTGTTGAAATGTAGTAAAAAATTGTCATTTTTAGAGTCAAGAAAACCCAAAAGTAATCTACCAACTACTGATGGAGCCTGAAATAGATACTGTAAAGTACTGTTTATGGATTGCATTGACTTTATTAAAATAAGGAACATGAGTCTGGCAAAACGATTTGTATTTCAAATATGGATAAAAGCCGGGTAAAATATTATATTTTCAACTGCATTTAGTTTTATCTAGTTTTAAATTGTGCTATATCATCAGAGAAATACAGTAAGTATTTTATAATATTATAAATTATAATAATAATAATATATAATATAATAATAATACATTTATAATATTATAAATATTATATTATTTTCAGAAAAGAAGTTGTGTCGCGCTTCTTTAAACGTTTTACTTACTATTTATTCAGCGATTTTTTATTATTTACCTAGTTTTATCAATTATGAGGCATTTTTTGTAATAATTATTAATTATTAATTATTAACATATTATCTTCCAGTGTCTTACATTACTAAGCCTAAGGTAAAGATATATAGGCGATCGAAGGTTGAGATGGCGTCATAAAAATTGCCTAATTCCATTATTAGTGAATAGACTGTTAAAAGGTACCGATGCCAAAGTCTGAAGAGACTATCACGGTGACACAGAAATTGCTCTGCTGTTTACTCTTCTTTGCAACAAAATCTGCAGTTAATGTCTCATGTAATACCTATGTACGATAGATGCTTTTTTAATATGCAATATCCAGTCAGAAAGCCTTTAACAAGTCGGTTGCCATTTTTGTTCAGCATTAATAGCTTTCTAGTTCTGGCTTTTAATCGATTCGGCATGAATTCTTTAGCTTGTCTGCAGGCAATTTTATTATTCCAATCAGTCTGAGCTGTTCTGTCCAGCCATTCGTTACTTTTAAGTTCTAAAAACCTCCATGAAGGAGCTTTTTACACGAACTATAAACTTATTTAAAAAAAATTCGAATATTTCCTAAGATCACTGATAATGAGTACTTGGCAATACTCTAAATAGCGTTGTGTAGTAAGACAAATTCAATAAATTGACTAAATTTTGTGCTTGTCTTTTCTTTGCTATTCGAATTCTTCTAACTTTTAAAGAAATAGCTAGTTTGTCGTCATAGTAACCGTAGCTTTCGGCAAAAATAATTAACTTAAAAACCGTTTCTTAATCATAACTCTACGCATAGTTGCGAAAAACTATTTTCCATTTTTAACTGAATTAACTTTGTCCAAAACCACAAAAAGTTAGTAATGAAAAGAGGTGCTCAAAAAGTAACGTCGTTCATATATCTGAGACCTTGATAATCAATTTAGCATTGCATAGCATCAAAGTTATAGCAAAAACGTGAACGGAAAACTTTCTAATTTGAACAGGAAAGTTTGAATTTTTTTTTGTTTTTTGCTGTTAATTAACTTTCCGAATGATATACACATATCATTTTCAAGTTTAGTTTTGAACCAAACCGAGTACCAAAGGCAATCAACAGGCTTTGCGGTCAGGTTTTACCACGGAAGCGTAACAAAATTTTCAACTGCCTTAGACTGGCTGGTTCAGAATTTGTTTGCAATGTGAGAAAAAGATACGACTACATGAATAACATATGCAAAATTGTTTTTTTTTGAAAGTTAAAACTTTTCAAATTGTTTACGAGATAACATTTTACATCAGCAATTGAAACTAATTAAATTTGTTTGGGAAATTTTTTAACAAATTGTTTAACTCATAAATTTTGAATTAAAACATATTTTATGGTAAATACTTTAAATAAAAGATTTCCATTTGTTTTTATTTTAAATATTTGCCTTACGTTTGTTGCACATCTCATTTCCGTATCCGTTCTTGCTCCACGTTTCTGGTATTCCCACTACTGTGACTATTGGTATTATTCTTTGGTAATGCAAACATTTCAGTCTCCTTACGATTCCTGTAACATATAAGCTACATGATTTTATGTTTGCTTTCCTGTCATCACATTGTCAATGTATTCATTCGATTCCATGGCATTGTGTTCTGCGCGATTTTATTTTATATTTTATGTTTTTTATTTTTTATTTTTTATATATATTATTTTTATTTACTTAAATTTTATTTTTCATTTTATTCACAGCTTGTAACACAGCCAGACAACAACGAGAGTAACAATAAAGCTCCAGCAACGATTGACTTTATAGTAGTGAAATAGAAGGGAATAAAGGTTGGTACTGGAGTGTGGTCTGAGTTTGATTGAATTTCAACTGGAACCCCTCGAGAATGCACATATGCTTTTAAGAAATGTCTTCTACTATATTTTGCTTCTCTCATTGTCTTTTGGTGTGATTTAAATAAGATGTGACATAAAAGATAAAATTCAAATATTTTTATGATGATTTAAAAATAATGCATATTTGATTTTATGATAGATAATATTGTGTTGTGACTTGAGAGAATAGCTGAATATTTTATTGTCATGAATTCGATATGTTTGACTTACAAATTTTTTTGGCACCTGTTCAATTGAGTTTTAAGCTTTATGCACGCATGCAAATATTTATAGATTTCTTCAATTTGTATGGCATTTGAATTGTTTGGTTTAAAGATAGTTACAATAGTTGTGAAATTGCTAAACTGAAGATTTCAGTTACATATAAAATTCAATTATTGAATTGGATTTAAAAAAGAAATAGTCACAATATTGCGTACGATATATTGTGTCAAAACGTACGAATATAATGTGAACAGTAAGTAACTTTAAGGTGATTTTCAGTAGAAGAATAGGTCAGGAAGAAATAATTTGTAACTATCAGTTTCCAGAATGCAATTATGTTGAAATATAAAATTGGAAGAGTATAAGAGTATAAAAGAGTATATCAATATAGAGTATACACATTTTTGTTAAATTTTATAATAATTTCATTTTAAATAATATAGAAATAATTTTATCAACAATTTTGATTCAATTCAAATTAAATTTTGGTTATGAATATAAACATTTATCTCATTATACACTCCTATTTTTTTAGGGGGAAGTATATGAAAGTTAAAATATAAAAATTAAATATTTGTGTATATATTACAAGCTAAAAATCTGAGTTTTTAACGCAGAATACATATATTTATTAACAAAAACTCTGTTTATTTAAAATTGGTAGACGAGATGCAGGTAAATTCAGCAAGACTTATATAAAAACGAATTTTTTTAAAATTTTAAATCAAGTCATTTCTACCTGTTCATCTAATATAACATAAATTCAGGTTAGAATTTCAACTAAACAGTATACGAATTTAGACTCAAATATATTAATAGGTAGAGTTTTATAATGATGCAATTTCACAAACTTATATATAAAAAGAGTAAACTGTAGTCGCATTTAACATTTATAATCTAAACTTCATCCAGTGCACATATAGTGATATCGTACTTAACACTAAAATGGAATTCAACAATAATTGGCAGTTACAATTTGACTTGCTACTTGAAACAGTAGTCGCCGCCGGTGGAAGATTTGATGAAGATATAAAAACAAATGAACCAATGTCTGACTCTGCATGGCAAGAGGACTTTGATAAAACTTTTGATAATGCTGTAAAAATAGCATCAACAGCATTCCGTAAGGTATCACCTGACCATATAGACACAGAATATGATGAACAAACTAAAGAAAATGAATACATAGAAGAGATAATTGCACCCAACCAGCCAATTGAAAATAAAGATCAAATACCAACACAAGTAAAGAAAAGAATAGCACACAAATCAGACAATCGGTATGGTATTCTGAGTAGTGGAAAACTGTCTGCGATACCGAAAAGAATACTTAAAGAACATGACCTAATGTTACCATCAAATGAACAGTCAAAACAGAATGTGAAGCCGAAAACCACAAAAGAAATATCGCAGGAGAATAAACGGCAAAATACTAAGCATTCTAGTAAAGACAAACAAAAGAAAATAAAATCAGTAAAAATATCGTCAGTTTCAATGTTAGAGAAGAAGAGTAGTTCCATCAATTTGTATGACCACAAATCAATAGAAAGCAGGAAACCGGAAACAAACCAAATAGTATTGAAACAGCCTGATAGTTCGAAGCACATGAAACGCGAAGATAAAAAAATCAAACAGACATCGGAGTATGATGACTGCATAAGGAAAAAAACTAATGATAAGGAAGTAATAATAGCACCTTCAATGCCAGAATTATTTGATGACGATTCAAAACCGTTCGACCTAGAACATAAGAAAGCGAAAACAGTTCAACTCAATACACAATGTAAAAATCACACAAAAATGATGAAGAAGTCAACACTGTCAGAGATTCATGCGAGCGAGCCAAACTTATTTGATCCAGATAGTAAAATATCCATTATACCCCGAAAAACGTCAAAAAAGGATGATTATTCAAAAGCCATACAAGATACTAAAGCGCCCATCCCAAGTGTATGCAATATGAAAAAATCTTTCGGTCCAGTACGAGATGGAAAATCACGAAAAGAAAATCGAGGAACGCGAGCAGCACCGTATAAAAAATCAAATCATACTCAAAACAGTAAGGCAAATTCCATCATAGCCTCAAGTACGGTACAAAGAAGTTCCGTGAAGCAAAAAATTTTCGCAAATTTTGATCACATAATTCCTGTTGCAAAATACGTAAAACCACCAGAGGCTAGATTATTAGCAGAGAACCAAAATCTGCTGACATTATCAAAAGATTCCGTTAACTCTAACAAGAAATATAGAAATGCGATGCACTCAAAGTAGATCGTCTTCCAAACTATCAAGATTACTATCACTACTACTTTTAGTTAAGACTAAATTTTCAATATACTTAAAATATTATTCAATATTGTAATTAAAAAAAATATTTAATATAAATAATAAAAACATTATTAAAAATTTAAAAGATTTTTTCCTTTAAATCAAACTTTTTAGGCGACATTCACATCATGCTCAAATACCATGTATTTAATCATCTGTAAAATCTTCAGTCTGAGGAAAAACAATAATTTAGTGGGAAAAGCTATCGACTCAATAACAGAACTAAATGTGTAAAATTTTATTTTCACGGGAATTTGAAATATAAACAAAATGAACAGTATAGTGATCCTAAGAACCGCGATCTCTTATAACAATTTTATAAGATAATAGTATAAAGTCGTTTTTGGTTCAGTTTTTGGTAACTGAGAGGTTTGTATTAATTTTATATATAATTATGTATATAAAACTTTTATATATGTAAAATCCACACCGGATTTAATCAATAGTATGTATTATATAAATACCATGTAGTATTAATAAATATATAGTATATGTATTATTTAACAACTGAATGCACCAATGCCAGATTAAAGCATTGGTGGATATTGAATCAAAATTGTTTGAATCAAACCGTTAAAGAGCACAAGCAGCTCAACATTATGTTTAAAAAGTACAAAATATTAAGATGACACAAATGTTCATCACGAATGTGATGAAGAATTCAACACTCTCCATTATTTCATGCAAATATTATTTCATCCAAAATTATTTAATTCAGATAGAAAAATATTTATTACACTTAAAAAAACATCAGAAAGGTCTGACTGCTCGAAGGCCATACAATGTACTAGAAGCTCTATTCTTTGTACGTATGTATATTAGAGTAAAAAGGATAATAAAATTGGCTAGCAAGAACTTTCCCTTAATAAACTAACGGTGCGAAGGAGAAAAAATCTTTGGGTCCAGAACGGGGTAGCAAATTAAGAAAAGAAAATCGATGTGTACCACCAGTCCCTTATAAAAAATCGAAAGGTACTCAAAATGGTAAAGCAATTTCCATCGAATTAAATGTGATACAAAGAAGTTCTTTAAAACAAAAAATATTCGCAAGTTTTGAAGATATTGGTCCTGTTGCAAAATACACAAAACCACCAGAGCCCAGGCTGTCAACAGTTAATAAAAATTTATTGACATTACCAAAAAATTTGACTGGAAAACCAAACCCCGACGTCAATCCTAAACCGGTACATAAGTCGGTTCAAATACTTAAAATAGATCATTTACCGAATTTGTGGTAAATTAAATATTAATGTACATATTATAAATTAGACTAAGAAATATATATTGTAATTAAAATGAAATTTTTATGACATAATAATAATTTTTACAATAATTGAAAAGATTTCTTTCATTTAAATCAATCCTTCAAAGCGACATTTTAATTTAGTCAGCAAAAAAACTAAAAAACTTTAATAAATCTTTAATAAATAAACTTAAATAAATAAATTTACAGATTATCAGTTTCATCTTTTCATCTTTTTATTATATGGAATTATTTTTAAAAAATGTTAATAAACTTTCGAATTCAATTTGTTTTGAATGCAATTTATTCGTATAGGGATCCTAACATATAGTGAACACTTAAATGGAATTCAACGACAATTGGCAGTTACAATTTGACTTGCTACTTGAAACAGTAGTCGCTGCCGGTGGAAGATTTGATGAAGATATAAAAACAAATGAACCAATGTCTGACTCTGCATGGCAAGAGGACTTTGATAAAACTTTTGATAATGCTGTAAAAATAGCATCAACAGCATTCCGTAAGGTATCACCTGACCATATAGACACAGAATATGATGAACAAACTAAAGAAAATGAAAATATAGAAGAGATAATTGCACCCAACCAGCCAATTCAAAATAAAGATCAAATACCAAGACAAATAAAGAGAAGAATAGCTCACAAATCAGACAATCGGTATGGTGTTCTGAGTAATGGCAAAATGTCTGCGATA
>NC_051847.1:47945851-47959552 GCF_002237135.1 Teleopsis dalmanni
ACTTTATTGAAGCTTTTAAGGATATGAGCGTGTGCTGTGAATTTTTGTTATGATAGCCAGAACAGGGATGTGTAAACAGCAGTGCGTGCTTTGATATTTTTTAAAAATAAAGTTTTAAAATATTTAATAATAGCAGTGTAGTGCTTATTCTCTTTTATTAAAAGTGTTTTATAAGAAAGGGATTTATTTTTGAATTAACATTCCTAAAGATAATACACATATATTCAAAACGTTTAGTTAATGTGAGGACATATAACATAATCGATTGATATTCTCTCTAATTTTTTAATTTATTCTTAATATAAATCATTTCATATAAAACAATAACAATTATGAAAGATAAAAATAGAAATAGATGTTAGCAAGGACTACAACATACTAACTTAAGATGAATTCTGGATAACTGTTGCGTTAAATACAGAAAAAATTTAGTTTAAAAAAAAAAATTAAAAAGAAAATAATTAGAAAAAAGTTAGAATACTTAGTATAATAATTCTTTTTGATAATAATTATATATATAGTCGCTTAAATTTGTATTAAGAATCATACATTAAAAAAAAAGAGTATTGCTAACAGTCGAGTGCGATCTAAGGTTAAAACACATCTCCCTTAAAATATTTTTGAATTTTCGTATAGGTTAATTAAATGTATGAAACAATCACTTTTTCACTGAAACATATCGGTAATTACTTTACTTCGCGTTTATCGTAACCGTCCAGGGGTATTCAATCTTCAAACCTACAAATTGAAGGCTCTGCTATTAGCATTATCTATAAGAAAATTACATGAAAGTTCTTTTCACTCCTAAATACAATTTTATTCCGCATGATAGTCACGTTGTCAAAAGTGACAATCTCCGATTCCTTGATATTAAAAACGCTTCACGTCGTCACAAACTGCTAAACTTGCAAAGACTAATACGGTCTCTTTTTGTATACTCATTTTCTCTTTAGTCCAGAATCTTATGCACACAAATAAATCATCTTTATTTTCTAACATATGATTACTATTATAAGCACTTACAAATCATATTTTACATACAAATCATACTTATAAAATCATATTTTTATGATTATTATTTCATGTAAAAAGAATCTGTAATGCTCCCTTACTTACTTACTTAAGTCCATAACAACTTGTTATCGGATTTCGACCTGACGCAACATATCTCTCCAGGTGTTTCTGCTGCAGGTGATTTCATCAGTTGCGTATATCAAGTGCGCTTAGTGAGTCTCAACTTAATCGCTCAACCAGAGATAGGGTCTATCCGTTGTCTTTTTCCTCTGGAGCATCGTCATTCAGCGAAACCAGTGGATATTAATTCGCTAAATTATTATAAATATTGTGATAAAGCTCATACAGTTCGTGATTCATTCGAATGCGGTAGTTGTCACTCACTTGTAGAGGATTAAAAATCTTATGAAGAACTTCTTCTCTTATGGAAGTTCTTCTCAGTGCTATTTCATCATCCTGTGATAGCATCCACGCTTTTGTGGTAAGAACAGCACAGGTAGAATGTGCAAGCTATAGTGCTTAAGTTTTTGTCTATCAAGAGATAACTCTATTATTAAATAACCACTATGGCCCCCAATTATCTACTAAGCACCTATTTCGCACCTATTCGCAATCGTTATTCATCTTGTGATCATCTGGCTGACATCGCTGTATCAAACAACTTATTTATATATTTTTCAACAGTTTAAGAAATTTACTAAATTCACTTTAATGTATTAAAGATTTTTAAATTTACTTAAATTGCTTTAACAAAAAAAATCTACTTAAACCAGAATATACGCTGTGGAAATGTAGTAGCTTCTAATGATGAAAAAAATATTGTTCAAGTTGACAACAGTTGGTAGTATGAGTTTTTTTTGTATATATTTTCATTAATATTACTTTAATATTATTTATATTATTCTATTTTTTATTCACTTGAAGAAAATTTTTTCCTGTCATTAGAATATTTGTATGCAAATCGTTTGTTTTGTGTTTTGTTTGTCTTGCTTCCAACATTAATGCCTTCGGTCGTAACAAGTCATACATCAAGACTGACACTGTCAGCACATACACAATGCGTCCATTTAATAGATCATCACTAACATTAAGTGCACAGCAACAATACGACTAAAACCAACGAGCATCCGTTATGCAGCCATCATTATCATAGCTATCATTATCAGGTCCGGCCTCAATGTAGTCGTCATCAGTCGGTGTTACCACTCATTTGTCGCAGCAGCACACAAAAGCATATCATTTCCGTATAATAATATCAAAAGGATAATAGTCGTCACTGGTCATTAGAATTGTGCGGTTGTGCAGATATGTGGCTAAGTTGTGTGTCTACAGCCAACCATGTAAGCAATGCATAACTGGCTCCAGCTGTGCATGTAAACACACCCACACCATTCATAACTTTTGAATAGGAAAAAAGTTGGCAAACATAATCGCAAACACACAATGCTGTCATCATTATCACCATTATCATCATGGTCACCCTTTGCTCCAACATCAAATATCCAACATCAAATCGTACGAACTACGAGTGCTAACTCATAATTGTAACCATTTTCTATAAATTTCTTCCTCTCTGGCATAGTCACAGTCACAGTCACACTCACAGTCACTGTTACAGTCACAGTGCACAGGGCATTAAATTGCTTCTTATGCTTTTTTAACTCTCTTCCTGTATGCAAGAATGCGAATTATATAATTGCGGGACTCGAAGGGTTTGCATTTAATAAATTTTAAGTGGAGAAATAGTTGTTGATTTTCTGAATGAGCTAAGTTGGATTGCGTTGAATGGCCTCAAAGGAATGACTCGGAACTAACCACAAAGCATCGGGTTGTGGTTAAACTGAGGTTAACAATAAATGCGCTGCCATATGTGCTATTCCTGCTGTTAGCGATGTGGCTTATGTTATCATTGTTGCTGCTATTATTATTATTGTTGTAGTTGTGGTTGTTGTTGTTGTTGTTATTGCTGTTGGTGTTGGTGTTACTAGTGTTGTTTTTGTATTCTGTAGTTAATACTGCTGTCGATGTTTGTGTTGTCTATATATAAACGCGAGGAAAAAGTTAAAAAGTCACAAATGTTGTGATGTGATGTCATGATAGGAAGCAGAATGCATGAAATATGTTGGCAAGAGTTTTGTATGACTTTGTTAAGCAATTTTCTGCTTTTGTACTTGACTACTGAAAGGTTTTTAGTAATCGAGGAAAAAAGTTCTATAATCTTTAAATAATTTGTTCTTAGTTTTTTTTAAATTTAAAAAAATATAACCTTGGTAATATAATGCACAGAAGGAAAAGAGTCTTCATGTCTTTAATAAAAACTCAAAATTATTTTAGAATTTAAATTTAGATCGTTTTGGAAAATAATATTTTATTATTAAATTTTGTTGTATCACTTTTGAATGCAAATATAAAGTAATTTACAAAAGCAACCTGGTACGTACAAAGCCCACTGACGGAGTTTCATTGAAATATTAAATCATAGAAAGCATTTATCACAGACGAGCAATTTTGTCTACTCGTATTTGAGCATATTTTACAAATTCATATCCAGGACTGCCAACTCTGTGAAGCACCTCTCTCAAGCAAGGCCCGTCCATAATTTAATATCTAAAATTGAATTTTATTAAAATGGAAAATGTTGTGTTCTAATTATTGCAGAGACTCAGCAGAGTATGAAAAGTAAATTTCATATAAATTTCATATAAATTTCAAAATAAATTTCAAATTTGTGTGAAGGTTCTGTATTCAAAGCAATTTTTAAAAAAATCTCACTTAAAATAACAATTTTGATATAAATTTTATGTAAAACTGATGTTTTGCTAAGTGAAGTTTTTAAAATATAATCCATTCATGATTCATTAACCAACTAGGAAGTTTTATATATAAAATAAACTAGACGTATATTTGTTATATAGAATAAATCTCTTTTAAACTAGAGTGTTTAAATTGACGATCAAATTGAATCTTATTTACAATTTATATACTAATCAAGATCTAGATAGAGCCGCAATACTTATTATCTACGGTGAATGACCGATATTTTACAAGATAGTAATTGATTTAGTGCATTGCTTTAATTTATATATATATATATTATCTTGGTATATTTTACGTATGCGTCTAAATTAATACTAATTACAATCAGATGATCGCCATAATGATATATTTATTACAGGGTATGTGCCTAAAATAGCACTAATTTTTAATGAGATGTTATAGCGAATATGCCTAGATCAATACTAATTTACAATAAGATGTTATAGCGAATGTGCCTTAATAAATACTAATTTACAATGAGGTTAAAACCATAATGAAATTTTTGTTGCAGATCATATACCTAAAAGATTATTATAAATTATCTAGGTGTGCCCCTCATATATATTCATACTTGAACAACTTGTAAATACGAGAATTAAAACTAACTCAGTAATAGCAAAGTGAAATGTCAGTTAAATTATAGGACAGTTATAAAAAGTGGAATAATGGAATTTTTATCCCTCGTGAAAACGTTATACTTTTCAATACTAGCAAAAGTAATGAATCTAATATTAACGTAGTGAATGTTTTTTACTTAATGTTTATTAAAATATTAATATATATATAAATATAAATATACATATTTCATATAAATATTAAAATATTATATGTGTAAAGAAACGAATTTTTAAATCGTCAATACTTGTCATAGTCTATAATACAAAGCGTGCGGACAAGATCTAAAATGGTAACCTTTCTTAAGGAACATTTAAAATGTTTATGATTACCTTAGCACCACTACCCATTGATAGATCAAAATAAAGCTTAAATATCTACAAATAATAGCTATAAAATGGCCTGCTTGAGATCACAATTGGGAAAAATGCTCTCCACATTTGCCCTAAGACCCTTGGCACAATTTATTTATCTTTAACTTATAGTTAAGTGGATAGCAATATGGGTGATTCTGTAATAACTTTATTTTTCACAGTTCAAAAAAATCAATCTGATAAGGCATGACCAAATGCAAGTTGCAAGAAGTAATAACTGATATTTTAGAACCATAATTTCAAGAAACTTTTGCAATAAATATAATCGAAATATATATCGATTTTTTTTATTACAAATTCATCTATTCGAGTTTTGTGTCAGATATTTGAATAATGATCTTATCAATTGTGTTATTAATGGTTTTATTATTTTTTATTATTAATTGCTTTATTAATTTTTTATTAATTTGTTTACTAATTTTTTTTATATTTGGTTCTATTAAATTTTTTTTAAATTCTTATGAATTTTTTTATAAAAACTTTTTTATTTCATTAAAATTTATTTTAATTTTTTTGTAAATGGTTTAGCTTTAAATTTTAAAAATGTAGTAAGCAAGAATTTATTTAAAATCTTTAATAAATATTTAAGATATATTATTGTCAATAATTTTTATTAATATAAGTGAAAATTTATATATTTACCTTTTATGTTAGATGACCAAGCGGTATTGAGTATTCATAGTTGCTCATACGTCATGAAGACACTGTAAAAGAAAATTATTTTAGGTATAATTTTATTTGAACATAATTTTGTATTATTATAAATGTATATTTTTATTATTTAATATGTAGAAAAAAATATTTACATGAATGAAATCATAAAAATGAAATTTAAAAATATATTTTCACCTAATATAAAATATTCTTACATAAAATTTATATATTTTGAAATATCATGAGCATTTAAATACTGTCATAATTGCCAACCACTAAATTTACTTTAAATAAATAAGAAACCAACAAAATAGCAATTTTTCAAAAGAACTAAATTCCACTTTTAATGTCAAACTCGGCGCTCAGCAACCCGCGAAGAGTATAAGGAGAACTTTACTGCTGCTAATCATACTTAATTTGAAAAATGAGCAAAAATATTTTAAAAAATCATAAAAAATAAAACGTTGCCAGCATTAAAAAGTTTTATTGCATCAATAAGGAAGTAAAAAAATTATTGGGCTAAACTTTTATATATATTATTTATTAAACTTTGCCCATTAAAAAATAGATGCATTTCTTAATGCAAATATTAATAAAATTTTTTTCGCATTTAAAACATTTTGGTAATTTGCTTAAGTTTGTCCCACAAAAAACTACTTAAATAACTTTTTATTTTGTTGGTACTTTACAGCATGCGTTTTGTTGTTTTTTCGTTTCTTCTATCTTTTTGTCTTTTGTTTAGGAGTAACTAAAAAAATACAAAAAAAATTATAAGTACTTTATTTGAATTTTTTGCATATACGAGTTTTAACAAAAGCAAATTTAAAAGCAAAAGTCGTGCCGCAATCTCTACAAACACAAACACAAACAAAGCAAAACACACGTACGCAAATAATAACACAACGAGGAAAATGGCGAAATATAAAAAGTCATTTTAGCACCACAGCAAAAGCAATCAAAACAACAACAATGACAAGTGTCATAGCAGTTACCATACAGCGACAAAAATTTGATTGCTAAGAAAAAAAATTCAAAAGTGAAGTCGTCGCTGGCTGTTACTGATGAATGATAACGTTGCCGCCGACCACACAAGTTACGCACACAACAATAAAACGCGAAGAAGAATATACATAAAAGTGATTTACTTTTTTTCGCGTTTTTTTGTTTTTATTTCAGTTTTCATGTGTTTGAGATTTGTTTTTTGGTTTGTTTTTATTCGCGCTGCGACAACAGCGTTTTAATTTCCTTTAAAATGGTTGAGGAGTTAAAAAAGCGCATAAAATTAATGTTAACAACCAGAAATTGTGACAAGCTGGTCAGTGAGGTTGCCACTTGTTTCCAATTCTTTTTTTGTGTTTGTTTTTGTGAAATATGCTTTTTAAAACAACTTTTTTAGTTGACATATTTACGAAGTGTTGACATTTAATTACGATTAATTTAAATAATCAAAGTAAATGTAAATAAACATAAAAAATAAATAAATAAATACATTTTTAAGTAAAATCTTCTTAATTAGATTTGTGATAAAAAATGTAACCAGTAAAACTGCGTATAGGTATGAATATATGAAATAGAACTCGAAGTTAAGTCAAATATATAATCAAAATCAATATATAGTATATTAGTATTGTTCGATTTTGAATGGCAGTCCCGTTTAAAACCCCTTGCTCTTTATTTTTTCATACTTCGAATATTCCTGTCGTTTGGCAATGATTGCTTGATCTATACCAAGTCTAAACTTAGAAAAATAATGTGGTTGTTTTAACCAGATTTTAACTAAATCTTAGTTCAAAATATTCTTACTCTTGTAAGCACTTGTTGATTTTTATATGTTCTTTAGCACATGGGCTAAAATCACATCAACAAAATGATCAGGTCAATTTAATTAGTATATGGATAGAGCATATTTGTCTGAGTGTAGTACATGGGAGGTTAGTAATGTCCTTAACTCTCACCTAAACTTCTTCTCTAGTTAATATAACATAATACATGAAATCAAACATGCATTCCCATAAATCTTGACAATTGCCTATGTTGACTGATTTTTAATGATTTTTGTTAATCTTAATATGAAGATATTTTACTATACATCATTACCTTCTGTATGATAATATAACATTAATATGAGGTATAAGTTGCCTAAAATCCTGGGGTTATATCTTGACAACATATTGAGTGTCATATATTTCGTACTTGATGTACAAGACTGGAGAAAATGCGCACACAACAGAGGTGCCTGAATAGGCATGTTGCGTTAGGTCGAAACGGGATGTCACGGTAACAGGATGTTATGATCATAAAAAAAATTAAGTAAATCAATTTTTTTTTAAGTGAAAACTTTTTACATATGCAGTGATGATGTAAATTAATGACGAGATTATAATTATAGATTATAACCAATTTTCCATAATTAATTTCCAGTTAATAATTAACAATTTCGCACTATCCATTTGAAAATCTTGGTTTATGTAAACTGTTTTCATTTTGTACATAATTTTTGCATTTGCATTGAGGTATATTCTATATACTTTCCACTCAATCAGCTCTCAATCATACTCAAATGTATGCATTTATAGTGGTGTACATTAAATAACAGCACATAACCGCGTCTGCTTTAGTATGGCAACGCAGAACAAAATAATTGACGAATAAAAGTCTTGTTATGCTTGCAAGTAGCTAAAGAAGATTACTATATGAACATTTTCAACGTTAAATATATTTAAAATTTGAAAAAAAAAACAAAAAGCACACAATTTAACTTTTATGTTACATCGAAATGATCAAAGTCAAATATAAAAATCTTTCACATCTATTTTTTTTACTATGAAAAAGTAAAAGGATGTTAAAAGGATGTTGAAATTTTTATTAAATTTTATTTTAAACTTAATAAAATATTTAACAAGCACAAAGCTCAAATGCAGAAAAACCAAAGGATGTAAAGTTGCGTTAACAAGGACGTTAATTATATTTATAACTGCCGCTACTACTACTACTACGACTACTACTACTACCACCACAAGTGGCTGCAATTACTATGACTGCGCACAAGTAAGTAAGCAAGCTTTTTGCATGTTCCCTTCTTCCGCACTTGACGCTCTACTGAAATGAAAAGTGAATTTACACAATAAATTAAAGTGCGTATTTATCTTATCTGCAGTTTTGTATGATTTCTTGCATGTCGCCATCATTTGTGACCTTAAACTTACTCAAACACACTCACACTTGTACCAGCAATAAAAAAATAAATTTACTTTTTCGCTTACTCTTACTCAATTGCAGACAACGTTTACTGTTAGTAAACAGACGAAGAAAAAAAAATACACTCATGTATTTGTGCCAGGAAATAAAGTAAAATTAACGCAAATAAATGCAGAATTATTGTAGCAATAAATTATTCCTGTTTACATACGTTGGATGGGTTGTTGCCTCTACTTATGTGTATGTGTATGTGTATATAGATGTGTATGAGTGTATAAGTGTATGAGTGTATTATGAATTGAGTGTAAAAATGTGCGCCACTTTGCATAATTGCAAACTCTTAACAACGTCCCACCTAACATAGTATGACTTGAGTAAATTCACATAAACACATAAACAAACTAAATATGAGTGTTTTTTTTTGTTTGCATTTTATGCATTAAAATTCTGTTGCACATATTTGGAAAAATTTCACAAATTTGCATATTTATGTGTAAATGAGTGTTGTCGCTTTGCATATAATTTCCATGCATGCACACATAAATTAATTAGTTGCCTGCTTTACATATTTTTCTTTTTTATTTTAATTTATTTTAAGCTTTTCATTTGATATTATTGATGTTAATCGTGTCTATGTAGTAGTACTCTACTACTTATGTTTACAATTATTTGTATAAAATGTACTGCGAATGATTTAGGTTTCCATGTTTTGTCTACAGAATCAAAACTAAGCAAATAAATAAATATTGTCCACTTTTAGGCGTATGTTTGCATCGCACAGTGTCGCAAAATCAAAATTACATGATCAAAATTAAAATCAGTAAAAAGGTTAAAATAAAATTTTTCGTGAATATAGTTATTGAGATAGGGTTTCTTTATTTCGGTTTTGAGTTTATTACATTTATCGAAACTTTTCCAAAATTAGGTCCGAATATGGACATCCTTTTGAATTTCCTTAAAAACTATTACAAACAGAAAAATGAAATTTGTTTCATTCGAATACTTACTGTATAAATATAATAGGTAGATAGGAAAATAAAATTCGATATACTAGATACTTATACTTTATTACTAAGATTTAAAAAGTTTTATTATATTATATTATTCTATTATTCCCCCATAAAAATAAATTTTCATAGAAATTGTTTATTGTTTTTAAAAACCTTTATATTTCTGTTAGGTGATGTAAGTCCATTATATGTATAAAAACATAACTTTGAGCCAAAAATGGGATGTAATCTCGCAAAAATTGGACTAATTTGCAAATTCTTCACTATTTATCGAAAAATTGTTATTTTTAATGGTTTTTAAAGTTTAAGATATTTTTATTTATAGTTTATTCATAATTTGACAGGCATGAGTCCTAAGCCTGGAACTTGCAGTCCGAACAAATTGTATACGGACTATGAACTAATTAAGAAATTCGAATATTTTTTAAGATCACAGTTGATGAGTACTTAGCAATAATCAAAATAGCGTTATATGGTCAGCTACATTTCAATAAATTTAATAAATTTTTGTGTTTACCCGTTCTTTCATTGCTATTTGAAACCCTCTAAGTTACTCATAATGTGTAAAAAAAATTTTAATTTTAATAAAAAGCAAAATTTTATAAATGAAAAAATGTAAAAATTCAGTCAATTTCACTATTATATATTATACATACAAAATATATTCAAGTTTTTCAAAAAATAACTTTTCTTACTGATAGTCAAGTATTAAAGGTTTACCAAAAATCATAAATTGTTTGTCGCACTCTATTTTTTACACTTATGTTAGTTCCCTAAAATCACTGAAAAAATAAGCAAATTATTACCTTCTATAAACCTCCTATATATTAATAAAAAAAAAACTAATATTTAATAAAACAATAACACCCATTATTTTACAAATATGTAATTTGTTACTTATTTCAAGCAAATCGGTTGAAAAGAAATGAAATTTTCACACATTATGTTCAGGCATACGATTTGTAGTATTCCCAAAGTCTACGTGTCTATTGCGATATTGAGTTAGAATCAATATTAAAGGCTTTGGGCTGTAATACTTTAAAATAAAAACCATCTTAAAAACTATATTTAAAAAAAACAAGTTGTTTTAGTATCTTCATTGGTTCAGAAAGTACCAAATTTTGATCATTTAATTTCAATTCTGCCACACTGTGCGACGCCAGAAAGGTGCCATTTATCATAATTCCGCGCTCTTCTATAATACAATTTTGTTTGGGATTTATTTATATAGAGTGTAACAAATTTTAAAATAATGGTTTTCTTAAACCATCATTTCTCATAAATTTATTTTTATAGTCTTTTAAGTTCTTTCAGTATTTCATTGCCAAAATTTAAGTCTTAAGTATTTAGAATGAAGTTTGGTTAGTCGTGAAAATATAAATGGAAACTTTTAATTAAATATTTGGTACATAAAAATACGATTTAGAAATGATTTTTCATCATTAAATAGTTTTGAAATAAATTTAATTATTATTTTCATAGTCTTTAGGTTTAAGTAACATCAGTTAGTAATATAGTTTTAATAAAGAACTGCGATTTTAACAATATCAATTGGAGTTATAACTAAAAAATCTTCAAAAAAAAAAACAGTTTCAATACAGCACTGCATTGCTGTTCTCTGTTTTAGCGAAATTAAGACAAGTACTGAAAAATCAACCGAAATTCGATGGATTAGTATCTCCATTATTACAAACAAAGTGTTGTACATAGTGTCGTTTTTTTTTATCAAAAATTTAAGCTTTCCACTAAACTAGAGAATACAATAAATTTTAAATTGTCAAGAAAGACAGTAATTGTTTTTTAACTAGACCAGAAATGGGATAATAACAAACAATGTTTATCAATTGGCAACTAGTGATGTTATCATCACGTCGGATAAGTGGTCAATAACAGGACAATAATTCTATGGAACACATTTTTAACCAGCATTGCTATAAATCCAAAAGGGGCTGTACATGGCAATTTGTTGACCTAATATTAGTCAATTTAATTTTAACTCAATTTAGCTAACGCCTCTTAAGCGTATCTAAGTGGGGCGATAATATTTTGTTTGGATGTGTGATCTATTTTATGATTTTGAAGCACATCAAAGAATACCACTCGCTCACGGTACAGACAGATATAGATAGATTAATATATCACGTCTTCCAAATTGTATTATATTCTGGGTATACTATATTTACCATAAGAACTATCGTCGAAAAAGTATTTTCCGTAGGAAATGTGTTGTTAATAAATTTATTAAATTTTAATAATTAAATTTATTATTAAGCAGGCCATAAAATCAACAATATATATATTCAATGTATCTAAAATAGTAATTAGAACAATTACATCTACATTTACTGCAGTGAACATCTTACTAAAAATATTAGATGTTCATCAAGCCATTTCTAAGAATTTACCGCCTCTTGAATAATTAGAGTTGCATATCATTGTAAGTCTATTTTATTGTCATTATCTATCATGTTGATGTCTATATATACTATTATTTAGGAGTTAATAGCTCGAGGTTTATTAACTTTTAAGTTATTAAAACAATCTAAACAGATAAGGAAGAAGTCAAACAAAGTTCTAATAGTTGAAAATATCTAACGAAAGACAGTAGAAATTAGTATTTTATATATTTTTTATATATATATTTTTTCATGTAAGCTTTTACTAATTATTTATACAAAATTTTTGCAGTCTTATCTACTTTAGTTTCCAAAAAAATAAAAAAATTTTGCTATAAAACTATTGTAGAATATAGTGACTTTACTGTAATCATTTATTTTTATAACTGGCTAAAATGTTTTTCTGCAGATTTGCGTTTCAATTTTAAAAGTAAATTTTGGTACCATTCTACGGTAATATTTATATGCAATTCTTGCCAAAAATATTAAATAAAATGCTATGTATTAAAGAAATTTATCTATAAGATTTGTTTCTATCAATAGAGTAGTAAAATAAATTCAATCAACGTACTTGGTTTTTCTTAACAATCAAATGTATACTTGAATCGTGAGGAAATAGAAATCAAATCAAGCTATTTGCTTAACTTATATTTTGTCTGTATATAAAATATATTGATTAATTATTGAATTAATTTTGGAAAATTGAAAACTTATTTTCCATCTGTACCAACTGTACACTCGCAGTAAAGTAATACGAACTCATTTTAACATTATTAATTATAAACATATCGGCTGTAAATGCCCTTAAGCCTAAATACTCCAAATTGATTAATTAATTTAAACTAAAACGTGTTATTTGCATCCTATTTTAATAAGCTTTGGTGTAATATTGAGTTTATGAAATTTAAAAATTTCTTATTTTTTTACTCACGTTCAACGGTGCGTATGAGTAACATAATTTATACAATGTTGCACATTTTTATTAAAAAAAATCATACTTTCGAAAATAAAATAAATATTTATTATTATTTAACTATTATGTAGTTATTGTTTATATTTCTAGACTCCCTATTAAGTTCTACATTTTTTTGAATAACATTTTAAATAAAACAAAATATATTCTGAAAAAAATGTTAAATATTTTGGAAACAATTAAAGTTCATGGCTTTGTTGAAAACAAGATATTTAAATTGAAAGAAGCAACAAATTGATGTTAAAAAAATTATTTAAAATATATTTATTTAACTTTTATAGAGAATTATTTACCTTCTGAAAATAGCATAAACGTATTTATTAAATTTTCTCCGGCAATTCAACAAAAATAATATCAATGTGTAAATACAATATATGTTGCTTAAATTTTTTATATTGAAATTTTTATATATATTATTTAAATTGAACTATTTCACTTATCTCCGTTGCAAAATTTTAAATATTCGTATAAGTTCTACTGCAAATTTTTCAACTGCAATATGACTTGAAGTAAATCAAGTAGAAAGAATTCATTTTCGTGATTAAATTTGTTAAAAATACAAGAGAAATCATTTTTGCTTTAGAAGTTATTTTAAATTGATTTATTTTTAACTGCATACCATAATAAAATACCATAGAGTACATAAAATA
>NC_051847.1:47959652-47971686 GCF_002237135.1 Teleopsis dalmanni
TGTATATTATTTTATTAAATTGTGCTGTATACATAATATTATTTGTGTACTATTAAACTATTAAATAAGAAATAAACAACAAAACATAAATCAAATCATCGTCCCCTGTTCATTAATGCATTTCAAAGAAGACTCAAGCGATTTCAACCAAAACCAGGAAATGTCCAATGGATATAAAATATAAATTGCATAGAAGAAATTATCGAATTATTTAACATTTTCGTTAAATTAAAAACAATATGGTTTTTCTTTTGTTAAATTTCTGCAATTTAGTATGGCTAACCATGAATTGCAGCAATTGCATATCGCAGTGCATTTAAAGTATTGTGAAAAAATCAAAACATTTGGCGAAAAATTGCGCAAATTTCGAAATGCAAATCAAAATGTTAAGAAATAAAAACAGCTCAACTTCAAAAATATAAATAAAAATTTAAAAATAAAAATAAAAAAAAAATTAAAATAAAATAAATAACACTTTCACTTTTGCATCACCCAGCACGGGCCCAAATGGCTTAAACGTCAACTTTTCTTCGAGCCACAAAAATTAAAAGTTCGCAACCAAAATCTCAAATCGCAGGCTGAGCGCACAGCCGGCGCAGGCGCAACCGAACACTCGAAAGCATTGAAAACGAAAGATACAAACAATACAAGATACAAGATACAAATGAAAAAACTTATTCGTGATTTGCAATTTTAACGTTAATTAACCTTAAAAATAACTTAAAAAAATATTTGCACGTTAAAGTTTGACAAACCGTTTAATTGGTGCAAAATATGACGAATTACTATGCACCTCTTTTGATAGTCAAAAAATTATTAACAAATTTTTATTGTGACATACGAGTTTATATATAAAGTTAAAGAGGCCTCTAGAGGCTTGTTTCGTTTGTTTAATAATTGCTAAATTGATTTACAACATTTTTCACACATTTCGGTTAACGAATCAATTTATTGCTATTTAAGAAGAAAAATATCTTTCGCATTTAATTGTGATTCACCAATTGGTTTTAGTGCCCATTTATAACCAATTAATTTGTGAGGTTTATGTGCGTCATTTCCTTAATTGTCTAACACTAGATACATCTGAAGTTAATCAACTGCAACCGAAAAATCTGCAGAAATATTTGACTTATTTGACTGCAAGTATTTGGCATGCATTTCTTATTCACTCAAGATATCGCTACCGCACCTTGAACATGAGGCAGGCACCTGCTCATCTAAACGCAGAGAAAGTGGAAGGAAAGCTTGTTCTTGTGAATATTTTGTAAATTTCCTGACCACATTAACCAGTTTGAGATGAATTTTGTTAGTTATTTAGTTTCTTAATCAAATGCAATATATAAATAAATTCCACATTTTATTTGTGTATTAGGAAAGAAAGAAACCAAGAAATCTTCTACAAATTTAATTCTCAAGTTGCTTTAGGAAACAAATAATTTTAATCTTCCATCCTGGTATGAGTAAGAAGTGGTAGTTGGTGATTCTGTGGATGTTTCTCTAGCTGTGCCGCTTGATGTTCTGCAAGAGTTTCTTAGGACTTACTTGCATTTCTATTCAAACTGCGAAGCTATTAGGTTGTTCGGAAAGTGATTTCGTTTTTTTTTGTGGAAATGAAAGACAGTTTTCGTATAGTAAACACAGTTTTCGAGCTTCGAATCCCAGGCCTTTCAAGTGGTCATAAACTGTTGAATTTGATAAATTTAATCTCAATCCGATCTCCTAGTTGTTATTCGCCGGTTCGCATCAACTAATGCCTTTATCGCGTCTTTATGAGCTTCAATCGATCTTCCCGAACGTGGTGCGAACCAGTTTTGGCACTGGCGTACTGTTAACACACCTTCTCCATACACATCGGTCAATTTCTTTCTGGTGTGAACACTATTTTTACCGTCTCTGTAGTAAAACAGAAAGATATATCGAAAATGCTGCTTATCGCTCTCCATATTTAAAAGGGCACCAACCAAAAACTACTGCGTAAAATAAATTGGAATTTTTCACACACAAGCCTTGCTATATGAGCTCTCAAGGCATATATAAATTATACGGCTTAAGTGAGAAGTTGGGTGCCAAAAAATACAATTACATCCTTTGTCGGAAAAAAACAAAATTACTTTCCGAACAATCTAATAATAATAATCTAATAATAATCTAATCTAATCTAATAGTTGTAATTCCTTTAAATGTCCGTTATATAGGCAATAAAGCAGAAAACCTTAAAAGTTTTTTAGTAGGGACTATTACTTAGAATATGTCCAGTACCTTAGTCGACCTGCTTTTTTACATAATAAGCTAAAATCTAGGGAGGAAGCATGTTAAAACTGGGAAACTAATTGCAATTCCTTTAAATGTCTGATATATGGGAACTAAAACAGAAAATCCAGTACCCTAGTCGGCCTGCTCTTTGCATAATCAGTTAAAATCTAGTAAAAAACTTTTTAGCAGGAAGTGTGTTAAAACTACGAAATAAATTGCAATTCCTTTAAATATCTGGTTTTTAAAGACCCATGTTAAACTTAGTTGCTGTAATCAATCACAAGATTTTAAATGGACTTGTGGTCCTTTAATGGTTTAAGGCTAGAATCTCAATTAAACCTAATTATTTTATCCGATAAGAAGGTTATAAATGAACTTATGACCCTTTCATAATTTAGAGATAGAATCTCAGTTAAACTCAATTATTTTAACCGATCACAAGATTTTAAAGGAACTTGTAGTCCTTTAATGATTTAGAGATGGAATCTCAGTTAAACCTAGTTGTTTTAACCAATCTCTAACTTTTAAGTAAACTTGTGCACCTTTAGTGGTTCGGGCATAGAGTTTAACTTAACTCCAATCCGACTTTTACATTTTCAATGAACTTGTGTGTCTTTAATGGTTTGAGGATAAAGTCTCAGTTAACTGATCACTAGGCCTTCAAAGCACCTGTTAACCTTTAAAGGTTTGGGGATGAGGTCTTAATTTGCTTCAGTTGTTTCAATCGATAACTAGGTTTTTAATAAATTTATGGATCTTTAAAAATTTGATAATGGTGTAAATTTTAAAGAATAAATAAAAAAATTTAAATATAATTATAACTTTTCGCTACTTTTGGATAAGAGTCTCGTATGTATTCAACTTGACTTTCTTATATATATATTTAATATTATAAATTTATATATGTATATATAATGGTGTTGAAGGAAGTGAAGTGAATACTTACAAGAATCTTCAGAAAGTAGTGAATATATATTAACTTTTAAAAAACCTTTCAATTTAATCTTAAAATTTATTTAGGTAGTGGCAAACATACTCGTACTTGCAATTACTCGAAACTAGCCTTGTAATGATCAAGCCAAATTTCAATGAATTAACTAACTTTTTTGTTTTTTCCTTTTTATTACTGTTCGAACATTTCTAATAGTTTCTTTTCGTCATAAGACGCTTCACATTCGACAAAAAAGTTAACATCAATAGTTTATATTAAGAATTTAGTTTCATTTGTCAAAACGGGCGTTAAAAATCAATTTACTATATTATTTATATGAAAATATTTATAATAAAGAAAGTAATAATGAAAAAGCAAAGTAACAAAACTCCTGAAAAATGTGGAAACATAAAAGTCAAGTTTAATGTTTTAGGTTTTAGGTCAGTTAGTTAAGGTGCGCTGACTCTGAGCTTCAAATTTGCCAGGGCAAGAGTTCGATTCCTATTACTTGCAGTCACAAAAAATTATTTACGAATAATTATATACAAGAATTATTTCCAAGACCACTAATGATGGGTACTTGGCAATACTTAAAACAGATATGGTATGGTCAGTCAAAAATTCAATTAATTAAAATAATATAAAATTAGTTTTTGTTGTTGTAGTTTACTACTGTTCGAAAAACCTCTTTATAATAAAAAAAAATGAAAATGTAAACAAATTGATTTTAAACTATGTCAATCCTTTCATTTTCACATGCCCTTGACAACACAACGCTTTGACGTCTTTTGTGTAATTTTGGTGGCCTAAAAGCACAGTGTAACCAATCAATTTCACTCTGCACTGTTTTCTCAATTATTTCACTTCAACAAAATTTCGCATTGTACATAAATTGTATATAAAAATCGATCAATTAATTTGCTATCAATAAACTGATAAATCAATGCATTGTATAATTTTTGTAAATATTAATATTTAATTGAAAATAAAAAAAAAATATTTTACCTTTTAAATTGCTTCATAATAAATTGATTGTGCACGCAAACCTCTTTAAACAAATTATTATTTAGCAGTAGAAGAAACAGTTGAGCTATGAATGTGCTAATAATTGTTATAAACAATAATATTAATCAGGCATACAAAATATTTATGAATATTTTCGAATGCCTGAAAAAGTCAATAATCATATATAATCACTGATATAAGCAGTTAATGCACTGTGCACTGCAGCGAGTATACTTCTGAATCATTGGCACTGACTGCAACGTACTGTACGTAAACGTAATCGATTGGAACCAATACTTGACAGCCAAGTACGAACGTTCACACCAGAGATACAAAACGCAGCACAATTAAAAGGCAAACTCGACCTAAATTTCAAAATTTAATTCGATTCATTAAATTGCGCATGCGTACGTCCAAGATACGCAGAAAAAAACTGTTTAAGCGGTACACAGTATAGACGACCGTTAGCGGTCGATTAATGAAACTATATATAGTGTATAGTGTTTGCGTATGTATAAATATATGGATGGACATATGTGTATAAAACCGGATCAGCTGTTGCTGCTCTTGCTCTTGTTATTGTACTGCTCTTTCGGCTATGTTTGCTGTAAATGGCAAGCAAAAACCCAGACAGACACCACAACGTGTTCATAATGAACAGCATTTTTATTTATGTAATCGGCTGCAAATACAGTCTTGTGCCTTGCGGTCTGGAACTGTGATGATGAACTGACAAGTCACAATCAAGGCAAAGACACAAAAAAACTATTGAATATGAATGATATTCGGCGAAGAAGATATTAAGAAAGTTGCTGATGTTGTTGATGTTGCTGGGAAATACCAAAGACGTCATAAAATATGCGCCGACATCAAAAGACCCAATAATCAAACAATTGTGCAATAAAACAATCAAAGAGCAGGTCACAAGTGCACCTGTTGCATCGTCAATTTTACCTGTCAATTTCTGTAATATAACACATACATTACATGACTATTTAATATCACATCATTTCAATATTAAACAATGAAATATGATCTCAGAAAGAAGTTCAATAAAAATTTTATTAAATGTGAAATAAACTATTTTACAATACTTTTTACTATAAAAATTTGTGACCAAAGATCCTAAACATTTGTTGTGACAATCGAAGAGGACGCGGATTCATACTTCCTCAACAGTCAGCTCAAGAGCTCTATGACTGTTTTACCCAAATGTAGAGCCTCCGACAGGCTTAGAATAGAAATAAATAGGGTACCAGCAACCAACGGAGCAGAGCACTGCAACCATAGTTGATATTTTGTGCTTGGTTACACAGAAGCAAATCGGAAGTATATAGGTTATTATCTGTCCTGATGGTGCACTAGATTATAAGGCGGCATGAAGATAGAGTCGACCTGCCCTGTAGTATCTCCTATAGTATATGCCTACCGACACTTGACAAACAAAACCATAGCATCTGTTATGATATGTCCAGAAATGTCTAATAACAGGCTTAAGCTATTGGACAGCCCATTCTTTAACACACTCGGCGATGTTACCAACATTAGCATTGACACTTGTTTTTATCAATATATTCTGTCGATTGCAATATAATGATTCTTCTACACTCAGAAAAATAATTTGGTCGATTTAAACAGATTTTAACTAAATCTAAGATCCATATATTCTTATTCGACGCATCATGCTGATTTAATCATACCACATTATGATTTTCATAACTTCTTTACCACATTAGCTTAAATTTCTCTAACAAAATGATCAGGTCAAATTAACTAATATGTGGTTAAAGCATATTTTTTTGAGTGTACCCACTATTACAAGGAATAACATCAAAACAGCTTCCTTAGCTTATCTTTTTTCAACTTCACCTAACATACCTATCTACCCACCAAAGATGCTGACTACAATTTATTATCTATTATTGTCAAGAATTGAATGCAATTAATTAATAAGAATTATATTAATACTAATACTTTCTATTGGTTTTTTATTCCACCACTTTCAAAAGTGTTACAAAGTACGCTATTTTAAACGCAGTCCAAAAATTATATATGACCAATTACTCCAATAGTCGTTTCTTAAAACCGTCTTTTACGGTATCCGTGACAGCTAGTAACTGGTTTAAAAATTAAACATTTTTGAGATTTAAAATTTTCCTCAATATCACTACCTTTTATAATCAATATAAATTTCTTGTGTAAACTAATTCCAAATAATATATTATATATAATATATATAAAAAATTTAAAGAGTAGAATAAGTTATAATGAATGTACTTGTAGAAATTTGAGAATATAAATATTGCTTAAAAATAAATCTCGATAATTTCTATATAAATCTTACCTATTAGTTCTTAAATAAATAAAGTTAGTACTGCAGATTCACATTTCAAGCGATTTATTGATCTCAACCAAACATGGACTTATTACAACTCTATAATGATCACTATGTAGGGAACAAAATTTATTGCAGTTATATATCTAATATATTACAAATATCGGTAAGGTCAACCATTTAACATGGTACCATGCAGTTCTTTTGTTTTCGAAATCATGCATCTACTGATTTTATGGACGTAGAAAATATAAGAAAATCTTGTATTGGAGACCTGAAGTACATCCGGGTGGACGATATGTAGAATCAATCAAAAAAATTTACACCGATAAGCTAAAGAATATATCGTTGTCTATATAAAAGACTCATTCAACATGCTTAAATAAGTCAATAGGAAACTATATTGTATAAAATAAATTGGTTTTGCTAAAGAGAACTTTTGGTTGCCCTATTCAGTTTGTAACACTCCCTATATATAATACATAGGAAAATACTAAGAATTTATAACACTAGTAAACATTTTTATTGCTATATGCACAATTTGAATGAATAAATATCTTTATGATTTTAAATACTCTGCCCTTGAGATACACCTCAATCTCATGTTAAAAAGAAAATAGATGGTTTATGCTCTAACAGTTCAATAAATTTAAATTTTACTACCTTTAAATGAGTTTTCCTACCACAGGTAGAGTTTTAACATGACTTCGAATGAATGAAAATGCACAACACATCCAATAAATCATAAATTTAACAAACTAAAAACCCTCTTAAATTGGTTTCAAATGGTGGATGGAATTATATTTCTTTAAGAAATATTTGTTGAGAGATTTTTGGTCGTCAATAACAGGTGTGCCAGAGCAAGAAGATAAGGAATAGAACACCTCATCGCACAACAGGTAGCGTTGCACTTGTTAGAAACGCAGTTTGATGTTTTGTTTGAAGTATCGAAATTCTCAGTATTTTTATTGAAATTAGTTCAGATTTTCATTTTTAAAATGATTTTATTTTATTTTTCTATTGAGTTTTTTCCTTTTGTGTCATAAGAATAGTTCAAAACACTATTTTAACCCTTTAATACATAGGTTGCTTACAAATATTTTTATATTATGGATATAGTTTACTTTGGAGTTTATTGAAAGGCTTAGATGTTTTGACCTTTCTCAACTCATGGAATAATTAATAGTAACATTATTGTACTTATATATAATATGAATTAATTTAAAAGGTACTACTTTTTATAATATATGCTTTTCCACATTTAATCAATTATGTTGGGTCTTGTTGAGAAGACTCATTGTTTTATAACCTAATAATATTAGAAAATAAATTTATTATTGCAATAAAAATCTTTCAGTGACTCGAAGTCATTATTATAATTATTATAATCATTATAATTATTATAATATCAAGCCCAGCTATATGGTTAGTAGGACGTACTTACAGTCAGGCCATATTTTGACTCCATTCGGGAATCGTTTTACTTCTTCTATCACTTATAAATCGATGGAATGAAAACGATATTTAATAGAACTTTTACTGTCTCAAATATATGCTACGTATTTAATTGTATATATTTAAAGAATATAGAATAAAAAACCAAATATAATTATATCCTTAGACAGAAAATTTTGCTGATATTGGTCTTCCCAGTGAAAACCGCTTAGTTATTTAACATCAAGAAATAAAACATATGTTTGGAAAGAACTTCTTTTAATATTTAAAAAAAAAATTGGAATATATATGTACGCATTTTCTTCCTAATAACAAACACATTTTTGAATTTTTTCCAATATCATTTCCTAATATATCTAAACTTAATATAAATCCATCTCCTTAGCAAAATTCTAGATTCAGTTATATATATGAACACCTTAAAAGAAGTAAAAATTGAGTCCTATTATTTGTAGACTTTATTTTATTAATTTAAATATTTTTACGATATTTAATTAAATACCGAATCATAATCTCGAAAAAATTATATAGGCGAATTAAAGTGGGTTGGATATATGATACGTATGCCGGATTTGAGAGTACCGCTAAAGATTTATGATATATGGGAACGAAGTAGGAACCAGAAGATGGCGACCAAGAAAACTATGGTCAGACAGAACTTAGAAGAAGTGAACATAAGAAATTGGTAAGCAAAAGTAAAAAAAACAGAGAAGACTAGAAGACTATTGTAAAACAGGCTTAGTTGGATCCTACATGGACTGTATAGTAACGGATGATGATGACAAAATCCTATGTTTTTAGTAGATGAAAAATACGTTTTCAAGAAAACTAGTGAACTACAAGAACAAAAAAAAATTTTTTTTACATTATTTTAATTAATTGAATTTTTAACTGTTCACACAGCTGTAAATGAAAAATATTAATTCAACCTTTACTTTTCAACTACATAAATCCTGTATAAAATTTATATAAAATTTTTTAAATTTATTTTTCGATCTATTTATTAAAATGGTTTTTTATATATATTTAATTTGGCTATAGATCCCTTCTTGTTAAAATATAAAATGTTTAATGTTTTATATTATACTCTATATTTCGACTCTCCTTGAGAGTCATTATCAGGATTATGAAGCGTCCTCCTCTTTGTTCTATCGTATAATATAGACGACAGAAGAAAGACTCTCAAGGAGTCTTTAAACGTTTTATTATTTAACAAGAATGGACCTACAGCCAGATTGAATATATATAGAAAACCATTTTAAAATGCTTATATATTTTGTCGATTCCACTTACCTTGTTACTAGTTTTGCCGTAGTTTTAGTAACAAAAAATTAGATCGATTTCCGATATCCTTTTTTAATCCACAATTTATTGTTTGGGAGTCAAGTAATTTTTAAATTATTTCACTAATTTGTTTTAAATTTTTATAATTTAATATTAAATTTATTATTATTATTATTATATTTTTAATAATTGAACTGAACTGCACAAACTAATCGATCACCTACTGATCGTACTGGGTAAATTATAGGCGAGCATGGCTAAGTGTCGTTATGGCCAAATATAAAAACATTAAATTTACAAATTTGGTTTGTAAAAAAATTTTTATAGTCGTAATTATTTTTTTTTTTTTGTTAAATTTGCGTAATTTTTAATGATTTTTTTCCTAACTATTTAAATATTATATTACATATTTTGTTTAATTTGAAATTTAGAAAGTGTGCCGTGCGGTGCGTGTATCGCGTCTACAGGCCTCAACCAAATCTTTACGTACTTAATGCTAACGCGAACAAAACCCAACTGATTTCGCCGCTAGCAGCTACGCAGTTGGAGAGCACCACAGAGTATTCAAAACCGTTTCCAAATAATGACGTACTGCGTATCAGGCCGTCGTCTATGCCGCAGCGCACCAAAAAGTTTTTATGCAAGCCGCTGAAATCGCGGATCAGATTTAAATTCGAAAATTAATGCGCGCGCAACGTTCACGTTTCGAAGGCGTAAAGTAGTTTTAGTGGGTAATGTGCCTACTATCCATTGAGTCTTGACTTCGCGAGAAGATTTTATAATTTAAATTCTTTTAAATTTATTTAAATTGAATTTTATCTTTGCTTTAAGTTCGCAAATGACAATCATTTAAATGACAATAACAATCAGAGCCACAGAATTATAACACAAAAGCCATTTATCCGTTGTTTATTATTCTTTATTAAAGTTCAGTTTTCTCGGCTTAATAAATTGAATACGACGACTGCAAATTTGATTTATATGCTTTTTATATAAAATTTAAATTCTGTTTTTATCTTCTAATAAATACTTTGTATAGAAATTGCTTTTTTCTATTTGCGTTTCTGCGCCAATTGCACAATTGCAGGAGAACTGCCGGTACGCGTTCAATAATTTTCACTAAACACAATGCCTAGAATAAAAAATATTTATCTAAGTTGATTGCCAAGAAAAACTGCCAGCATCAAAGTGTTTTTCACACCAAACACTTTAAACCACTATCAACCAAGAAAACTCAGTTACCAACACTTCACAAGCGGAACAGTTAAACGCGTTTATACCGCACAACGCTCGCCAATCTAATGATCATGAGCCGCTCAATTTACTGAATTTACTGATCGCTGCTACTACTATTGCCGCGACTGTTCCTGGTACAAGTGGCAACTCATATTAGCGCTACACAATGTGTTGCAAATCGTGATCCGGAGAGTCAGAGGCACTCCGCTACAAGCCGTAATTGCATTCACATTTACTAGATGTTGCGCTCATTTTCTCTCACATTCTCTCACTTTCTTGCTGGCGATCTGTGCACGCTACTGTTAACAGTAGCGTGCTCATGCGTTACCATTTTCCACATTTGCTACAATATCAATGCAACGTTTTCTTTGAATACCGGTTGCAACCGGAAAAGTCGGAAAATCCACTTCTTGTTTACCTGTTCATACAGTTCATGACTTAAGTGTTGCGCATTCTGCAATGTTGGGACAGTGTTTTCTGAAGGTCGAATGGATTGCAGCAATTTTTTCTGGGGATTTGCTTTAACTTTATTGCGCCTCGTCATTTTTGTGGTCATTTAAATTTAAATTAAATAAATGAGCCTGAAAATTTGATGAGATTTAGACCGCACTTGTTGGAAAAGATGATTTCGTTGCGCTTTAAAGTATAAAAGTTTTTTAATTTTATATGGAAAATATAGTTATTTCGATTAGCATTCGGATTCGAATAGCAAAGAAAAGACAAGGACAAAAATTTTTACTTAATGTATTGAAATTTGGCTGACCATACAACGTTATTTCGAGTATTGTCACATACTCATCATCAGTGGTCTTAGGAAATATTTGAATTTCTTAATATACACTAATTTAGATTTATTCTTGAATTGAATTTCTAGGCTCACATCATTTTGAATATTTACAGGAGATCCCAAACAAACAAAGTCTTTCACATAGTTGTCAACAGTGACGTGGGTACAAAGCAGCTCACAATATTTGTTTTTTGACAGAAAATACTTTGTTTTACCGCATTTAAATGGGGACTTTAGAATGAAACATATAGTAATTTGAGCTAAAATGTGCTTTCTATCAAATCACTAATTTTTTTAATTTATGAAGAAATAGTAGACCTTTACATACCTCAGAAGAGTGATTCAGAAGAATCTGAACTATTGAAAATAATGAGATTAATTAAAGTATAATTGATAGCTTTTACTTATAAACCCACTTGATACCTTTTTAAAATAAAACTAATTTGAGTGTAGCAGAGAGCATTATCATTATATACAAATATTACGTTTTAATTATTACTTGATTACCTCATCCCCATCATGTTCTCTTCTATTACTTTTATCAGACAATGTTAAAATTAAAAAATATTTTAAAATAGAATAATAAAGGCGGGAACTACTGACTCTACTGCTTTCCTACAATTACAGACTCCTAATGAGGCATACTAATGGTTAGTTTTTGCACAAAAACATTATTATCGTATAAGTGCTTAAGTTCTCTAAGAGCCCTTATCTACTCATATCTAATTAATTTAATGTGTGAAATAAT
>NC_051847.1:47971786-47986712 GCF_002237135.1 Teleopsis dalmanni
ATTTATGTGACAACTAAGTCTATCTTGGTGTGATTTGGCTTTGGTATGAATTTCTTCCTGTACTGTTGACACTCCAAGGTCACGATGTAAGTCAGAATTTCTCACGTACCATGGCGCGTTTGTTACACTCCGTAGCATGAAATTTTGGAATCTTTGGATGATGAAAATTTGTGTTCTGCTTGCGCAACCCCATAGCTGTATTCCATATGTCCAGATTGGCTGGAGCATTTGTTTGTATAATACAAGTTTATTGAAAAGCGATAGTTTTGATTTTTTGCCGATTAACCATTTCAACGATTTGAATTTAAGATCTAATTCACTTCTTTTCTTTTTTATGTGCTCGCTCCATCTTAGTTTAGCGTCCAAAGTCATACCCAAGTATTTCGCAGTATTCGCGTGAGGGATTTGTGCTTCATCGATGTAGACAGGTATATGACTGATGCTTCGATTTGTGAAATTTACATGCACTGATTTTTCTTTATTCAGATTAATTTTCCATTTTTTTGTCCAAGCAATTATACTGTCCATACTATTTTGCAAATTATTAGCTGCTATTACTGCGCTTTCTCCAACTGCAAGGACTGCAGTATCATCAGCAAAAGTTGCTGTGAACGTTGTTGCACTCGTTGGCAAGTCGTGTGTATAAATCAGATATAAGAGAGGACCCAAGACACTACCTTGCGGAACTCCAGCGTTAATTTTATGCAGTTTACTATAGGTATCACCGTGCTTTACTCGAAAGTAACGATCAGATAAGTAAGAGGAGATTATGTCATAATACTCCGTTGGGAGAATATTTTTACTTTGGTAAGCAATCCGGAGTGCCAGACTTTATCGAAAGCCTGCGACACATCTAAAAACACAGCTGAGCAGATTTTTTTTTCCTCAAGAGCTTTTTCTACTACATTGGTAATCCTATGGACTTGATCTATGGTGGAGTGATTGCACCTAAAACCAAACTGATGTAAAGGTATTATGTTTTGACTTTCAATCAGAGGAAGAATTCTTTTCAGTAAGACTTTTTCAAATATTTTTGAAAGTACAGGCAGAAGTGCTATTGGTCTGTAACCACTTACGTCATTAATATCCTTTCCTGGCTTATGTACCATGATAATTTCAGATACTTTCCACAGGGATGGAAGGGTTCGCATCTGTATTATAGCGTTAAATATATTCGTAATTTTAACTAGGCATTTTGCAGGAATTTCTTTTAAAACTTCAGCACTTATCAATTCATAACCTGGGGTTTTTTTAGCTTAAGTTCATTTTTAATAATCATCATTACCTCAAGCTCGGTGGTTGGTGGAATACATGATGAATGTGCTGTCCTAGGAGGGCAGATTACTGCATTGTTAACGTTTTCGTCTATGGAAAACACTTTTGACAGGTGTTCGGAAAAGACCTCCACCTTTTCCTCATCGCTTTTAGCCCATTGATTAGCGTGATTTTTAATTGGAGCTTTGTGTACTAAAGGTCGCTTAAGGTTTCGTGTGCATTTCCAGAGAGAATAGTTGGTAGCACGATCATTACTTAAGTTAGATAGGTAGTAGTTGAATTGATTATTTTTAAATTGCTTGATTTTTAGGCTGAGTTCTTTTGCAAGTCTGTTAAGAATGGCTTTGTCTGCTGAAAATCTGGATTGCTGCCACTTTTTCCGCATCTTTCTTTTTTCCCGCATAAGATCCACAATGACTTTTGGGTATTTATGAGGATAGGTTGCATTCCTTAATGTGGGCGTGCTGCACCATGCCGCATGTTGTAGTAAATTTGTAAGGTTCAAAATTTCGCTTTCAAGATCATTTTCTTCACAAATTTCTTTTGAAGCAATGGTGTTTTCATTAAGGATTCTTCTGAAGTAACTCCAATCTGTATATTTATTTTCAAGTTTTAGACATTTTTTATTTATTAAGGCAGATTCGAAGAGGGTTATGTAGAGAGGGGAATGGTCGGAACTTAGTTCTACTCCATCTGTTATTTTTAAATTGTAGGACGAAATTTGCTTGGTTATAAAGAAATCGAGTAGATCAGGCACCTTTGTTGGGTCAGTTGGCCAATAGGTTGGGTTCCCGGATGACAAGCATTCGCAGCCAGTTTGCTGTATAGCTTTGAGGAGTTCTCTACCTTTCGTTGTAATTAAGCGAGAGCCCCAATGCGTATGTTTAGCGTTGAAATCGCCACCCATAATGAAGCGATGCTTATGAGTTTCTATAAGATCTTTGTATTGTTCGGATTTAATTGAATGTCTTGGACTGTATACCGATGTTAGTAGTAATTTGCTTTGTAAGTCAAGGACAACAGTTATTGCCTGGAATTCCTCTTTGGATATTTTTGTAGACTCGTAATGTTTTAATGATTTTTTAATTAAAATAGCACTTCCTCCGCGAGCGCAATTACTAGGATGGACTGCGCTATATACTTCGTAATTTTTTAGTTTAACATATGTTTGGTTAGTAAAATGAGTTTCGCTAATTAAGCAAACATCAACATCTTTGACTGATAGGACTGTTTCAAGCTCTCTAAGGTGTTGAAGAAGACCGTTCGAGTTCCATAGCATTATTTTTATATAACTAAGCATTATTTGTTTTGTTGAGTTTTTGCTCTAGCCTAGTCAAGCGTTTGTCCAATGCTTTATAAAAGTTTTCTTGAGTAGTGATTTTTTCCAGTATTTGTGTTAGTATTTTGTAATTACCATCGTCCTCAGTGTTGGATTGAACTACATCCGAATATGTTTTTTTATTATTAAGCGATTTTGGGTTTTTATTTAGAACATCAGTTTGATTATTTTCAGGTTGGTTTTCAGCCGATATATGATTACGCTGTTTACCTTTGTTTTGTTCACCAATTTTTTTGTTTCTCAATTTTTGAAGTTCTTTGGCTACTATACAACCTCTGTAATTGGCCGCGTGTCCCTCACCGCAGTTGCAACATTTTGGTTGGTGCTGATCAGGTTTGTTGCATTCTGCAGTACTGTGACTGCCAGCACATTTAACACACCGGGCTGATTTGCCGCAATAATTTTGTGTGTGACCATACGCTTGGCATATTTTACACTGTGGTATTTGCTTTGAGTGCTTTATTGGTTCAATTTTAACAACACAGTTTAAAATAGCTTTAATGTTACATATTTTTTTTATATCCTCTGTCGCCTCAAATGTAAGCATGAACATATTAAGTGGAATCTTTGAATGTGATTTCCATTTGTTGACCGCGTTCACGATTTTAAAACCTTGCTGTTTCAGATCGAATACGATATCGACTGGGTCACATGAATGAGGAAGATTTTTTGCAATAACCTTTAATGGTCGGAGATGCTTGTTTTCATACGAATACCAGGCAGCTTTTTTTGAAGACAGCACTTTTGTAATAGCTCTGTAGTCGCCTATTTCAAATGTACTGATTTTATAAGTACCGCTATTGAGGAGCTTAATAAAAAAATCTTTCTTGCAGTTACTTTTTACAACAGCTTGCAGTTCTGAGTATTTATAATCTTCAGAGACCATAATTGGTGGTGGACGAGCTATTTTCAGCTCCACTTGGGTATTTTTACTGCTCGCTATAGTTGCCACATTAGAGGAATTCAATGGGGATGTGTTGCACTCTGGAGATTCTACGGCTTTACGCTTTTTGCTTGGCTTTTTTTTCAAAATCCAATCTGTTTCTTTAGCAAGTTCCTCCTCATCAGTCTCATAAGTGAGTGTTTCAATTTGTTCACCATCTTTTCTGTCTGGGAATATTGCACTTGCACTTCGAAGGGAGGCATTTTCTGCTTTGAGAAATTCAATTTCTTTTCTGAGTTGGAGGCATAGAAGCTCCATTTCTTTAATATTTGCGAGCTGAATTGATGACATGTCGCTATGAATATTTTTAATCGAGAATGGTGTTTGCCCCCCACCCTGGGGTGGAGGTTGGTTGACATCCATGTATAGCTAAAGACTTATAAATAGAAACAGGTTCTTGTCTGTGATAAATATATAACAAAATGTTAAGTATCTTGGTTTATTTACACACTTTTCACGGTCAGCAAGAATTCAGATAAATGTTAATGCAAAAACTTTAATTTCAATTCTTCACAAAATTTCTCGTATTAATATTCAATAATTAAACTTTACAATTATATTTTATATAATTGGATTTGAAGTTTTACAACACTTCTTTTAATTTATTATTTTTAAGCTTAAAAGCTTTTTTGTTTTTTTGCTGTCTCTATCAGCTGATTTATGTATTTGTGTATAAAAACTGCAGCTATCTGTCTCTATCAGATTTTTTTTGTATTATATAAATTACGATCCACTATTATTAATAAAATTATGTTCCATAAATAAATGCGCCAAATTCTGATCCATTTCCATTACAAAATATATACGCACACAATTTATACCATTAATTCAGCAAATCATGCGCAGAAACTTTCATAACTATAACACTTTGTTGATGTGCAATTAAAAAGATACTGTAAGTACTTTAAATAATTTACTACTTAGCCAAATTTACTATTTAGTTAAATTTTACAGAGCGAATTTAGTACACGTCCATTTGCCGCGAACTTTTTTTCGAAAAAAAAAGACTAAATAATATAAAATATTAATTGTAATCGTAGTTAAAGCTCAACCTTAAAACATTTTAAATTTTGGCTATACACTTAGTATTAAAAAATATTATATATTTCAATATATATGTTTATATTTTCTTTTTCTTAAGCAATGACTATTAACTATATCTAAATGATTAGATAATTTGAAATTGTTTAAAGTTTTCCTTTTGACTATAAAATAAATTTATACAATATTAGATATAAGCTTCCAACATATTCACAGACAAAAGAAAAAAAAAATTACATTAGGCGACGAATTATTAATTTAATATTTTTGGTATTATACAATAATGAAAACGCGATTAGCATCACTGGCAATAACGCCATAACTACTAGCTTCATTACGATATCTTTTATATACATACCAAAAACAACCTAATGAGAATTGAAACTTAATAATATGAAATATAAATAAAATGTGAATGTAATTAAATGACAGTTTTTAAATATTTTAAATTATGGATCTTTTATATATATATGTATAAAAAATATTATACATTTTAATAAGAATTTTATATGTATATATATTTTACTTTTTTTAAGCAATTAGTATTAATTATAAATTATTAGATAATTAGAAATTGTTTAAGGTTTTTCACATGACTACGAAATAAATTTATACAATTTTGGAGTCAGTTAAAAATAATCATATGTACTTCAGATTGGAAAGAAAATGCTTATTTAGTAGAAATATAATCCGTATAAAAAGTATCCGAAATTTTAAATTTGTAAAGATATACTTTCGTAGTAAAATTGCAACTTGTAACAGAGAAGTTGCGAGTTAAAAGATGTTAATTTCAATACTTAAGTGGTGCACAAAAAAATCAATAATACTCTAACGATACTATCAATATGTCTCTTCTGTTCGATGTCACAAAGAATGAAGAACTATGCAATTTTTAAAAGAGTTAAATCATCCTTGGCCTTGATTTTAATGTCATAGAAAATTTTTAGGCCTTCATAAAACAGCTAAGGCCTATTGATAAAAATCGAAAACGTAGTAACACTGTAATTGAAACGAATGAAATTTGGTCCAAATTAACTCTTGATATTGCTAGCTAATCGCCGGCTAGGTTGCTGGCAGTTATTAATGCCAAAGGTGGTGTAACTAAATATTAATTATATTAATAAATGAAGCATAAAAAATTAAAAAAAATTCATTAATTAAGAAGAAGAAAATGCAATTAATGTTGTGTATAAATACTTTTAACACGAAAAAAATGTGTATGAATATTTTTGACAACTTATAAGCATCAGTACATTTCTTCTATTTCTGTAGTATGAAACGTTATCTTTATATTATTTATATATATATATATATATTATATCGTTATATTTTTATTTACTAATTGATTTTCTGTTAAGAAGCATACTCAGATAAAGGGGGGTTTAAAATACTGACGCCGTTTCATAAATAAATCGAAGGACTGTGTTTATACATTTGGTGAAGGAATATAAACTAATGTAATATAATTTGTTTGTAAGATAAAAATTATTTGAACTATTGAAATATTTGAAACCTCTTCTTATGTAAATTTAAGTGTACCTCCATTTGATATTGACATAACACTGTTCTTCTATTCAATGATTAAATTTTTTTATAAAAAAACTTAAACTACTGAAATCATGAAACTCTTAAATATTATTAACTCTTTATGGTATTGAGAGTTTTTAATTTTGAGAAATATAATTCTGATATGGCTTAAGTTTAAGATTTTTTTATTCGTTTTGAAGGCACAAGTTGCTGGTTGAAAATATAAAATCAATTGAAACAAAAATCCATATTGAAATTATTAGAAAATGTTACATATTTTTATCTGCAAATTTACAAGTATATTAATTTGAGTCAAGTAATTTTGGATATATGAAATATATTAAATGCCATCGGCGCTCATTAATTTCCAAACCGTAAACAGTGGAGAAAAAATTGAAGTTGAGCATGTGAGTGCATGTTAGTTGCTTGGAAATATTTAAAATTAAAAGGATCAAGACTATGTGTAGTATGTAATTTATTCTCATATACCATATTCTCATGGTAATGTAGAGTTATTTTCGCTTCGCTGTAAGCCAAGTATTTCAGATACACAGGCACATGTTAAAATACATTTAAAAATAGTCACTGCCACATTGAGGAGAAAGTTTTGGTAAGAAGTTCTGGAGCTTTGTGGTAACACTACACTGTAATCGGATATGACATTTTGGTCCCCTGGGGTGCACTTGTAGATTATGTTTTTATTAAGCTTGTTTAAAGTTAATACCAGACATGTACGGATATTTCATTAAAATATCTCTAATATGTAAATTTGGTTCTAGAAAATTTTAAGTGAAAATGTGTTACTTTAGTAAAAAGGATTATTAAAAGTTTTTAATTTTATTTGGATTTAGGCAGGTAGAATTTCTGTACATGTCGACTTTTTCGTATGTTAAGTGCATACATGTTCTGATATAGACGCGATTACAACTATGCATTAATATTAGTTACATTAGTTTAAGTTGCTGAAGCTATGTGTCTGTAGTAGATCTTGTATCACAAGTGGTTAATTTATATATAACTAGATTTAAATTTATTATAAATTTTTTTTTTACCAATGTAATTCTGGAAACCATATCTCATTAAGTTAACGTTACCGTTTCCGTTTCCGCTTCCGAAACTCTCTTGCTTAATGTAAGTCATTTCAATGACATATGAAAAATATTTTTTTTGCTCTCATTTCGTAACATTTGTTAATGGCATAACTTGATGAACTGCACACGTCATCGTTTCGACTGTAATGCGCATATATTTTTAACAGAATCCCCTCAGGATATGGTATGTTGAAAGAATGATTAAGTCGTTGAGAACTGCAGCATCTGTGTGTTCTAGCTCGAACCTCAACAGCCTGTTGAATGTCGTTTAATTACACGACGACTCGACGACTCAGTTTAATTTTAAATGCTTGATGGAACAAAATGATTAAAGGAGATCCTGTCATATCACATTATTTTCAATGTTTTTGTTTGAAAATTAAGAATTTCAGTATAGTCTCAATGGTTGCTCAGGTGTACTCGCTCATAATGAACATGTTAACTGTTTAAATATTACACATATATTATGTATAATTGATGCATGAATCATGTCTTTTTATAATTTACATTGGTAATTATGTTGTAATTCAGATTCTTTAATTTTAAAAATTATCGAACTGAAACATTTTGACTGAATTATAATTAAATGATTTTTAAATGGCATGAATTGTAATATATGGAATGGAAAATTTAACATAATTTCGAAATAAGTGATAATTACATTAATAAATCGAGTGTTGTTCATAACAGGATTATAGTGTTCATATAGTTTCAATAAATACATTTAAGCTATTGTTCGGTTCAATAAATTAAATTATAAATTAATAAAATTTATTATTATTTACTTGAACTGAATGAAATTGAAAATATTTTGTGTAATTAACACTTTCATTAGTAAATTAATTTTTATAAAATATTTTTTTTTTAATAAATTTTTTTCAGTCATATGTCGTTCTTTCCTTTTTATTAAGAAAATTAATTTATAAATTTTTTGGAATTCATAGAAGTCATGCTATCTAGAGTGTCATGGGCGCGTAGAAATTGTCTTTTTTGTGCTCTATTTTAATAATTTGCTTTAAAAATATACAAATGTTGACATTTATTACTGAATAATGCTATAACTATAAGGTTTATATATATAATAAAATTGCTATAAATTTCAATATAATACAATTTTTTTAAAATGAAGTGAAATAAAGTTATATGCGAAAATTGACAGGCTATCCTACTTATCACTATCTAATCTTAGAGTAATCAGTCTCCGCACGGGGAGGTACACAGATCTAAGATCAATCACTGAATAATCATGAAGCATGAGATGGGTGGGACCCTATAGTACCCCCAGCTATCAAAGAGTAAAAGTGCCCAGTTGCGCTGACTTGAAAAAAGGATCAACATACATACTACTGCTACTACTACTACTACTAGACTGCTTTGTCTAAGTGACAAGGCACAGATAGTCTTGGCTCTCATGACTAAATTTGAGCCGACATATTTTTTTCTCTCATTCTCAATTTTTTAATTTGTATTGAAATTAACAACAATTTTGCTCATGACACTTTACATAAAATGATCTTTAGTAAAAACATATGATGACGTCAAACGCAAACTACTTGCTAGTTTTTTGTAACTAGATATAGTACTAAGAAACTTTGTTATGTACTTGCTTTTTATAATGTTTGTAATAATAATAAAGATAAAAAAGATATATAATATTTAATAAACTAAGCTGACATTTCTTAAAGAGTGATAATATTTTATAATATAGTATAATATTTAATAAATTAAACTGGTAATTTTTTAAAATTGATTTTTAAAGTCAATTATGATTAAAGAAACTGTTTCTTAATAGAAACTAATTTACTACTTTATTTTTATTTTAATAGTGAGGTTTTTTTGTACAGTAGCAAATCATAACAATAAAATTTTATTATTTTTGCTGACCATACAGCTCTTTTGACTATTAATACCTATCATCAGTGATCTTGGATATATTTCCTATATTAATTATTCATTAATAATTCTTTTAGAGTGTAAGTATCAAGGATTAAATTTGTGTCTTGCCAAATTTGAAGCTCAAAGTCAGTGTTCTTTAGCCAATTGACCTAGAGCCATATAAAACTTGTATCTTTAAACTTGGAGTTTTGTTATTTTACTATTTATTACTATTTTTGAATAGTAGTAAATCACAACAATAAAATTTTATTATTTATAAGTTAATTGACTTTTTGGCTAACCATACAGCTGTTACGAGTATTGCCAAATTCCCATCAACAGTGATCTTGGATATATTTCTTATAACTAATTATTCGTTAATAATTCCTTCAGATTGTGAGTATTAAGGATTGAACTTGTGCCCTTCCAAATTTGAAGCTCAGAGTCAGCGCTCTTTAACCAATTAACCTAAAGGCATACTTGACGTGTATGTTTAAACTTGCTAATTTTTGTTAATTTATCAGAATGAAATATATAAACCAACTTTAGAATCATGCAATTAATTAATTTTAGTTCTTTTTAATTGTTAATTATATTTTTGAAGTTTCTTTGTTCTACTCGCATTTTTTTTTGATAAATCCAAAAATAATGTAATCAATTCTATTAGTTTGTAAGATTATTATTTTATTTCTAAAGTTTATAATTATTTTTGCATTTTAAATAGAATATTTACTTACAATTTCTCCATTTAATATTATTTAAAAAGTAAACTTTATTTTATTTAATTAAATAATGAATAAAATTAGAATAATAAAATTAAAATAAGTAATAAATTGTAAACAAATTCAAAAGGAAATTTTATAAGTGAATATTTTCATTGTCATAGTGAAATGAATTCATTATACAGTATCCTGATAAGGCTTTGCTAAAGGAAGCTTTAGCATTTATATTGTATGAATGAATGGAAATGTCCATTGTGTGGCTAAGCAGACTTGGTTTGTGTATTCAAGTAAATTCATAATATATTGTAAAATATGTAAAATAGTTGTAATATAAACACTGACTAACGAACACAGGACACCGACCACTACTTAATAACACCTCTGGTGTAATATAATTTAAAATTCTCTTTTAATTACAATATAATTCAAATTTTATTATTTCATTAATTGTAAAAATTAAGACAGCAACATTAACATGATTATGTGAATTATCTTTTGACATGAAGTGACCTTTAAAAAGCAATAACAATGGCAATGGCAATGGCAACTGGCAACTGGCAACTGGCAAAAAATCCGCAACAATATAACAACATCAAGACAATGGCGGCAACAACAATGACAACATAAATTACAACAATTATCTGTGAGCGTCAACAACATACCACAGCAACGGACTGGCGCTGCTGGCGTGTACGAGTACTTTGCCGGAGAGGATATGGAAAATTATCAGTCAGTACAGTTACGGATACGAAGCTCTGTGTTCCGTGGCCTTTCACTTTAATCTTTTCGTTCAGTCACTGAAATGGGTAATTGCCTTAATTTTTGCCGATTTAAAAATTTTTTCTGTGCTTTTTTAAAAATAATACTCGAAGTGTATATTTCACTTTATCAACTTTTGTTTCATTCTCGTATCTTTTATGCTTTTCAGTTTTCAGTTTTCAGTTTCAACTTTTCACTTTTCACTTGCTTTTGTCCTAATTTACTTTATGCTACATAAAAGATTGCAGCGAAACTACAGAAATTGAATATTAAAAACAACATTGCTCCTGTGCGAACGGCAAATGGCTACTGACGATTGAAATATATAGGAGCCACTCCAGCTTCTGAATTTGCATTTGTTGTGAAATTTGGTTTTAAAAAATCCTCCCGCAGGTTTGCTATTTTTTGCTTTCGTATTCCCTAAAGGAAAATTATTTCATTTTGATAGGAGTATGAATGAAGACGAATTTGCATCCAATGATGTAGACTTTAGCGGCAAAAATGGTCTTTTGAATTTATTTAGCACAGCCCAACTTCGCTTTATTCGATTCTATTTAACGCCAATTTAATGGAAGTTGTTTAAGTTGCTTTATAAGTGCATTCCACTTTGATGTGTCTGAACCCAGTTCATTAAGTTTCTTTTAAAGTTTAAACACTCTGTTTTTCAAAAAACGTTGATTTATGAACTTCACGTTAAATGTTTAACTTTCAGACGCGTTCTGTATACAAAATCATAAACATCATTACTTAGTAATTACTAAAGTAATATAGTAACACTTTGAAAATGTCCAATACGCAAATATTTTAGAGGGACCAATGGGTCCCAAGGTATTAAATTGGTCTTAGCTGAAGTATTTATTCCTTTGAATTATTTTAAAATAATTGATTAATAAAATTGAGATGTAGGTAAATATAGTATTCTTGATTTCAACGTAATTAGTGCTATCCAGTCACCTCAAAATTCACACATATATACATATAAAAAACATCAAGACGTTCTCAAGCTTAAATGAATCATATTATATAAGTAAAATATACCAAGGCTATAATTGCTTTATTCAAAACCGAGGTGCTCGCAGACAGTACAAATTCCAAACATGGTACTAGGACTTTAACGACTTTAATGTGCTTTATTGTAATAACGCTCCGAACTCTATCTTTTTTTTAAATACTTATATATTTATTTATTGTATCTTCTCTTACAATGCGACTAACAAGAATTCTAAAGTTAAATGGATACAAATAGCAAAGAAAAGCACGGCAAGCGCTTTGAATGGTGTCACTTAAAAAGTACAAAAAAAAGGCACCAAACACCTGAAACTTGATCACGGAAAGTTTGTGTAGCCTTGGCTACTTGTGGAAAACTACGATTAGTCATCGCTTCATCGCCTGTCAACATGAGTTCTAAGCCTGGATTTGCAGTCCAAACAAATTATATACGGACTATAAAGTAATTAAAAAGAAATTTGAATATTTTTTAAGACCCTGATGATAACTGCGTGGCAATACTGAATGAAATATCATAGTAGGCCTTTGCAGGTTATTGGGATACCAGTAATGACGTTCAAAAAACGCATCCGTTCAGCAAAGCATATATATCAAGCTTGCACGCTTGTTGAAAAACAGAACAGATCCGTAGAGTGGACAAAAGGGTTTATTATAACCTGTTAAAAAATGAAAAAAAAACTAATGTCATGAGGAAAAGGAAAATTCAATGATTATAAATTAATCTCTATAAACTAACTATAATCTTTGCATTTATGTAGAGTAAGAACTTGGAGTGTCTTCATAAAGGATTTAGTACTAAAATAGTCTATCCGTGTCTATACTTACTGTAGTGTTTAATAAGCATAGATTTACATTATAGTGGAAGTAATAGTTTGCCTGAGTAAACAAGCACGTTCAAGCTGAAATAATTACATATATGTACTCAGATCATAAATGACTATAATATATTCAGACTTGCCAGGCAGCTAACATATACGTATCGTTTTCAAGATACTCTTTAAGCAGGTTCCGGAATATAATGATATTGGAGAAGGGCGACAAGTTGCTATTTTTTCCTATGCAGAGACGTTTGAACTGCTGTTTCTATCAGTTATTCATTATTGAAGTGTAGTTACATTCATGAGACTAATAGTCTAGAAAAACGAAAGCAGATATAGAATAATGTAGACAACACTTAATACGACAAAATTAAAGAAATTGTTAAGCTTCCCAAGTGAGAATATTTCAAAAATTATGGTTTCTACAACTTGTCAGTGTTTGGTACTTTTGCTCTCTGGGTAGGAATATCTTCTTATGTATACTTTTGTAGGAACGAGAAAAGAAACAATAGTGAACTACTTATTTTTTGGTTGTCAATATTTAGCTAGAATAAGAGCGCGGTTCTTAGCGAATTATGCTTTAGTAGTCTCACAGACTACTTTTTATTAAGGTTTCGAAATGATTGTATAAGTAATAACAGCTAAGATCGGATGTTAACCAGTGGTTCATATTGGATGCGCAGAAATTGACTGTTTCGAGAGTTTAAGTTTGCGAGCGATCTATAGTGTAAGATAACTTTGTATACATTATTGAGTTTGGTTCAAAATTTTTATTACATTTTTTAAAAAATTTCACTCAATTTCTACTTGTTGGTCATGCTAAAATTGTATATTGGAAACAATTAATAAAATATGTCAAATATAATATAAATCTATAAATAATATTTAAGTAATTCTCATATATATTTCATCGAAATTAACTGTATATTACAATGTTTTAAAACACTTTGGGCTATTATCTATTTTAAACCGTCATAATAAATTCGCTTTTGAAAATGTCTATGCGAACGGAGTCAGAACATCATTTATCCTATCAGGCACATCTTAGGCGAATTAAAAATGCACATAGCATTGTGAAAACTAATCCACCGATTAGAAAGAAACTCGAGAAAAAACTTACCTATTTTGAATTACTTGAGAAAATGAGTGGTAACGTACAACGTAAAACAACATCGCGAACATTTTCAAGAACTCCAGAAGTTATGCTCAATCAGCGTAAAAGCGTACCAGTTCAAGGTAATATCAAGAATAATGAAACTCATAAAATCAAAAGTGATATCCTAGCGACTAGGAAGCGTTCAGTCTATGATGTACCAGCTCATATCTATAGCCGATATGATTATTTGGCGGACTCATGTGACAAACATCAAATGCGTCAACTTTTACGCCCGAGAATATTTTTGGATTTGGAAGTAAAGGGTATACGTTCATTGGGTCGATTGGTTATACAATTATTTACAGAAGCTTGTCCAGAGGTAGTATTGGATTTTGTGCGTGTATGTACCAAACATGATGTAAATAAATTTAAACCATTTCGATTCTTTGCACCTTTATGGTGTGAATCTGAATTACAACTTGATAATAACTCTCTTACATCCCCAAATGCCGAGCACGATATGAATGTTCTGGATCAAGGTATGGGTGCTGGAGTATTATCTTTTCCAATACGATATATACGTGGTTGTGCACATCGTTCTCTGAATTTCTCTATTAGTTTTAAACCTATTAAATCGTTAAATGGCAAACGGATTGCCTTCGGAAAAGTGCGACGTGGTAATTATGTGTTACAAACGTTGCAGGACTATTGTAATAGCAATTATTGTCTCAAACATGATATTATTGTTACTAAGTGCGGCTTGGTTAAATAATATAGTGTTATTTTAACAATTTTGGTACAAAAAAAAAACTAAGTTATGTCAATAACTCAGTTTTTTGTTTGAATTAAAATTGTTCAGTATTTGCTATACAAATGAATAAAATCTGTTTATTTGCTGATAAGAAATATGTGTGCTTTGAATATTTTTTTTTTTTGATTCATTTAATTCATTTATTCTATTACTTCGATTTATAATATTGCAGAATTTATGTATTTAAAATTTAATTCAATGAAATCGGAAAATTGTATTAAAATATTTAAAGTAAATTTTTGCGTAAGCCTGTAGGAGAATTGAAAGTAGTTAAGTAAACAAGTCTCTTGTTTTTATTTATAATGAAATTTTAAACATTGAATGGTATAAACTGATGAAAATTATTATATTAACAATTGCATTTTCATAAAAACATTTTCTAAGTACATATAGAATAGAAAAATATTTTTCCTCGAACAATACTCAATTGAATGAAATCAATTTCTGCGTTGTTTTGCCATGTAAATAAGCCTTAAGGATCACTTTTTCTTTCCCATATTTTCCTTGAATAACACAAAGGACCTTCCTGCAATTCCATCCTTATACTTGGAACATTTTTTCAATTAATTCGGTTTGGTGTAGAATTGGTTATGAACTGCTTCATTGAATTTTTCCAAGTTT
>NC_051847.1:47986812-47992943 GCF_002237135.1 Teleopsis dalmanni
ATTCAGAGAATTAAATTTATATACATTATTTAAAAAAATCTTTTGTTCCTACCGATGACAAAGAACGACAAAATAAAACTACTTCCCTAAAAACCGGTTCCTTCCTTTAACAAAAGCTGGACTATTATAACTTCTACAATAAGTAATAAAAAATATGCACAATCTCTTTACCCGGATTTCTATACAACAGTAATATGAAAAAAAAATACATTTAGTCTAAAATACGGATCCTGTTAATAAGTTTCTTATTACGTATATCTTATCTTAGTATATCTTATTACGCGAAGGCTAAATTGAACAAGATATATGTTAAGTGGCTTCCTCATATTTTTAAAAATCTGACAAAAGTGGAGATATATGTTACTTTATATTATACATATATCATACGAAGGCTCCCCTTTAAGTCTTGCGATTAGCAATGAACACACAGTACTCAATCAGTGAAAACGGTTTCATTGTTTTTCGACGTATTCTTTATGATAAGCAACACATTTTTGTATTCGTTTGAACCAGTTTTGGAAATAGTTGTGACATTAGGAAGTTGGTAACTCCTAAACCTGCGTTTAACGACTTGTTCGGTCGTAGACAGACGCTCAACATGCATTCTTCCTCAATTTTTGGGAACAAGAAGAAGACAGTTTTGCGAAGTCGAAACTGTAAGACAATTCGGCATTTTGAAAACTCAAAAACTCTTTTATGCGAACAGATTTGTGTGAGCTCGCGTTGTCGCGTTGTAGTGATGGAGTGTGATCTTCCTTCAACAGTTGGTTTTCTTAACTTCTCCAGAAACTTCTGCCAAACAAATGGTTGTGTACCTCTAAAAATTGACCGCTCTACGTTATTTAAGAGATAGAGTTGGGAAATTACCGGTTTTTTTTTGAAAAAACGTGCGACCGTTCGCTTGGAGTGATTGTCAAATTATAGAGAATCCAATAGGAACAAATCTTTTTAACAGATGAATGTATATGTAAAATTGAATAGAAGCTGGTCCAACTAATGCACAAGGACATTCCGATTCATCTCAATCATTTCTCGCACTGCATCGATATTTTCAGGTACAACAGCTGTTCTTGGTCGACATAAGCAAAATTCGTCATAAAGAAAATGAGGAACATGCTCTTGACAATTTAACTTGATTATTTGGTCGTATCTTTGTGAATCTTCGTAGATTTTAGTTTACTTTTTCACTATATAGATACGTTCTTAGTTGTCTTTTTTAACTTTATTTAACTAATGTTTCATGGCCCTTTGTTCCTAATAGGATCTATGGGAACTAATATATAACTAATGTTTCAACTTTTTAGTGAACCCTTTGTGCTATATCTAATGTCATTTTTTTTATACTTACATTACTTTAGAATATTCAATAAATTTATTTTAACTTCATTTATTAAAACCATTTTCATTGTAGTATCTACCGATTGCCTTTAGGTATTTCTCCCAAGAAAGTCAATCATGTGAATCTTTCCATTGGTAACAAAAACTCAAAACAATTTCTAGGAAAACTCTTAAGCAACCATACGAGTTCCCACATTAAACAATGTATGCCAGTATTTTGAGCAAAAACTCCAGAGTAAAAACTTTCAATATTTTATGTGAATTATTTTTGGCTTATAATGGGAAACTTTTACATTACTTACAAAGTAAAATATTTAACATTAAATAACGCTACTATATTTTATTTATTCCTTTTCTCTATTTTGCTGTCACTGCTCCGGAGCAGGATATTTGTGTTTACATTGATAATAATTCTGACAATGTCATGACAACTTTTCGGCTAAAGTGCAACAGTAACAATTACAGCACCACAACTGAGTTGCACTGCAAAAAGAGGGGAGAACGGAGAAGTCTAAGCCGACATAAAAGACAAGTTAAGCCGCCATGACATAAAAGACAAAGGACATAAATGAGATACTTCTTCAAGAAAGTAAGTCTTGAAGTGTGCACATCCTTTTTGTAAGCCATAGTTGGTGGCCTTGTCAGAGGGTTCACATTATGTATGCACATAAATACTTCAATTCTTGGGTTTTTGATTGGCTGTGAAACTTTTGACACCCTACGTTTTTAGTTTTAAACAATTTTTATGTGAAACGCTGAGCTGCAATTTATGCTGATAGAACAAAATTTTTTTTTTCGTCGTAGCTCTATTGCTAGGAAGCATTTGCAATATTGACTCTTAAAGGAACTTTCCGCAACTGAGCATCTCAGCAGGGCAGAGTTTTAATTTAAGAAATTTGAACATATCTTTGCCAAGAAGTTTTTATTGAAGTTATCATGCCAATTTTTGTTTGAAAATTTATTCACATAAATAAAGTTACCAATACCACCAAGAGTTCACCCTTGTCTCATCGTCGCAGAGGAACGTTTTTATATTTTATTGGGCGTATTTGATTAGTCAAATCTTGTTAAGGAATTTCTTGCAAATAATTTACATATGTTGACACAAGATAAATAAAATTGACAAAACCTAACTAAATTTTCACAAATTTGTTGAAAACTGAAATCTTAAGTTTTACAGCTTCCTTGAATTTGCTATATTCATAAATTTGTTATATTAATTCTCATCTAACGAATGTCCTGCTCTGTAAATATTTTCGGAAAATATATAAATCAAAGTGCTTAAAATTCGTATTTGATATAATGAAGTTAAAACATTGACTTTAAAGTCTTAATAAATGGTATGACATGGCTTATAAATATTCTATATTTAATTTATAATAAAAGGCATGAAATATTGCAAAATGTTAGACAAAAACTTATTATTTATTAGTTTTTACTGAGTGCAAGAAAAATTAATGTGCAAGATTTAGTTATTTACTATCCTAAATAAATAAGAACAATTTTTTGTTCATGTAAAAGCTCTCCAATGGCTTCTAACGCTACCTTAAAGACTATCTCTACAGAAACGATAAGTCCATTTCCATGTATTTCCAACCCTCGCAATTATAATATATTTTTTTATATTCTCTATGCAAATCTTAGATATTTTTTGTTTAAAATTGCTTTATTACAAGATGGCTGAAGTTTTTTGAAAGCGACACCTATTAACCAGAAGAAAAATCAACATTTATACGCCATCGAGATGCATCCATACCCTACCCAACCAACAATCCAAGTAGGATGTGTTATTAATTTCTTTAAATTTCATATCTAACCACCCAGTTGCCCATACGTTAAAGTTAAGATCTTACTAATGTTCTTATTTAATATACTAATAATCTAATTTGTGCGAAAAATCAATTATCTTCGATCTTGATAAGTGTTTTGTTCTGATTGAAAAATCTTTTGATTAAATGACAAAATTAAAATAAACTAACACATTTGTCCAAGAAAAAATTTTGTTTCTGTACTCGTTTACACGTCAATGAAAATCACGGCAATATAAAATGAATTACGATACGAATTGCTTCCTAACCCACCAGATTTCTGCCGGTTTGGCTCACAGTGCCTGTTACCAGTTTCCAAACTTGAAAAGATGACTCCAGGGATACCAGGATTTGTATCAAATAATGAAGTGGAATGAGAAATTGAGGTACAGTTTGGAGCAGTTTATAATCGTTCATAATCATATTTTTTAAAATGTATCCAAAAATTGGAAGATCGCTGGACGCGAAAAGTCGAGCTAAAAGTTATATTGAAGCATAAAATATAATTTTCCAAAAAAAAAAATGCGCTTTTATCACTGTGTGTGTTTATCAATCCATCTAGTAATATATGAAGGAATACTTTTTCTGCATACTAATTAATAAAGTTTAGCTCGTAGCTTAAGCACATCTTAGGCCATGTGGACTAATATAGGTTCGCTATAAGGAAGATGGGCTAGTAGCTCAAGCACATCTTAGGCTGTGTTGGGAAATATAGGTTAGCTATAAGGAAGATTGGCTCGTAGCTCAAGCACGTCTTGAGTAAATGTAGATTGGCACCAATTATTTGGCATAGTTTGTGTGTACCAAAGTACCAAATCACTTCAGAGTGTTCATATATGAATCATGCTCCTACAAACTCATTGCCTATGATGAATATATTTCGAAATTATATTCTCTTTGAAAAATCAACAAAAAATTTTGATTTTATGTAACGATAAAAAGGAATAATATTATAAACAAAAATTTTTAAATTAAATACAATTTAATAAATAAGTTAATTAAAGCAATATATGTAAATAAAAATTAAATAATAAGAAAATTTATTTATTTAATTTTAGTTCAAACTCTTACCATTTGCATTCGAAATCAATTATTGACTTGTGGGTTCGAAATAGATATAAATTTTCCAAGCAATTTGAAAAGACTTTCACACATCATTGAACTAAGAAATATTTTTGTAATAAAAAGCAAAATATTAAAAAATTTATTTTTATCTGATATACAAATATATATGTATATAGCCACAGTGTATGTGAATACTTGCAAATATATTTTATTATCAATTTTGACCAATTTCAATTGCACCAAAAAATATATATACCAAAAAATATGATAAACAAATATATTGAAATGATATGAAATGAAATGAAATGAATTTGTGGAAATCAGCAAAAATTTAAATGAGCAGAAATATTTATTTGCTTAGCAAACTCAGAGAAAAAGGATAAAATCTGACATAAAACGTATAAAGTGTAATTTATTGCAAAAAGTAATAAGTAGTGAAAGGGTTCCATTCAAATTTGCATATTCGCACAAACACACATGAAAACCAAATATATCCCATAAAATATTTATTTAATCTTTTATAAAAATAATTTTTTTTTCAGTTTCATGGATTCTCTAACCTAACCTCTAACCTAACGACAATAAAAAGGACACCAAAATTATAAATGTTTTTCTACTAAAACACAAAACACTTAAGAAAATGACATTGACGTTGAACAAAAGGATAATTGAATTGATGCTTTCAGCATTTGAGAATTATTCCATTGGAACCCATAAAGTTGGCTTGCGAATAAATAGTGCATATACTCGTACTCCCATATTATATTAAATAAAATAAAACTCACATATTTCACTTTTAATGAAATTGTTTTCTTAGTATAAATCAAAAGTTTAATATTTTATAGTTAAATATGTGGATACATATGGAATACGAAAAAATTTTGGTATAACTATAGTGTATTTAATGGATTAAGTACTTTACTCTGAGATATATCGAAAATATAATTAAACACCATATTATATATATATGTACTTTTGAATAAGGTAAAATGTTGATCAGGATTGTCTGACTGTGCTAAATTACACAAGCATCGTGTTTAGTGAATATTTAAGGTTGATTCCACAATAAGATGTATGGAAAATGCGGATCTAACAAGTTGAGAATATAGTATTAGAATACTTACAACCACCTGTATAATGTTTTTGGAGAATAGTGCTGTTTAAGAGTCCAACAAGTACGTGGCAAACAAAAACACTTATCTAAGGTCAGTCCACATGCAGTCGAAATTTAATGTGAGAAAATTAAGAGAATTGCTTGGACTTTCAAAAAAGGTTACAGTTACTAGCCATTCATAAGTATCTTAACGATTTTGTAAGAAGAAATCAAGACAATTGCCTTAGTATTTGAACAAAGAAAATCTCTAAAGTCGTGGCTTGCATAATAGCCAGTCATTGACTATTTATCAAGCACTCTCTAAAGCTATGATTCAACATTCATAAGTATCTCAAAGATTATATAAGAAGAAATTATTTAGTTTCTTGAAAAACGATATCTCTAAGATCGTAATTTACATATCTAGTTACTAGCTATTCGGCAAGCATGCTTTGAGGCTAGGATTAAAAATTTATAGATATCTAACAGATTTTATAAGAAGAAATCAAGAGAATTTCATTAGTATCTCCAGAAAGGATATCTGTAAAGTCGTTGCGTGCAAAAGAGCCAAAATAGAATATCTCTTAAGTCCTGACAATCTTCACCGGTCACTAGGTATTTAACAAACGCGCTCTAATACTAGTATAAAACACTCATGAGCACCTTGGAAATTCAGTGCATGAGGAAGAACAAGAATTATACGAATCCTACTTTTTAACACTCTCCCGGAAACATTCAGCTTTAAAATTAAACACATTCTGAGCATTATTAAGTACCTTTTGACTATCTTGAAAATTATCAGCAAGAGGATAAGCAAAAAATATTCA
>NC_051847.1:47993043-47996265 GCF_002237135.1 Teleopsis dalmanni
AATAAAATACAAATAAAATAAAAATAGAATAAATTTTTAAGATATGAGTATTTTATATTTTATACTTGTAGTATAAAAAATATGTATAATTAAAGAAAAGTTCTGTGAGAACCATGCAAAGAAACAGGGTGGTCTCGTAACAATGTTGTTGGAAAAAGGCTACAGACTCTATTGCCAACTACCAAGCCCAACCATAGAGTGGAAGCGTTTTTATTAATTCGGCAACAACTTTATTTTATTATTAGGTATCCTTACCTTAGCTGGTTTCGTTATGGATGCAAATATTTATGACTGGTAACTTGTTGTCAAACACTTCAATCGACCTATCTAATGACTAGTTTTCATATTTACTTCAACTTAAGACTCAACGTTTAATTAAAAGATGATTTATTAATATGAAATTAAAATATAAACAATACACCTGGATATAGATATAAAGTCATGACAGAGACATAGCTCCAGAACGTGGAAAAATGGAGGTTGGGACACATGAAAAATATAATCTAGTGTATGGAAAAAAAAATATATATGTACATATACATACAATATATGTATATTATGAATAAAATAAAAATTGAAATGAATAATCTAAAATATTTTAGTATATAATATAACAAAATTTTGAACAAAAGTTTTATATTGTAAATAAAATCTTCATAAATATTTAAAGTTTATACTTAGTTGGAATTTATATAAAAATTTGTTTATAAATATTTAATAACATGTAGAACTATAATTTTTCATATTTAACAAACAAGTTGGACAATTAAATTTAATTATTTATTTAATAATTCACAACAAAGAGGCAATGGCAAATAAAATAATTGGAAAAAAATTAATTTTCACATCAGAACAAAAAGATCTTGTGAACATGCGAACATATTTTAATATAGAAATAAATACTATTGGTAGAGGAGGGGGGAAAAAAATACACAATTAAAAAATAGTCAGAAATATTTAATATTTCTCAGTGTTTTAATTCGACAACAAAAAATAATTATTTTTGTGGATTATAAATAATTCACGTTTCCGTTTGTGTAACTGGAAAATTAATTTTTTATTTGATAAAATTAATAACAAAAATCATGTCGATTTTTATCCAAAATCTTTTAGAAGATTTAACGTAACGTTTATTAATTTTTTATTTTTATTTTATTTTTTTTTTTTTGATTAATATGTATATATAAAGCCCAACGAAACATTTTGTCAATCAAGTCGAAAGTTTGCTTTCGGTTTGTGTATAACGATTTCTATTCAGAAATTTAAGTATAATAATCTACTATGAAAGGATTGGTCCTTTACTGTACTGTGGCAGTATTACTCTCTACTGCATTTGTTAGTGCAAGTTGCAAGAAATGGGTTCCAGCAAAATCACGGGTAAGTGCCATTTATTCACAAAAAAAAATAATATTAGACTTATATAAATTATTTAAAATGAAATAAATCGGATATAATAAAAATTTGCAAATATGAAGCATTTATAAAAATAAATATCAACAGAACCTTAAATAAAAAATAATTGAGTTTATATTTATTGTTTAAAACATATATCCTTTATTATACTCTAAACAGTTGAAGTTTATTGAATTTATTATTTCATAAAATTATAATATGAAATCAACACTGTAAATTAAAATTAATTTAAATTATTTTAAAATTTATTACCGGTACACACACAAATTTTTTATATGTTAACTGGTTATTATATTCATAAAGTATTAGTCTTCTGTTAATATATGATTTTGTTTCTAGGGTCGCCGCAATGTTGAAGCTGAGCCTCCAATGCCAGGACCACCAAAAGTAAATATGATACCAACTACATAGTATTTTCATGCATATTCCTTCATAGATAATTCCAATTGGTTTCTTTCTTTTTTTTAAATTTAGCCACGCAATGGACAAATTGAAGACATCCGCGTAAGTTAAATTTTATTATAAATAAATATTAAAATACTAAATATTACAAAACTTTTAGGTACGCAGAAATGTTGAGGCAGAGCCACCACAGCCAGGTCCACCAAAAGTAAATATAATATAAATTAGATAATATTTTTATGCACATTCTCTCATATATAATTCAAATCTATTCTTTTTTTTAAATATAGCCACGAAATGGACAAATAGAAGATATAAGAGTAAGTTCAAGTTGACTATATGCTATTAAATAGACATAAATATTTTTAAAATTTTTTAGGTACGCAGAAATGTTGAGGCAGAACCACCACAGCCAGGTCCACCAAAAGTAATTATAATAAAAATTAGTTGATATTTTTATGCAGATTCTCTCACATATAATTCAAATTAATTTTTTTTTAAATTTAGCCAAGAAATGGACAAATTGAAGATATGAGAGTAAGTTTAGTTTTATTACAATTAAATATTAAATTTATCTATATTAAAAATTTTCTAGGTTCGTCGAGATGTTGGAGCAGAACCTCCAAAGCCAGGTCCACCAAAAGTAAATATAATACAAATTAATAATATTTTCATTCAGATACTGATTGGTTCATATAATTATAACAAAATTTTTTTTTTACAAATTTAGCAAAGAAATGGACAGATTGAGGAGATCAGAGTAAGTTTAATTTCATTATAATTAATTATTAAAATCATAAATATTGAATAATATTTAGGTACGCCGAGATGTTGAAGCAGAGTCACCGATGCCACGACCACCAAAGGTAAGACATATTACACATATTTATTTACTAACTAAACATAACCTTAAAACTTCTTCTTATATACATATTATGTTATAGTCTTGAATTTATATAAGCTTTGAATATTTATTTCAGCCCATTAATGACCAACATATAGACTCAAGAGTAAGTGAAACCCCAACTAAATAAAATTCGAGTAAATAAATGAAGTTTATAAATCCAAATTAAGGTACGCCGTCAAGTTCCTCCAGAACTTCCTATCCCCGCTCCACCAGGGATGCCAGGAGGCAAATGAATAGAAATCAAGAAGTTCGAAGACATTAATTTAATATCTTAAATCAAACCGAGAAGAATTTAGTATGTCTTATAGAAAATATGTATATAAATTAATGCATTGAAAAACGTATGAATAAAATGAAAAAAAAAATAAAAAAAAACTAATATGTAGTATGTAATACAACCGTTAGTTTCCATTTCAATCTGTATATTGTCATAAATATTGCAATGATAATAGAAAATATATGTCATTTAATATATCTATTTTAAGGCAATGTATAAAAAA
>NC_051847.1:47996365-48025439 GCF_002237135.1 Teleopsis dalmanni
GATGTGGGTTCCAGTTGTTATATGACCAGAAGTAAAAGAAAGATCCGTGGACCGGCAGCAAAGTTTGGGGTTACTAATAAAATAAAAAAGGTTCGATTTCAACATGAATTTGTAAAGATTACTGAAAATATAAAAGTGAGTTATACTATTGTCAATAAAAACTAAAAATTACGATATGTAACACCTTTGTAAATCATTAGAATAAAAGAGGAGTTGAACGATTGTTGAGGAATTTGAAAAGTAAACAGAAGCGGATGAATGGGTCAAAGGTTGCAAAGGTTATTGAGTCAACTCGGTGCGGTCAATCAGAAGTCGAGAATATAAATGCAGCTGAGCTGCCGATTAATCAAAATTTATCCGTTGTTGATCGTAAATTAAGAGTTACTGATGTTAGCTCAATTGCAGAATGTAATACTGCGGTTGCAGGTATATCAATTGTTGAGCATGGCAAACCAGATGTGAATACTTATTCCAACCCTGCGGAAAGGTAATTTTAAGAAAATTCAAAGCAGATATTTGTTCACATCTTTATATTAATTTTTTATTATAATAAATAAATGTAGCAATGCAACAGATAATGATGTGGGTTCCAGTTGTTATATGACCAGAAGTAAAAGAAAGATCCGTGGACCGGCAGCAAAGTTTGGGATTACTCATAAGTTAAAAAAAGTTCGACTTCAACATAAATTTAAAAAGATTAATAAAAATGAAAAAGTGAGGGTCAATGGATCAAAGGTTGCAAAGGTTAATGAGTCAACTGAACGCAGTCAATCAGAAGTCGAGAATATAAATGCAACTGAGCTGCCGATTAATCAAAATTTATCCGTTGTTGATCGTAAATTAAGAGTTACTGACGTTAGGTCAATTGCAGAATGTAATACTGCGGTTGCAGGTATATCAATTGTTGAGCATGACAAACCAGATGTGAATACTTATTCCAACCCTGCGGAAAGGTAATTTTAAGAAAATTCAAAGAAGATATTCGTTCACATCTTTATATTAAATTTTTACTTTAATAAATGAATGTAGCAATGCAATAGATAATGATGTGGGTCCCAGTTGTTATATGACCAGAAGTAAGAGAAAGATCCGTGGACCAGCAGCAATGTTTGGGATTACTCATAAGTTAAAAAAAGTTCGATTTCAACATAAATTTAAAAAGATTACTAAAAATGAAAAAGTGAGGGTCAATGGATCAAAGGTTGCAAAGGTTATTAAGTCAACTGAGCGTTGTCATCCAGAAGTCAAGAATATAAACGCAACTGAGCTGCCGTTTAATCAAAATTTATCCGTTGTTGATCTTAAATCAAGAGTTACTGATGTTAGGTCGGTTGATAGCTATGAAGCAGTTACGGGAGTTATGGCAAATGTTGAGTATAAGACAATAGATATGGATACTAGCTACAACCAATACAATCGGTAAGTTTAACTAAGTTCAAAGTACATAGATATGAGTTTTTAACTCTATACTGATATTTTAGCGAGACAATTGACTATAATACTACTGCTACTCAGACAGATCTGGCTGGCAGTGACTGGCTCACCAATGACAAAGATGTAGCTGAGCAGCCGGTTATGCGAAATGTGTCCGTTGTTGATCTTAAATCAAGAGTTACTGACGTTACGATGTTTGCTGACTATGTAACTGTTATTGGTGTTATTGGTGCAAATGTTGAGCATAAGGCAATAGATATGGATACTAGCTACAACCAACACAATTGGTGATTTTAACTAACTTTAAAATAGATATGTGTTTACAACTTTTTACTGATTTTTTAGCGAGAGAACTAAACACTGTCCATCAGATTGCAAGAATCGAAATACAGCTGAGCAGCTGGTCGAGCAAAATGTATCCGTTGTTGACGATAAAGAAGTAGTTGGTGATATTAGGTCGGTTGCTAATTATGAGACCATATACACTAGTGTTATAAAAAATGTTAAGAATGACACAATAGTTGTGAATACTTGTGATAATGATGTGGATTCCGGTTGTTATATAACCGGAAGGAAAAGAATAGCACATGGACCGGTAGCACCGTCGGAGGTTACTGCTAAGTTAGAAAGAATTCGAAATAGATGTGAAGTTAAGAATGATAATAAAAGTGAAATGAAGGTAAGTTCTAGTATTGTTAATAATAATTTAAAATTACGTTATTTAATACCTTTGTAAATCATTAGAAAGAGGATCGAATTGAACGAGTGTACAGGAATTTTAATACTTACCAACAGCGGTACAAGGAACCAAAGGTTGTCAGTAGGAATTCGTTTTCGAAAATATATTAACGAGTTAAGAATTGTTCGCCTTAATTAAAATTAATTTTTACCAGACTGTATTTCAGTTGCAATGTTGGTAACCTTTTAGCTTCATAATCAATAAATTATTATTATTATTGGCATTACTATTGTTGATATTACTATTATTAATTTATTATAATTGTTCACATTAAAAATCTTATGAACACTTTTGTAATAGTTTTTAGGTTAATAAAAATACTACCAGGTTAGATTTTTTACTGTTTGTATATATAGTTTTCTTCTAGTTTTAATATTTTTTTCAAAATACAAATTTGTTTTGAGACGTTGATTGCAGAGTAATTTAATGTTTAATTTAATTTTTAAAGTCAATAATGGTGAAAGGGATTTTGTATAGTAATAAATTATATCAACTTAATTTTATTTTTAATTATCGAGTTTTTTTTTTTTGAAGTATATAATAATTTCATATTATTGGCATTTTCTTATAGGAAAAAATCACCAAAAAATTTTTTTCAAATTTTTCGTTCCACTTCAGTGATCGCAGAGTGACTTTTGCATATATTTTGCATATATACATTTTTTGTTATAAGTTCCCAAATAAGGAATAATCGTTATAAACAAATTGTAGTAATTTGTTTTAATTTGATACATTCTAAGTTCTAAGCCTATCACTTGTTGTCCAACAATTGCATATTTCCTAAGATCACTGATAATAAGAATATTCAATTAAGCTGTATGATTAGTAAAAAAAATTCATTTGATTACAAATAAAATTTTGTTGTTGTTATTTACTACTATCTAAAACCCTTGCTATTAATATAACATATTGATAATTAAGCAATATTTTTACGTTTGATTTTTACTATAGTTTTACTTGTTTCTTTAACTTACTTATAGAATATTACAAGAGGCTGGATACCGTTACTACCCTTCTACATATAAACTGGGTTCTTTATTATCTCTTCAAACGTAGAACGTCACAGAGTTTTTATCAAAACTTTAAAATTTAAGATTTATTAGAGCTAAACTATTTTGGTTATTATTTATATCTATCTGAATATTATAATAAAATATAAAACGCAAGCAAATTTAAGAGTATAGACAGTGACTTGCCATGAATCTATATCTAAGGCTAACTAAAATTTAGATTTTGATTCTAAATCAATGTAATCTAAATGATATAACCATATCCACTTAGAAGCTTAGTCAATTGAAATTGCGCTACAGTTATTGTTCGCTATTGTTAAATCTACTATATTTAGACGTCTTTTGCTTCAAATGGGATTTAGAGAGGCAGATATATGTATATAATGTATATCGAAGATCGCATTAAATCCGTTGGGTAATATGTATATGGTGTTGTTTATGTGTGTTATTATGATGATATTTAAATCTTGGATTTAGAGGATAGATATATGTATATTATATATATCGAAGATCGCATTAATTTCGTTGTGTAGTGTGTACAGGTTTATGGATTTGTGTATTATTATGATGTCATTTAGATCTTGGATTTAGAGGGACAGATATATATATATTATATGTATCGAAGATCGCATTAATATTATTGTGTAGTGTGTACAGGCTTATGGATTTGTGTATTATTATGATGTCATTTAAATCTTGGATTTGGAGGGACAGATATATGTATATTATATGTATCGAAGATCGCATTAATATTATTGTGTAGTGTGTACAGGGTGATGCATTTGTGTGTTATTATGATGACATTCAAATCTTGGGTTTAAAAAGTTGAATAGTTGAATGGATTCAATGATTCGCAGAGTTAGATTACATTGTAGGACTTTATGTATCCAACTACAGTTAAATATAAAAAATTGAAAATTTGAATGATAAAAATTTTTTTGTTTTTGCTTGAAATTACAACTTCTGTTTGAAGTTTTTATATTCCAATTAATAAAATTTTACATCGATTTCTATAATGTGATTTCTCTTTCATCGTGTGAATGAAATTTTGATACATGTACTTGTTCATTTGTATGTACCTTCAAACTTAGTATTTTCTTCGATAACATTGACTTCATTTACTTCAAATTATTGCGTTGAATTTTAACAACTTTTCCACTCTAAATTCCAGAAAACGAAACAGGGTATCAATAAAAATACTTTCGGAATCAATACAAATTATTTACTAATTTCTTAACAAAATAAAGAGGAATTACCCATAGTTGGAAAAGTTCTGCGTAGTAAGAAGCAACAAATAAAGCCATACAAGAGTTTATTTAATCTTTTAAGCTATTTTACGAGTTCACTTTGAAGATACTTTACCACTAATACAGTCGAGCATTTGTTACAATATGCGAGCGTACGCATATACACAAATATACTCCGGCATATATATGGGGATTTTTGTGTAAGGACTTGTGCTTTCTTGGGGCGTATCAATATAAGTGAAGGTAATGAAAAATCCTGCGGCGATTGATGTTGTGAAGTAAAAAAATCAGCGAATGCGTACATTATGTTTCGCTTTGAAGCGGTACTTTTTACCGAGTACTGCTGTGTAACGTTTTTTTATCAACGACTTGTAAAGTTTACACCGCTTTCCGTAGCGAACATTTCTGAAAAGTATTTATTATTCCATGCACAATACGAAGTATCAACCAAACAACCAACCAACATTTGGCGGATATTTCAGTTATAAATTGACTTTTGCTTGCGGTACGGCATGAATACTTGCTTTGCTTGTTTTCATTTTTATTTTTCCTTTTTTTTTCTGCAGCTGCAGTAGTAAAAATTTTTTAAATTAAAAAAGTTTTCCCAATACGAGTATTCCGATTCGAATGTAGACTTACACATGTAACCACTCCTGTCCATACCAATGTAACGCGTTCGCATTCGAACACGCACTTCCCCAGCAAATAAGCAATCGAGAAGTCGGTAAAAATTAAAAATATAAAATGAAAACCAAGAATCCAAAAACAAAAAAAAAATCAAATAAAACATAAAAATTAATGTTTTCCGAATGCTGGGCATGTCCACATACCTTTCACAGATTTTCCTGTAATTTTATTTCATTCACATTTATTTATTTAGATTTTTTGTGTTGGGGGCACTTCTAATTATTTTGGAGAAGTTTCCTTTTGTACATTGTTTCCTCTTTTCCATTACATTTTTTCTTCGGAAAATATCAAAGAAATACACTTTAAGTTGATATTGTCTGTTCTCATATATATATATCTTGGAAAAAGGATCTCATACATACTACGTTGTGAAAACGAAATCCTTTTTATGAGATAATAAAATTGATTTCTTTTTAACTTAATCAGAACTATCACAAAAGCTATTTATATAGGGATTAATGTTATTACTAACACATCGGCTGATAGGTCTGTATAATAATCAACAACATTTTGACAAAATTCGACTTTATTCATGAATGTAGACTCCATCATGACTAATACAGTACAATCATTCCAGAGCTTCTCTAAATTTAGATATCCCCCTTATAGAATGAAACATCTTAAAATATAACGCTTTAAAGTGTGCCTCAGTTTCGACGATGACTTTTTCAGTGGTTCCAAATCTCTATTCCTAAAGCATTTTTTTAAGGCCTGTGAACAGATAGTATAGTAATCGTTGGTGAGTGTGGTAGTAATTCGAGTTGTAATTTGTGCAATTTGGATGTTATAGTCAATGACTTGTGACATGGCGCATCATCTTTATGAAAGAGGTTTTGTCTCTTCTTCATTTGAAGCCGTTGTTTCGCGATTTTCTGTTTGAAACCTATTCCATTTTTTTTAATTATGTTTAAACAAAGAGCAAAGTTTCAATTATCAACAACTAGTTAGAATGACTAAAAAGAGCTTTTTCGAAATTCATATGGAATTTAACGAGACTAAATCCATTTCTACATAGTCCATGAGTTATATCATACTATATCTCATGACTATCTTGTATTTTTAATGCACAGGATCAATATTTTCTAGCGCAAGAACTCATTTCTGATGGCCTTTTTTAAATATCTTCTTGAGCGCAATGATATCTGCAACCAAATACTTTTTACCATAACTTGACAGCTGCTAAGAATGGAAACTCATCGTCAAAAGTGAATATTAGTTTTATGATCCAATTTTGTCTTGATAATCTACATCGTAAATTTTAATAAATCATATTTCGAAACCTTTGAAACAGTCTTTATTGAACTATAAAAACGCAAAGCGAGTACAAATAATAAATCTTTCTGAATAACCTTGTAGTCAAGAACTTCAGTTGGGACTTAACAATATTAAAGGTTATCAATGCTTACAATATAAATAGTGACTTTCGTTCGCCATCCTTTATGCACCGTCAGAGTCTAATATACTGAATATTTTAGTTCGGTGAAAAAAATAATTTTACTGAGTATCTTCTATTTCACTGAATTTATTCGTTAAATAAATTTGAAATTAAAGAAACAATGAAGGTCCAGAATTTACGTGGATACCTGTCGTGAAGGTTCAACACGCAGCGATATATTGCGCCTATAAACACCCTATTGGAATTCAAAAAGAATTTCGTGAGTAATAATTGAAGTTATTTCTTTGAGCATAACTTCCCCCTTAGTGAAGCGCGAGGCCTATCTACAACCTTTGCAGATCTTTGGGTCACAGTATCACATCAAATGATTGTAAATGAATACAATAATTCTAGCCGCGTAAGTTTAGGTTTTAACTACAACTACTGCATCATTCTGTTAAAGAGTCAACTTCAATTGTCTGGACAGCCGAAGCTGCGGGTCCCTTACCCCCGTGGTACTAGATTTTCACCTCCAGTCAGATGTCGTAAGAGAAATTCACTTACTACCAGTGATACTCCAAACAGCAACAACAATAATGAACGGACAATAACGAAACAGGGAGAGGCAAATACACGGAGCGATAACGAGCCGACAATAGGGCAGCTGCAGGACTGAATTCAGCCACCTCATTTATGCATTACACAAAACTCTACGGATAATGGAAGAGTATCTTTATAAGTATTTATGATTCATTGAATATTTTGGTTTGATGAATAGTTTTAAAATAAATAATACTATTCAGAATTAAATATATCAATTAAAAATTGGAAATCTAACTCAACAGATAATCGAAGAGTATATTGAATATATATTCTTCATTATTATAAAAATATTATTCTTCTTTGAATATTTTTGCTTGGTGAGAAAATATTCAACTTGGCTGAGTATTTTCGTTATAAAAATTCAAAATTTGAAGAGTTTACTCCAAGGATAATCGGAAAGGATCTTAATAATTTCTTATTTGTAAAACTCAAAATATATTGATTCACTAAATTTGAAAATCTGGAAACTAACTTTATTTAAGTAATCTAAGACATCGAAGTTATGATCAAAGGTTCAAAACCACTTCATTGTGTAATCTATCAGGTGTGCTCCTACATAACCGAATGTAGTGACGTGGTTATCGATGCCTAGGGTAGTGTAGTTTCACTGGTATGAATTCCTTTGTCAATAAGGCACCGCATGCTGTGTTAATACAAATATCAAAGCAACGCAGTCAACCAAATTGTGTAATTTATACAAGTGAACTTTTTTTTTTTTTTGGAGGAAATTTACCCTGTGCAAATTTACCCAAAATGAATGAGCAGCAAAATTGACTGGACGCTTTCACGTTGAAGCACAAATGTTGTGGCAACATTTAAGGGAACATTCAGAGACTTGATAACAGGATACCAATAAATACTCACCCGTACATGGAGCGATGGTGGCACAGGACTACAAGTGCTGCCCTAATTGTTTACTTGACTTCAATGGCATTTATTTGTGGTTATATTGAACAAATTAACCAAATAAAGTAAATAATGAAAAAAATAAAAAAAATTTAAAACTGAAGTAAAGGAAGTCAGGAAAATGAGTCTTATTGGAATTCTGAATTTATTTGCATTTTACTTGCCAAAATTTATGCACAGTTAATTTAGGAAGTATTACCACAAATGGCACCGTAAGCGCTGTTGTTTTTAATGGATTCACTAATTCGTATAAAAAAATTTTTATTTGAATTTTCAAATGTTATTTCTGATTTTATTAAATTTTAGTTTTTGTTTTGTTTGGGTGGGATTCAGAAACAAAACAAAAACTTCAATTGAAATTTTTGGAAATATTATACGAAAAATTACTTATAGTTTGGTTTATTGTTGGTTGGAAAATTTCATTAACATTTTGAAAATAAATTGTAATATTAAGTATATATAAGTTACTTCTATTTGCAGAAATACAAATTGCAAAATTAGGTTTTGGATTTCAAATTCGACGAAGTATTCGATTTCATTTAAATATACAGCTTTGAATTTAGCTTTGAATTTATATTGATTAATTACCTCAAAACTGGTGCAGCAATAAACTTAGATTATAATTTTAACCTTTTGCAGTAATTAGAAAGTTTCGTTTAGAAAAGAAAAATATAATTTTACAATGAGAAAATATAATATAGAACAAATATTTCAACTGAATATCAGTGAAGTAGAGAAAAAAGTCCATAACTATATATAATACCACACATGTATATATTATTATTTATTATTATTATTATTGTAAGGGCATATTTCACTGTGACTGGCGACTGTGGGGTCTATTGTGCCCATTTCTGGGCACCTACTCTAAGCCCTGTTGGTCATTTAAAAATAGTATAGAACCTACTTTACAGAGTTTGATTCTCTCTTCAGTAAGAATATACATTCCCAGAAGCCTATTCCGTTTGTGCATGAGCAAAAGGCATTTTAACAGCACATGTGTGGTCGACGCCTTATTCTTTTCATAGAATCTACAGTTTTTATTCGTAAGTATACCCAGATTCGTAAGATGGTATTTTAGTTCATAGTGCCCGATTAGGATTCCTGTGAGAATTCTAAATTTTTCTTTTAATAGGTTCATAACATACAAACCTGGCATCTCTTGCTGTTATAGGTACCAATAAGTAATTTGGATTGTGTTAATCCTGGTATATTATCCCAGTAATCCTTTTTATTCTGATTCTTCTTTATTTCTATGAGAATTTATATATATACATAATTTATATATAATTATATAAATATATAAATTATATATATATGTAATATATATAATTATATATAATTTATATATATGTAAGCGGCAATACTAAACAGTAGTAAGAAGCGGCAACTCAGATAAACGTCAGTGAGTGAAGAAGTTTCAGTGTATCAAGAGCAGAGTCAGAGGCAGTGTGTGTTACGAGTCAGTCAGCGTTGTTGCAGCTAAGTTTACATGTGAAGTTCTAAAGTCGATTACTTTAATTTATACAATCTTACATATATATATAATACTATGTTTTAACTTGGCAGTATTGCTCATTAATGTTTCCACTGATTGCTTAGTAAGTGTAACTTATAGTATGTTTCCAATACTTACTCAAGTAAGTTACTTGAGTAATTTTAAGATTAAGATTAATTTCATTAATCATACATAGAGCTTTCGTGCTTTTTAACTTATAGTACATTCATATTGTCTCATTTAGGCGGTTTTGATCATTATTAATTAATTTCATTAATCATATGTAGAGCTTCCGTGCTTTTTAACTTATAGTACATTCACACTGTCTCATTTATGCGGTTTTGTTCATTATTATTACTAATGAGGATGATTAACTACTCAAAGGAGTTTCATATCTCATTTAAATGAGCTCATTTACAAAAAATCAGCTTATTTAAGGCGAAAAACATCGAATCCAATCTTTAAAAATAAATTTCCCATAAGGGAATTAACCAAAATTTCAAATATAACACATATTATATAAATGAGGAAGTGCGTAAATGAGACAGTGTGAATGTAGTATTACTACCCTCTGATTTCTGGCTCTTCTCACACCTTTACCAAATTATTTGCGGAATGTTATTTTCGTTAAACCAAGACGAAACAAAAACTAATAAGAAGTATTTTGTAGATCTTTCGGAAACCCATAACAGAAATGCTAAAATCCCATAAACCCATAACAGAGTATAGTTAAAAGAATTGTATTAGTTGAAGTTCAAGGAAGAAAATTATACAAAAAATAATCTCATTTTTAGAATTAAAAATCGGGCTTTTCATTTCCATTCCGTGAACTTATTGAAGAGCTTAGCATATGCGATATAAATATTATTATCGTTTTAACTACAAAAGTATAACTATATCACACAACCTTTTTTTGGAATACTGTAGATACAACTGAATAACAATATTACAGCTTAAAATTTTATAAATGTATATTTTTCTTAAATGTAGCGAAAGAAATTATGTGAGAACATTTCGAGATGGAGACAGCGCGCATATTCCACAAATTAAAATATTTCAAGACAAATAATTTATGTTTTTACACTGAACCCAGTATTTTTCCAACAAATCATATTTAACTGCTTAGGATGTAATCCGAAATGTCTTTTGCAGTTCTAAAAATATAATTTTTAAAGCCAATAAAGATAATCTTTTCACATTCGCGTACGAAGCATTAAAAATTTAATTTATTTCCGCGAATATATAAATAATATTGGCGCCATGAAATCATAAGAAAATTTTTTTTGAGGAAATATTTTTAGGAACCAATATATACAAATATATGAACATTTTTACTAATTAAGCAAATTGTTTTTGTAACTAAATCTTATAAGCTTAAAGCTATAAACAAAGTGTCATTAATTAATGAAGGCTTTAGAAACCAATAAATTTTCAAAATAAAGTTTTATATTAGATGTAAGATATGTATTCAATTTATTTGATAAAAAATATAGGCAGAATATTCAAACTCAATATGAATTTCTTACTATCAACATTCTATATTTCTTTTTATTACATTTATGGATAGATTAAACTTACTTGCGATTTTATGAAAACAAATAGCAAACATTTTGTATAGGTGTTTGAGTTCATCAAGAAATTCTCCCAACTAAACTATAAAGAAAGCAAAGCAAAAATAAATATTCCTGACACTTTTTATGAAGGATGTACTTCAACTAAAAAGGACTTCTTTCCCTAAAAATAGTGACAATAGCTTAATAGTTTTGCATTTGCGATACTTTAGATTAAATAGCGATCAAACCTAATTTTAAAAGGAATAAACTCAGAATATTCAGAATCAGAATATGCTATATCTGTTGTATTACTCTGTTAACACGTTCCAAGTATAAAGAATTTGAGTTTACTACAAGTGTCGATTTTAGTTTAATCTGCAAAATTTACTGACCCAAAAAAAGCCTTTGTCGAAGCATGTATAAAAAGTTAACGAACAAAAAGAAGTAAGAAATAAAGGAAAACCATGTTGAGTTGGGTTTATGTTAGGAAAACCTCAAGTTAACATCCCTAGAATTGCAATGGAATGTAAATGGAGTTTACCAAGACACCGAACAAGCCTGTGAAACATCGGAAGATGCTTTGTTCTAGATCTACATGCAGTCTACGGCTTACCCGCGACATGTTTCTAAACTACTACAGTTACGCAAAATTTCCTTTGATAGATTTTGCTTAAATTACATTATATTATTTTTATGGTATCCCAAAAAATTGAATTTAAATAAATAAATCCATAAAACTAAATTTAATATTATAACCGTATTTTTATTTCTCTCCAAAAAAACCATGTCTTTGTTTCTGCAGCCTTGTTTCTAATCTCTACAGTAGCCCGCGAACGAATTTAATCTGAACAACTCTGTTCTAGATGAACCAAAAAGTTTGGCCTAGCAAAAGTGATTATTGTTTAAAGATGAGTCAATTATAAATACCATTTGAAGTAATATGTTCTAAAAAAAAATAGAAAACAAACTTTATCAACTTTAATAACAGACACATCAAGCAATTCTTTATATCCCATACCGAATTAAATGTCTCAGTGCCTAGCCGCGGTTTTAGAATAACTACGTATGCTGAGAGCGACTAATAATGTTATTTGAAGAAATTGTTTTGGATGGTCATTCTTAAAAATTTGACTGAATTAGGGTAATACGCTATTAATAGACTGCAATTTTTTCTGTTAATTTTATGTACAAAGAAGCAATGCGAGTTCAAGAAATTTTAAACCATGAACTAGTTGATTTTTACAAAAACTATATTTAAAGATTTCTTTCTTTACATCAATGACGTTTTTCGGAGAAGTTTTTATAGATGGACACTATAGTATATTTTTTTAAATGGGCATTTTTATCAACTTCTCAGATACTGTAATATTTCTTGTTTATAAAAGAAAAAGTAATGCCAAATAAAGGAATTAATGAATATCTAATTCCTCCAATTATAATAACTACAAAAAAAATTATTAGTAGTATTTCCAAACCATGAAATAAAATTGGTAGGGCCCTTTATTCCTTACAAAAAACGTACCTTAAGTCTCTTCGTTAATAGTAATTGGCTAATATCAATTGATATCCTTGAGATGTACGTAAGTTCATTACGCACAATTGTTTTAAAGGTAAATTCGCGTTTCATATTCCAGTAAGTGCAGTCTGAGTTAGAGTGGAGTTCCCATGCTAACACAATAACCACCCTTTAAGTATTATTCGTCATTTAATTACTAACTTAAGGTTACGTTCTAGCCAAATGTTGCCTGGTTGGACCGTATAAAATATTGTTATGCATTATGTGTAGTCAGAGGTGTCATAGTTCCTACATTCTTTTGCTCACTTAAGCTTATATTAAGGTCAAATATTGGCTGATTGGACTGTAAAAATTATTGTTTTGGGATACATTAAAATTAGTTTTCAAACTTAAGTCAGAGGGGTCATGATATTTTTAATTCTACAGCTCACTTATGGTCATCTTCTATTCTATATATGTAGTCAGAGATGTCATAGTTCTCTATTAAACGGCTCACTTACGGTTATCTATTAGTCAGATGTGGCAGATCAAATGTTTATATACAGCTATAGCCTTAATATGTATAATGGATTATTTTCAGATATATATTATATATATTTATTAAATATTATTTATATATATTTATGATTTTCAATTTAAAATGTATTACTAATGTTATATGATTTACTATTAAATAAATGTTCATGCACTTTATATAAATATAAAAACTTTTAACTATTACGTATAATAATAAAAGGTAAAGTTTACAATGCACTTAAATAAAAAATTTGTGCATTAATGTGAGGACAAATAAATATTAAGTCCTTCAGTTTCGCCGCAATGGTCCCAGTGAGAGTCTACGTGGTTTCTTAAATGTTCGTCCCTTTCAGTAACTGCCGCAAACGAGCAAATGATAAAATTTTAATATAATGGCAACGATAACGCGTAATTCTAATATGAACGCCATAAACCAAACCAATAAGTTACTGAAAAAACAATAAAATCCAAGCAACAAAAGGTTGCAGCAATTGTAGCCAATATATGAGCAATTGTTGTGCTGTGGCATATTAAATAAAATTCACATTAAATTAAATATTTACTTTTATAACTCGGCACCGGAGTCAAGCAGAATTTTTTGGCACGGAACCTATACTAAGCAAAAGTAAATACCCGCAGGATTTGTACAAATGGCATGCCAGAGTGGATGAAGTATAAGGAGTTTCGCATCTTTTGCACAGTCACATGCTCATTCAATGCCTCTATGGTATGAAGTGCGAATAGACACATTTTATGTGTATCCGTGTTAGGGTAAAAGGATAAAGTTCCCATTTACAACCTTCGAAAAGTGACAGATTAACACAAATATTTGCTTTAATGCTAACAACAACAACAACAACAACAACAACAAATATAATAATGTACATTGAACAGAGGGTTTTGTAGCATTTGCGACTTTTACAATACGCCAGCACTCGCGGCAAATGCTGCTCGCCCTTACCAAGGAGCCGAAGCAATAGATTAATAAACCACAAAAGCGACCAAGGAGTATGCACAGCGCGTTCTGTCAATATTTCATAATATTGTATGCTGAATATGGCACATTAAACCTCGAAATATTAATGAGCAAATGCCCCCTGCCGCAGTGTAACGATGAGGGAGTGAATCATTATAAGAAAGCATGATTCGCTCTTGTAACTTCTCCACCAAGTAATGCCGGTTTCGTTGATATTGCGGTATACTTTCACTATTGCTTTTGCTGTTAATATAATGACGCAATATAGTAACGATAAAAGCGTCCAACCGCCAAATGATGTCAAAAGGACACTATGGAGTTGATTTGCTGATGAAACGATGATGTTTAAGGCGATAGTCAAGTAAAAGGACAATTTCACTCATCGCTTTTTATCTATACGAGCAAGTCATTACAACAAACTGCACTATTATAATATCGACAACAACAACAACGAAAACAGCAATAGCAACAGCAACAGCAACAACTACCACAACTACAATGGCGAAATATCAACAATGACAACAATTCCCATTATCAATTGTTATTGGACCGTCATTACATGGAGCATATACCATGAAGCTCTATACTTCAAACCACGTACATACCCAAGCTATTGTGTTTTGTTTACTGTTCTTTGAGGTCGTTTAATTTAAGTGTAGCTGAGGGCGCTTCCAACGCTTTCATTGGCGGCTTTATTAAAAGTATTACCATGACACCTACTATCAGCGGAGTGCAGTGTGAAGGACAAATAATTATGGTCCTTTGAAGTTATATTGTCAATAGGTCGTCATTTGATTGTTGGCTTCTTGTTGTCTTTTATTGCTGTTATAACTTGTAAAACTGCAATTATTGCTACGTTGTTTGTTAGTGAAAATTATGCGCTTATGGTCTGTGAAGCTACAAGGCTTACTTTTGCACCCATTTAAGTTTATTTTAGTATTTGTCAGAAAGCACATTTGTGCAAAACTATTTTAATAAGAATTTTAATGTATTTAGCTCGGTTCACCATTCAAAATTAGAGTGTATAAGTTTGATAATATCTTCTTTAATACTAGTATTATAATTAAAATCACTGTGCATTGTGGACTATAATAAATAATATTTCTTTTGAAATGTTTTCTATATAAGATTAAAAAAAGTTGGCATTAACGAAAATAATAAAATTATGTCTATATCATCTGTACTTAAGGGATTTATGTGACTATGCTATAATAGTATAGAGCAATATAATATTTCACAAGTATTGTATATAACTCACAAGGGTTTTATGAAACTATCCTATAATAGTATAGAACAATATAATATTTCTGCAAGTATTGTATATACCTCACAAGGGTTTTATGGAACTATCCTATAATTGTATAGAGTAGTATAATATTTCTGCAAGTATTGTATATACCTCACAAGGGTTTTATGGAACTATTCTATAATAGTATGGAGTATTATAATATTTCTGCAAGTATTGTATATATGTTACCTCACAAGGGTTTTATGTGACTATCCTATAATTGTATAGAGTAGTATAAAATTTCTGTAATTGTTATAATACAAGAGTATTGTATATAACTTACATCGACACATTTACATTAATATTCGGTAAGAAACATTAACCAAAGCTTGCGGGCTTTGCAAAGCCTGTTGTGTACCACGTTAATGAACTCAGAAATTTAGTTAATTTAAATTTAATTAAATTATTATTTGTTTAATTAATTAATATTTAATTAATTTTAAAAGCTCATTCAATGAATTAATTTAATTCCTTTCACTGAATTACTATAACTCACTTAATGTTAGAGAGTAATTGATTAAAAAGCCGCTGAAAAGCACTTCACAAAGTTTTTCAAAAAGAAGTCACGAAACTAGTGTACTTAGTATTAAAATGTATATAAAATAAAATATAAATAAAATACAAATAAAATAAAAATAAAATAAAGTATTAAGATATGAGTATTATATATTTTATACTTGTAGTATACAAAATATGTATAATTAAAAAAAAGTTCTGTGCGAACCATGCAAAGAAACAGGATGGTCTCGTAACAATATTGTTGGAAAAATGCTACAGACTCTATTGCCAACTACCGAGCCCAATCATAGAGTGGAAGCGTTGTTATTAATTCGGCAACAACTTTATTTTATTTTTAGGTATCCTTAACTTAGCTGGTTTCGTTATGGATGCGAATATTTATGACTGGCATCTTGTCAAAGACTTCAATCGACCTATCTGAGTTTTCATATTTACCTCATCTAAAGACTCAACGTTTAATTAAAAGATGATTTATTAATATGAAATTAAAATATTAACAATACACCTGGATATAGATATAAAGTCATGACAGAGACATAGCTCCAGAAAGTGGAAAAATGGAGGTTGGGACACATGAAAAATATAATCTAGTGTATGGAAAAAAAAAATATATATATATACATACAATATATGTATATTATGAATTAAATAAAAATTGAAATGAATAATCTAATATATTTTAGTATATAATATAACAAAATTTTGAACAAAAGTTTAATATTGTAAATAAAATCTTCATAAATATTTAAAGTAAATACTTAATTGGAATTTATATAAAAATTTGTTTATAAATATTTAATGATTATTTATATAACATGTAGAACTATAATTTTTCATATTTAACAAACAAGTTGGACAATTAAGTTTAATTATTTTTTTAATAATTTACAACAAAGAGGCAATGGCAAATAAAATAATTGGAAAAAAATTAATTTTCACATCAGAACAAAAAGATCTTGTGAACATGCGAACATATTTTAATATAGAAATAAATACTATTGGTAGAGGAGAGGGGGAAGAAAATACACAATTAAAAAATAGTCAGAAATATTTAATATTTCTCAGTGTTTTAATTCGACAACAAAAAATAATTATTTTTGTGGATTATAAACAATTCAGGTTTCCGTTTGTGTAACTGGAAATTTAATTTTTTATTTGATAAAATTAATAACAAAAATCATGTCGATTTTTATCCAAAATCTTTTAGAAGATTTAACGTAACGTTTATTAATTTTTTATTTTTATTTTATTTTTTTTTTTGGATTAATATGTATATATAAAGCCCAACGAAATATTTTGTCAATCAAGTCGAAAGTTTGCTTTCGGTTTGTGTATAACGATTTCTATTCAGAAATTTAAGTGTAATAATCTACTAAAAAATAATGAAAGGATTGGTCCTTTACTGTACTGTGGCAGTATTACTCTCTACTGCATTTGTTAGTGCAAGTTGCAAGAAATGGGTTCCAGCAAAATCACGGGTAAGTGCCATATTTATTTAAAATAATATTAGACTTATATAAATTATTTAAAATGAAATAAATCGGATATAATAAAAATTTGCAAATATGGAGCATTCATAAAAATAAATATCAATAGCAGCTTAAATAAAAAATAATTGAGTTTATATTTATTCTTCAAAACATATATCCTTTATTTTACTCTAAACAGTTGAAGTTTATTGAATTTATTATTTCATAAAATTATAATATGAGATCAACACTATATTAAAATTAATTTAAATTATTTTAAAATTTATTACCGGTATACACACAAATTTTTTATATGTTAACTGGTTAATATTTCCATAAAGTATTAGTCTTTTGATAATATATGATTTTGTTTCTAGGGTCGCCGCGATGTTGAAGCTGAGCCTCCAATGCCAGGACCACCAAAAGTAAATATGATACCAACTACATAGCATTTTCATGCATATTCCTTCATATATAATTCCAATTGGTTTCTTTCTTTTTTTTAAATTTAGCCACGCAATGGACAAATTGAAGACATCCGCGTAAGTTAAATTTTATTATAAATAAATATTAAAATGCTAAATATTACAAAACTTTTAGGTACGCAGAAATGTTGAGGCAGAGCCACCACAGCCAGGACCACCAAAAGTAAATATAATATAAATTAGATAATATTTTTATGCACATTCTCTCATATATAATTCAAATCTATTCTTTTTTTTAAATATAGCCACGAAATGGACAAATAGAAGATATAAGAGTAAGTTCAAGTTGACTATATGCTATTAAATAGACATAAATATTTTTAAAATTTTCTAGGTTCGCCGAGATGTTGGAGCAGAACCTCCAAAGCCAGGTCCACCAAAAGTAATTATAATAAAAATTAGTTAATATTTTTATGCAGATTCTCTCAAATATAATTCAAATTAATTTTTTTTTTAAATTTAGTCAAGAAATGGACAAATTGAAGATATGAGAGTAAGTTTAATTTTATTATAATTAAATATTAAATTTATATATATTAAAAATTGTCTAGGTTCGCCGAGATGTTGGAGCAGAACCTCCAAAGCCAGGTCCACCAAACGTAAATATAAAACAAATTAATAATATTTGCATCCAGATACTGATTGGTTTATATAATTATAACAAATTTTTTTTTTTACAAATTTAGCCAAGAAATGGACAGATTGAGCAGATCAGAGTAAGTTTAATTTCATTATAATTAAATATTAAAATCATAAATATTGAATAATATTTAGGTACGCCGAGATGTTGAAGCAGAGTCACCGATGCCACGACCACCAAAGGTAAGACATATTACACATATTTGTTTATATTTGTATATATGTATGCTAACTAAACATAACCTTAAAACTTCTTCTTATATACATATTATGTTATATTCTTAAATTTATATCAATGTTAATTCTTTGAATTTTTATTTCAGCCCATTAATGAGCAACATATAGACTCAAGAGTAAGTGAAACCCCAACTAAATAAAATTCGAGTAAATAAATGAAGTCTATAAATCCAAATTAAGGTACGCCGTCAAGTTCCTCCAGAACTTCCTATCCCCGCTCCACCAGGGATGCCAGGAGGCAAATGAATAGAAATCAAGAAGTTCGAAGACATTAATTTAATATCTTAAATCAAACCGAGAAGAATTTAGTATGTCTTATAGAAAATATGTATATAAATTAATGCATTGAAAAACGTATGAATAAAATGAAAAAAAAAAAATAAAAAAAAACTAATATGTAGTATGTAATACAACCGTTAGTTTCCATTTCAATCTGTATACTGTCATAAATATTGCAATGATAGTAGAAAATATATGTCATTTAATATATCTATTTTAAGGCAATGTATAAAAAATATAACAGAAAATGTACACTAGGCCTTAATTATGACAAAAGTCTTTAATAGATAAATTAAGTCGCCATGCCCATCTGTTATTATTACGAAGTGATCTGTCCACATTTCTTTTTCAATTAAGACAAATAAGTCTTGTGATATACCAAGACTTATCATCTATTTAACTACCATGCTTCTTTTTCAATTAAGACAAATAAGTCTTGTGATATATAAAGAATTATCATCTATTTAAGCTTCATTTACTATCTTCATGTATTTGCGTTGAATGGTCACCTTAGTCGTTGCAAGTGGAATACCAATGCTCTTGGGAGAGAAACTTAGAGAGCAGCGTAGTTTAGAAAGCTTATTTGCTTTATATTTACCTAGATGTCTCTATGTGTAGGTTCCTATGTGATTTAGACACTGACTCAAGCAATCAACGATTTCTGTTCTTACCCTTATGAAGCACTTTTATTTGAAAATAAATAAAATATTAGGTTATATTAGGTTACATAATTACAAATCAATTTACGAATCCACAGTGGACGCTATGAGTCCATTCTGATGTGACTGACTTAAAATTGTACTTAATTTTAGAGCAGAATACTTCTAGGCGAGTGTTGGAGACATAATGCTTAGAAAATTCTACTTCTTCTTCTAGCTGCTGGATAGGTAAAAAAAGTGAATATTTTTTGCTTATCCTCTTGCTGATAATTTTCAAGATAGTCAAAAGGTACTTAATAAAGCTCAGAATGTGTTTAATTTTAAAGCTGAATGTTTCCGGGAGAGTGTTAAAAAGTAGGATTCGTATAATTCTTGTTCTTCCTCATGCACAGAATTTCCAAATTGCTCATGAGTGTTTCATAATAGCTTTAGAGCGCGTTTCTTAAATAGCCAGTGACCAGTTATGATTGTAAGGAGATATACTTTATTGGATAACCAAACGGTTCTTTTGATTTCCAACTATCAAAATTTTAATGTACTCAATTTAATGCTTACCAAACAGCCAGTGGCTCTTCTGCACGCAACGACTTTAGAGATATGCTTTCTTGAGATACTAAGGAAATTTTCTTGATTTCTTCTTATAAAATCTTTTAGGTATCTATGAATGTTTAATCCTAGCCTCAAAGCATGCTTGCCGAATAGCCAGTAACTGGATATGTAAATTATGATCTTAAAGATATCGTTTTTTAAGAGACTAAGTAATTCTCTAATTTCTTCTTATATAATCTTTAATCTTCTTATATAATTATAAGTATATGAATGTTTAATCATAGCTTTAGAGAGTGCTTACTAAATAGTCAATTATGCAAGCCACGACTTTAGAAATATTCTCTGTTCAAATACTAAGGCAATTGTCTTGATTTCTTCTTACAAAACCGTTAAGGTACTTATGAATGGCTAGTAACTGTAACCTTTTTTGAAAGTCCAAGCAATTCTCTTGAGTTTTTCACATTAAATTTCGACTACATGTGGACTGACCTTAGATAAGTGTTTTTGTTTGCCACGTACTTGTTGGACTCTTAAACAGCACTATTCTTCAAAAACATTATACAGGTGGTTGTAGGTATTCTAATATTGCATTATCAACTTGTTAGATCCGCATTTTCCATACATCTTAATGTGGAATCAAGCTTACATATTCACTAAACACGATGCTTGTGTAATTTAGCACAGCCAGACAATCCTGATCAACGTTTTACCTTATTCAAAAGTACATATATATATAATTTGGTGTTTAATTATATTTTCGATATATCCCAGTATAAAGTACTTAATCCATTAAATACACTATAGTTATACCAAAATTTTTTCGTATTCCATATGTATACACATATTTAACTATAAAATATTAAACTTTTGATTTATACTAAGAAAACAATTTCATTAAAAGTGAAATATGTGAGTTTTATTTTATTTAATATGAAATAGGAGTACGAGTATATGCACTATTTATTCGCAAGCCAACTTTATGGGTTCCAATGGAATAATTCTCAAATGCTGAAAGCATCAATTCAATTATCCTTTTGTTCAACGTCAATGTCATTTTCTTAAGTGTTTTGTGTTTTAGTAGAAAAACATTTATAATTTTGGTGTCCTTTTTATTGTCGTTAGGTTAGAGGTTAGGTTAGAGAATCCATGGAACTGAAAAAAAATTATTTTTATAAAAGATTAAATAAATATTTTATGGGATATATTTGGTTTTCATGTGTGTTTGTGTGTTTGTGCGAATATGCAAATTTGAATGGAACCCTTTCACTACTTATTACTTTTTGCAATAAATTACACTTTATACGTTTTATGTCAGATTTTATCCTTTTTCTCTGAGTTTGCTAAGCAAATAAATATTTCTGCTCATTTAAATTTTTGCTGATTTCCACAAATTCATTTCATTTCATTTCATATCATTTCAATATATTTGTTTATCATATTTTTTGGTATATATATTTTTTGGTGCAATTGAAATTGGTCAAAATTGATAATAAAATATATTTGCAAGTATTCACATACACTGTGGCTATATACATATATATATTTGTATATCAGATAAAAATAAATTTTTTAATATTTGCTTTTTATTACAAAAATATTTCTTAGTTCAATGATGTGTGAAAGTCTTTTCAAATTGCTTGGAAAATTTATATCTATTTCGAACCCACAAGTCAATATTTGATTTCGAATGCAAATGGTAAGAGCTTAAATTAAAATTAAATAAATAAATTTTCTTATTATTTAATTTTTATTTACATATATTGCTTTAATTAACTTATTTATTAAATTGTATTTAATTAAAAAATTTTTGTTTATAATATTATTCCTTTTTGTCATTACACAAAATCAAAATTTTTTGTTGATTTTTTAAAAAGAATATAATTTCGAAATATATTCATTATAGGCAATGAATTTGTAGGAGCATAATTCATATATGAAGTGCTCTGAAGTGATTTGGTACACGCAAACAATGCCAAAAGATAGGTGCCAATCTACATTTACTCAAGACGTGCTTGAGCTACGAGCCAATCTTCCTTATAGCGAACCTATATTAGTCCACATGGCCTAAAATGTGCTTGAGCTACGAGCCAATCTTCCTTATAGCGAACCTATATTAGTCCACATGGCCTAAGATGTGCTTATGCTACGAGCCAAACTTTATTAATTTGAACGCAGAAAAAGTATTCCTTCATATATTACTAGATGGATTGATAAACACACGGCCTAAAAGATAAAAGCGCATTTTTTTTTTGAAAAATTATATTTTATGCTTCAATATAACTTTTCGCTCGACTCCAACGATCTTCCAACTTTTGGATACCTTTTAAAAAATACGATAACGAACAATTATAAACTTCTCCAAAATATACCTCAATTTCTTATTCCACTTCATTATTTGATGCAAATCCTGGAGTCCCTGGAGCTATCTCTTCAGGTTTGAAAGCTGGTAACAGGTATTGGGAGTCAGACCTGGAGAAATCTGGTGGGTTAGGAAGCAATTCATATCGTAATTCATTTTATATTGCCATGATTTTTATTGACGTGTAAACGAGTACAGAAACAAAATTTTTCCTTGGACAAATGTGTTAGTTTATCTTAATTTTGTCATTCAATCGAAGCATAGTTCAATCAAAACAAAACACTTATCAAGATCGAAGATAATTGATTTTTCGCACAAATTAGATTATTAGTATATTAAATAAGAACATTAGTAAGATCTTAACTTTAACGTATGGGCAACTGGGTGGTTAGATATGAAATTTAAAGAAATTAATAACGCACCTTACTTGGATTGTTGGTTGGATAGAGTATGGATGTATGGCGTATAAATGTTGATTCTTCTTCTAGTTAATAGGTGTCGCTTTCAAAAAATTTCAGTCAACTTGTAATAAAGCGATTTTAAACAAAAAATACCAAAGATTTGCATAGAGAATATAAAAAAAAACATAATTATTGCGAGGGTTGGAAATACATGAAAATGGACTTATCGTTTCTGAAGAGATAGTCTTTTAAGGTAGTGTTAGAAGCCATTTGGAGAGCTTTTACATTAACAAAAAATTGTTCTTATTTATTTAGGATAGTAAATAACTAAATCTTCCACATTAATTTTTCTTACACTCAGTAAAAACTAATAAATAATAACTTTTTGTCTAACATTTTGCAATATTTCATGCTTTTTATTATAAATTAAATATAGAATATTTATAAGCCATGTCTACCATTTATTAAGACTTTAAAGTCAATGTTTTAACTTCATTATATCAAATACGAATTTTAAGCACTTTGATTTATATTTTCCGACAATATTTACAGAGCAGGACATTCGTTAGATGGGAATTAATATAACAAATTTATGAATATAGCAAATTCAAGGAAGCTGTAAAACTTAAGATTTCAGTTTTCAACAAATTTGTGAAAATTTAGTTAGGTTTTGTCAATTTTATTTATCTTGTGTCAACATATGTAAATTATTTGCAAGAAATTCCTTAACAAGATTTGACTAATCAAATACGCCCAATAAAATATAAAAACGTTCCTCTGCGACGATGAGACAAGGGTGAACTCTTGGTGGTATTGGTAACTTTATTTATGTGAATAAATTTTCAAACAAAAATTGGCATGATAACTTCAATAAAAACTTCTTGGCAAAGATATGTTCAAATTTCTTAAATTAAAACTCTGCCCTGCTGAGATGCTCAGTTGCGGAAAGTTCCTTTAAGAGTCAATATTGCAAATGCTTCCTAGCAATAGAGCTACGACGAAAAAAAAAATTTTGTTCTATCAGCATAAATTGCAGCTCAGCGTTTCACATAAAAATTGTTTAAAACTAAAAACGTAGGGTGTCAAAAGTTTCACAGCCAATCAAAAACCCAAGAATTGAAGTATTTATGTGCATACATAATGTGAACCCTCTGACAAGGCCACCAACTATGGCTTACAAAAAGGATGTGCACACTTCAAGACTTACTTTCTTGAAGAAGTATCTCATTTATGTCCTTTGTCTTTTATGTCATGGCGGCTTAACTTGTCTTTTATGTCGGCTTAGACTTCTCCGTTCTCCCCTCTTTTTGCAGTGCAACTCAGTTGTGGTGCTGTAATTGTTACTGTTGCACTTTAGCCGAAAAGTTGTCATGACATTGTCAGAATTATTATCAATGTAAACACAAATATCCTGCTCCGGAGCAGTGACAGCAAAATAGAGAAAAGGAATAAATAAAATATAGTAGCGTTATTTAATGTTAAATATTTTACTTTGTAAGTAATGTAAAAGTTTCCCATTATAAGCCAAAAATAATTCACATAAAATATTGAAAGTTTTTACTCTGGAGTTTTTGCTCAAAATACTGGCATACATTGTTTAATGTGGGAACTCGTATGGTTGCTTAAGAGTTTTCCTAGAAATTGTTTTGAGTTTTTGTTACCAATGGAAAGATTCACATGATTGACTTTCTTGGGAGAAATACCTAAAGGCAATCGGTAGATACTACAATGAAAATGGTTTTAATAAATGAAGTTAAAATAAATTTATTGAATATTCTAAAGTAATGTAAGTATAAAAAAAATGACATTAGATATAGCACAAAGGGTTCACTAAAAAGTTGAAACATTAGTTATATATTAGTTCCCATAGATCCTATTAGGAACAAAGGGCCATGAAACATTAGTTAAATAAAGTTAAAAAAGACAACTAAGAACGTATCTATATAGTGAAAAAGTAAACTAAAATCTACGAAGATTCACAAAGATACGACCAAATAATCAAGTTAAATTGTCAAGAGCATGTTCCTCATTTTCTTTATGACGAATTTTGCTTATGTCGACCAAGAACAGCTGTTGTACCTGAAAATATCGATGCAGTGCGAGAAATGATTGAGATGAATCGGAATGTCCTTGTGCATTAGTTGGACCAGCTTCTATTCAATTTTACATATACATTCATCTGTTAAAAAGATTTGTTCCTATTGGATTCTCTATAATTTGACAATCACTCCAAGCGAACGGTCGCACGTTTTTTCAAAAAAAAACCGGTAATTTCCCAACTCTATCTCTTAAATAACGTAGAGCGGTCAATTTTTAGAGGTACACAACCATTTGTTTGGCAGAAGTTTCTGGAGAAGTTAAGAAAACCAACTGTTGAAGGAAGATCACACTCCATCACTACAACGCGACAACGCGAGCTCACACAAATCTGTTCGCATAAAAGAGTTTTTGAGTTTTCAAAATGCCGAATTGTCTTACAGTTTCGACTTCGCAAAACTGTCTTCTTCTTGTTCCCAAAAATTGAGGAAGAATGCATGTTGAGCGTCTGTCTACGACCGAACAAGTCGTTAAACGCAGGTTTAGGAGTTACCAACTTCCTAATGTCACAACTATTTCCAAAACTGGTTCAAACGAATACAAAAATGTGTTGCTTATCATAAAGAATACGTCGAAAAACAATGAAACCGTTTTCACTGATTGAGTACTGTGTGTTCATTGCTAATCGCAAGACTTAAAGGGGAGCCTTCGTATGATATATGTATAATATAAAGTAACATATATCTCCACTTTTGTCAGATTTTTAAAAATATGAGGAAGCCACTTAACATATATCTTGTTCAATTTAGCCTTCGCGTAATAAGATATACTAAGATAAGATATACGTAATAAGAAACTTATTAACAGGATCCGTATTTTAGACTAAATGTATTTTTTTTTCATATTACTGTTGTATAGAAATCCGGGTAAAGAGATTGTGCATATTTTTTATTACTTATTGTAGAAGTTATAATAGTCCAGCTTTTGTTAAAGGAAGGAACCGGTTTTTAGGGAAGTAGTTTTATTTTGTCGTTCTTTGTCATCGGTAGGAACAAAAGATTTTTTTAAATAATGTATATAAATTTAATTCTCTGAATCCTAAATAAGACCCATAATGACTTTTTGCGAAGAACGTGGTACTAAAATATCGAATATTACCCGATTACGAGAAGAAGAAGGGTATCTGCTGATAAGCCATTGCAAATAACGAAAGATTCTTTTTCTATAGAATTTCGAAAGTAGCAATATTTGTGTATTTCTGATGTAATAACCAGCTGGAATAGAAGCTTTTGTATGAAGTCTGCCACTTCCAACTGATTCAACGATTTAGTAACATAACAGGGTTGTCGCATTAATTAATTATGAATTATATGTGCTATCACGAAGCACTATGCTCCCTCTTTAAAATTAATATTCGCACCGCTGTTTTAAACAGTGCTTTAGTTTAATCTTAATCTATGCTTTTTAAGCTTTTTTATACACAAAGACAAAAGGATAGCAAGAAATCTGAACTCATAATCTCAAAGCGAAAGCCACAAATGTTAATACACAGATTATTACCACTTGACGTTATGCAGATTTTATATAATGTCACCATTTTCTTTTAATGTTATTAGTCAGCATAAAATATAGAAAAAAAACAGCAGGAAAACATAAAAATCAGCGTTTTCCAAATGAATTCCATATGCGCTGTGATATTGACATAGTCACCAACCTCATTAAAAATGTCAATAATTTGACTCCCACCAAAGCGATTAGCATAATTAAGCTGACAGTGTTGCCAATCAGCAGTGCTCTTTTCGGCATGCCATAAAAAAACTGCGGTTCTCCTTTTATTATTATTATTGAATTGATAAATTGAATTATTGGCAAATTTTTCGCATTCATTATAACGGAGGCAAATAAGCAAATAATGAATTAGGCATTAGGCATTAGGCATTGACTGCAGTGGAGCGCAAATGAATGTGTGTTCCTGTGTATTACAGCGGATACCACCGACACTGATGGCGCTAATGGTAATGATGATGTGGATGATGAAAATTATGGTGACAGTAATGACGACAGCAAAAACATCATCAACTACAATAACAACAACAATCAAAAAAATAACACAAATTAAATGTTATGTCAAATGTTGGAAGACCCCGAAGTGGCTGCACGGCAACGCCTATTCGCTATCGCAGTTTTATCAGTTGTCATGCTGGATTTATGCTAATTGATATTGAAAATGTATTTGCTTGGGAAAAATTTATCGTCGCAGCCTCAGCAACAAAAAAAAAAACAAAAACTCCAACCAGCAACAAATTTTATTGAATTCTTATTCACTTACAGAAAAGTTTGAGGTACTTTCGGTGTCATTAATCAAAATATCCAAAGAGTATGAATAGATTTTGTGGTGTAGTTGCTAAGGAAAATTTATTTTTTTTTTTTTTCACGAAAAATGATGAGAAAAAGATACACAAGATAGTTTGATTTAGTGTGCATGTTAGGAAGATAACATTATGGAGGCGAAGATAACTCGACAAAAAAGAGATTGAGCCGGTGATACATAAAGCAAAGCTTTTTAAAGGACTTATTTTAAATAAAATTTATTTATAATTTTAGCATATTTCCTTGCGTTATCCTTTAGAAAGGGTTTCCTAAACTAAATATTTATTGACCGTATTCTATCAGAAACACAAAATATGGATATAAAATATCAAATTCTGTTTATTTAAACCTAAGTGTCGTAGGTTGTTAAAATATTTGCCGGTTTCCTTAAAGATGGTGTATCTCCATGCAACTTCGGGTCTGTCACGTCTTCTGCTGCCCTGCGGGTTCTAGTTCAGAGTAACGTGGCATCTAGTTCTAATCTAGACAATTAATAAATCTTGAATATCAGTAACGAAAGTAATTAAACAAGATAATTTTTTGTTAATATGTCATATAAGTATGCTTTCAAACAAAAATTTATGTGGAAAATTTATAATAAACTCAAAAAACTTCAATTTTACCGATGTTCCAAATCTCGATCCCAAGTAAAAAGATTAATGTCTGAGTACTGTAATAACAGCTGTCAAACTGCAAACGACTTCCGGCTAAAATTGTATTCCATTAACTGTCGGTGAAGATAACGAAATTAATTTAATGGATTTGTGTTTATACATACATATATGCACATCTACGCCATACGGCAACAGAAGGTAACCTAGATAACTTGCTCTTTCTACGCACTACTATTCCTTCCCGTATTAGTTGATCATCGTTTGTTGAAACACAGCTATAATACATAGTTAGATATTAATAGTGAAGTGCATTTCTTCCTTTCATAACAAATCTTTAGTGCTAAAATTTACTCTTTGAAAAAAAATAAGACAATCGTTATCATATGAAGTTATTGAAGAAAATAAATAGATGTTAAAAAATTAGTCAAAACCTTTAATAGCAGACAAAATGAATAGCAAAGGTAAAAATAAGTGATATAGTGAATTAATAAAACATCACTAAAATTTAACAGAAGTGCTATTAACAACACTAAAAAAGTGTAACACAAGATTAAATGAAGTCTTAATGCCTATAAATTTTCAAAGAGAACCAGTTTCTGAACACATTTTATGTTAAAAACAAGAAATGCTTAAAATTATATTCATTAAATAAGAGTAGAGTTCATGATTTTCATTTGTCCACTTATCCATTATATCAGGTGATCCATTTTGTGTTTTCAAAGTAAATAAGACACAAACCTCTTTAAAACATACCATAAAATTTTCACTTAATATACTAAATTAATCAAACCTTACCATTAGCGCAAGGGTTAGTTTTAGGGTGATATTGGAAAATACAATATGACTTATAGCTTTTCCACGCAATATCTTTCTGTATTAAATCACTTTGAGAGAACCGTTTTGATATATAGTTAGGAAAACCTCAGCTATAACTTAACAGATTTTTACAAAAAGTTTAAAAGCGATGGAGATTTGAGTATTGTCTCGCTGAATATAATACTTTCTATAATCAAAAAAAAAATAAATTCAGTAAGAATAACTCGCATGACTACCGGTGATCAATGTACATCATTAAAAAGTAAGGATACATGCACAGTTGCCACTTGAAA
>NC_051847.1:48025539-48101995 GCF_002237135.1 Teleopsis dalmanni
AACTTCGGGTCTGTCACGTCTTCTGCTGCCCTGCGGGTTCCAGTTCAGAGTAACGTGGCATTTAGTTCTGATCTAGAGAATTAAAAAATCTTGAATATCAGTAACGAAAGTAATTAAACAAGATACTTTTTTGTTAATATGTCATATAACAAAAATTTATGTGGAAAATTTATAATAAACTCAAAAAATTTCAATTTTACCGATGTTTCAGATCTCACTCTCAAGTAAAAAGATTGATGACTAAGTACTGTAATAACAGCTATCAAACTGCAAAAGACTTCTGGCTAAAATTGTATTCCATTAACTGTCGGTGAAGATAATGAAATTAATTTAATGGATTTGTGTTTATATATGCACATTTACGCCATACTGAAACAGAAGGTAACCTAGATCACTTGCTCTTTCTACGCACTACTATTCCTTCCTATTCCTTAGTTGATCATCGTTTGTTGAAACACAGCTATAATACATAGTTAGATATTAATAGTGAAGTGCATTTCTTCCTTTCATAACAAATCTTTAGTGCTAAAATTTACTCTTTGAAAAAAAAAAGACAATCGTTATCATATGTAGTTATTGAAGAAAATAAATAGAAGTCAAAAAGTTAGTCAACATCTTTAATAACAGACAAAATAAATAGCAAAGGTAAAAATAAGTGATATAGTGAATTAATAAAACATCACTAAAATTTAACAGAAGTGCTATTAACAACACTAAAAAAGTGTTACACAAGATTAAATGAAGTCTTAATGCCTATAAATTTTCAAAGAGAACCAATATCTGAACACATTTAATGTTAAAAACAAGAAATGCTTAAAATTATATTCATTAAATAAGAGTAGAGTTCAATATTTTCATTTGTCCAATGAAAGACACACCTCTTAAAGACATACCATAAAATTTTCACTTGATATACTAAATACTATATATGTACTAAACCTTACCATTAGCGCAAGGATTAGTGTTAGCGTGATATTGGAAAATGCAATAAGACTTATTGCTTTTCCATGCAATATCTTTCTGTATTAAAACACTTTGAGATAATTTTCGGAGAAAGGTTTTGATATATAGTTAGGAAAACCTCAGCTACAACTTGACAGATGTATTACAAGAAGTTTAAAAGCGATGGCGATATAATACTTTGTATAATCACATAAAAAAATAAGTTCAGTAAGAACAACTCTCGGTGATTAATGTACATCATTAAAAAGTGAGGATACATAACTAAAACTTTTGTTTTCTATTTAATCTCAGGAGAGTCTCTTTTAATGTATCTAAATATATTTATATACACCCAACTTTTTTTACAGGGTTTTTTTTTTAAACGGATTACACGGTTACACGGTTGAAAAAAAAATTTTTTTTGTGAAAAATTTTTAATCTAGGACGGTCTCAAAATCACTGCCTTGTTTGACACTTGGCATTTTTTTTACACGGTTTTTTTTAAACGGATTTCTGAGGAACGTATCTACCGTGTAAAAAAGAGTTGGGTGTATTTAAAATTACATTTGTCGTATACATATTTAACATCTTTGTGATCTAACACTGAGCATAATTTAATTATGGAAAAACTTAACCAACAAACTAATAGTTTCTAGATAATTTTTGGATATTTTAACATACGAGCACTTCTATTTATTATGTTTGCTTGTCAAATTTGTTTATGGAACTTTATAAAAAGTTAGTAACATAATATATTATATTTGTGTGACTGCTTACTTTCATTATTCATAATAAAAGGCACAAGTCTCCGGCAATGATTTGATTTATCAAATATGTTAAAAGGAGTTTTATTGGCATTTTACGTAAAGAACAACTTTATCTTTTTTTTCCCTTTAAACAAAATAATTTATTTATTATAGTAAACGAATTCTAATCTTAGATAAAGACATAATACTGTTAGACAATTCTTTAAATTAATTTGTATTAAAATTAAATGATAACATTTTATAGAATAGTAAAGAATTTATAAAGCAATATATTTTAAAACTTGTTGAGAATTATATTTTTTTTCTTGAATATAATATTGCATACAACTTCATTTTAAATTATATGAGAATTATATTTTCTTTTATAAGTTCTGTGAATGAAAAATATCCATTCAACTATACGTTGAACCATTACATTTTCCAACTTAGAAAACCAACCAAAGCAAATGGGTCGTGTGGTAAATAAGTACAAAACAAAGTATTTTCTGTCAACAAACAAATCTCCTGAGCGTCTTGGAACTCACGTCACTGCTGATAATTATAAGTTCGAAGAAAGACTTTCTTTATTTAGCAACTAGCTTAAACACCAAAAATGATGTCAGCCTAGAGATTAAAAGAAGAATCACTTTTGCCAACAGATGTTACTTCGGGCTTTGAAGGCAATTGAGAAATAAAGCCTTCTCTCGACAAACAAAAATCACGCGCTACAATTTCTTATAATGTCTGTTATATGTGTTATAGAAGCCTGGACAATTTCCAACAGCGGGAATATCGAATTAGATGGAACGATGAGCTGTATGAGCTATAACACGACATTGACATAGTTAAGCGCATAAAAATTTAGTGGCTTTGCTGGCGAATGGAAGAATGCTAGCTAGAATTTCTAGCTCCAGCTAGAAAGGTGTTTGATTGGGTATCCGCAGGTGGAAAACGCGGTGGAGGACGTCCGCAACATCGATGGAAGGACCAGTTGACCAATGATTTGAAGGTGCTCGGTACTACAAACTGGCGACCGAATGCAACTAATCGGACAGGGTGACGGAGGCTACTCGACGCGGCCAAGGACGACTCACGTCTGTAATGGCCAACTAAGTAAGTAAGTAAGTTTTGTGAATACAACATTGTATATAGGAAATTAAGAAAAAATAAAAATAATTAATTTTTTATTGTAAATTTTTAAATAATAATTGTTGCGAACACAAATAAATTAGTATATAGTGAGTAATTCGTATGCTGGTGATTGTTAAATATTTAAAGATGGGAAAGATTATTTTATGGCAAATATTTTTATTGATTATCTTTTTTATTAAGACGGAAAAAAGTATTAATTAACGCAAACAATAAAACTATTTAAATTACAAAAAAACAAGTATATTATAATAAAAAATAAAAATAATATTAATTATTTTAATCCTGTTAGCAAATCATATCTAAGCACTTCTACTGCAATTCTCTAAGGCTTTTAACAAGGCTTTAGTTTACACAATAAATGAAAGGACGTAAATGCCTTCTCGATTCGATGGAAATTAATAAAATTTATTTATGTGCATGGACGCACATATTTTAGACGTAGAGCTGTGGTTTAATGGTTAATCTACGATAATAAGTAACAATAAAACAGTATTACTTACACTTAATAAATTTTGATTAATATCAATTATTTTGGTTCATTTAATCATAGCAAAGCGTATTTACTTTCGGTTATATACTATAAAAGGTTTACGATGGAGGGCAAATATTGAAGGGAATGGATATATTGGAATTGACAGTGGTATTAAAAGGAGTAATTATTATAAAAGGATATCACAAACACTAGTAAATGAAGTTAAATAATTTTGCTTATTTTTAAACTGCCTTCTTCTATTGTAGTTCGTATTTCTGCTCCTTGAAAACAAAAATTATACTAAAAAATAAATTTAATATATTTTCTTTTGATTTTTTTTTTAAGCAAAATAAATAAATTAATATGTACTTAAATTGGAAGATATTTAGCCAAATACGAGTATATTCGAGATATACTAGAAGTGTACACGTATTTTAAGGTCAGTATAAGTTCTAATTGAATTCGAATATTTCTTTTGACTTTGAAAGCAAAATAAAAACCATATTAAGTGTTTGTGTATGAATCCCAATAAAAGCAAAATAATTCAATAAATTATTTTGTGAAATTACACTTAAAGTTGTTAGATACTTCAAAAGCCAAATGAAATAAAATTCCAAGTCAGGGAGCTTCAATGAGTTGGAAAATATTGTGTGATTGTTTGTAGGAGAAATTACCAAAGTCATATTATTCTTATACTTTGTTCTGAGTTTATACTTATTATTTTATTATTATTTTTTTTTATTTTATTAATAGCAAACGTTTTTTATTTCTGGGTTTGGTTATTTCTGTGGAGTATTTGTGGTCACAACCTACATGTAATTGTCATATACTCAATAAAGCCAATAATAAGTGGTATTATTTAGAAATAATCAATTGACTTCTATTGATGAATGAATTTTCACAATTAATTTGCTATAATTTATAAAATAATGACATTGAAATATATATACGATGCAAGTACATCAATTACGATTTTTTATATCAAGAAATAAGGTTTTACTAGATTGTTTAATAATCTTATGTTAGATAAAATATACAAAATAATATACCGATATAAAAAAAATCGGTTTTTAAATAGTATAATCTCTACACAACCTCATTCAACTTGAAAACATTTAGTTTAATTTAAATTTCCAATTTATATACAATCTCAATATTATTTTCATCAACTTCAATATAGCTGTTCCACTGATTCCTCAATTTATGAATCCAGACTTTTTAGTATTTTTTTCGGAAACTTGATTATATAACTTTTTATTTAGATATTATATTTTTATTTATTTTTATTTTATTTAATGAAAACTGCACTCGACGAAATAACATTTTGAAATGTGTGAAAACCAGAAGTTAGAAGAAACTAAGTCTAAATCTATTCCACTGATTATTAGAATAATTTGTAGAGGGTTTTAGATTTTTTTTCATTGAGTGTCAGTGAGCGTGACACTTGAAGTCCAACAAATTATATATGGACTAAAAATAAATTAACTAAAATTCAAATATTTCCTAAGATCACTGATGATGAGTACTTGGCAATACTCGAAATAGCAAAGTAGTTTTTATCACTTTCAGAGGTGACAATCAAACTACATTAATGACGTGTGCATATCAGAGATTAGATACGTTTTATAGGACATGGTAATCGAAAATTACTTGGCCCTCTTATATTTAAAACGCTTTAGATGTTGCTGAAAAGTATGAAGTCCAATGTGTTTTTATTGTGCTATGTACGTAGCTTTTTGAAAACCAAAACAATATAAATAATTGTCCAGAGATTGCAACCTACATTATTCTCTTTATACAGACTTTGTTCAGGTCTTTATCCAGGCTTACTTAGATCCTGTTCTGGTTTTGTTCTGGCTTATTCAGAACCTTTTGTGTATTTATTTAGACTTATGTAGATTCAGGATTAAGATTTTGGACATCTTTTGGATTCTTTAATTCAGTGATTAATATTTTCAACTTTAGAGTTAGACAGATACTTGCATCTATTAATTGTTCTAAACCCCCAACTTAGCTCTTAATATTCACATTACGAAAAATGGAATCAAATTGATTTCTTAAAATATTATGGAGGATTTAATTACACCTGCCCACTCACCACCCAAACTTTAATTTAAATGGTAGTTTACATGAGTATCAAATTGAACTTTAGGTTTGGCAGGGTCCGAGTTCAATCTTTGGTACTTGCAGTCTCAAAAAAATTATTTGTAAATGATTTAATATATGTATTAATTATATTTTGAATTTAGTCTCTTTCGTCAAAATGGACGTTAAAAATTAATTTAATAAGCATTTGTCACGAAATTGTTGTTGCTTTGAGGATCTTAAGTTTTGTCGATAATACAGGTCGATTTTATTCTGCAGGTATATTTGCTCAAAAATTGAAGTTAGAGATCAGTTAGAGATCAAGAATAATAAAATAGTAATAATACAATAGTTTATGTCTTATTAAGTAAGATTACGTTAAATAAATCGTATTTGGAGAAACACTCTAATCCGACTAAGGGGCACAATAGTTCTTTTAGGTCGCAGTGTACAATCCCTATTCCTTATTAATAATAAAAAAATAAGGAACACTACACAAAGAAAACTATATACTATTTAGAACACTTTTATGCTTCTATCATATAAAATATCACTATTTTTAGACGTTTATAATTGCTTAGACACTGATATACTTCGTAAATAGTTCCTGTGATAATACGGGGTATTATAATAATTTAAAGTAAGCATAAAGTTCTTGTTATACGAAGTTATTTTATTTTTTTTTTTTTTTTGAGAACCACATATGTCGAGTCAAACCTTCACAACATCATTTTTATCATCCATTTCAGAGGCTGTTTTAGTAAAAACAAAAAAAATTTAATTTGGCTAGAAGTTTTGGCGTCAATTTTAGAATGAAGCGTGTAAAGAGTCACTGAAAAATTCTTTCCTATTGAAAACTGTTACAAATTCTTCCAAATTTTTACAACAAACGTTTTTCTTCCAATTACACATCCTTATGTTATACACATGTGAACATGAGATACATGTGTCTTGTGGAGTATTTATGTAAACTGAAATGGTGTGGAAATAAAAATAAATAGCTTAAATGGTTTTTGCAGCTTAGACAAAGTGTTAACAAGAATGCCAAATAACGTGTTGTTGACTTAAAATTTGTAATTTGTATGGAAAAGCATATAAATTACAACAACAACAACAACACCAACAACAACAACAACAACAACACGAGTTATAACAACATATACATAAGTGGTAAAGTAGTTCTAGCCAAGTTTGTTATGTATCTGAATAAATGTGACCAAGAATACATTTAGAGAATTTAAAGAATTGACATATGAAATTCAAACTTCACATACTCATGCACATTGGTTTACTTATGAGAGGAAGAAGAAGAAGTGGCAGAAGAAGCATCGCATAATCATAAACTTTTGGCTAAGTAAGAAACCAGAAATGCTTTGCTTTTGCCTTAGTTAGCTATTTGGCATATTGAATTAATGGAGTTATTTGTAGAAAACTGAAGCAGGAAAGTGTGAAGCCAGAGCCTATCTAAGTGCTACCATCGCAAGGATTTACGATGATTGGCATCATATTTTTAATGTCAGCTTAAAATTTTCCACAAAGTTTACTTATTAAACAAGTATAGCAAAAACATACGACACACAATATACAACATACAACATACAATATGGAATATGGAATATTTTTGTAGGAATACAGTTCAATATTGTAAGAGAAATGGCATACATAAATGTGTGTGCATATACAATTCTCGTATATTTTTTTATAAAACCACCTCATCAATATGTCTGCCATGCGTAAATCCTGCCCGGAACATAAATCTCTGTCAGCAGCACAATTTTTACTTGCTCCATGTTAGTTATTAAGTTTTTACAGCGCATATTACGAGTGTGTTTGTTTCAGAGTCAGTTCTCAACAACTTTAATCTAACTTCTAACATTGCAATGTCAAACAAAAAAACTAAATTTGTTTTTCCCCATTTCTGTTTTTTTATTTTTTTTCAATTTTTTTTTCCTTTTATTCGGTTTATATGCGGATATGTCTTTTAATGCAGCTACAGTACATTTTTATTAAAGACTGCACAAAAATAAAAGCTAATGTTCGTTCGTATTGTGGAGAGTCATGGGTTGGGGAAAAATGAATAAAACTGTCAAAGTAGAAAGCTTAGAAAATGCCAACTACTGAAGCATTGAAGTGCGGACAAGTTGTTATCCCTTGCGAAGGGACGTGAAGATATACTCCATCAGTACTGACTAAAGCACAGCGCTAATCTGTGATTTTAATATTTTGAAAACTGCAGGTATTTCAAAAATAAATTTAAAAGCTGCATAGGTTATGAGAGTACCAGTCAGTTGCTTTAAATAAAGCATAACCAACTCAACGCTACGGTATCGGTACTGACAGGTCACTGCGTATTAGGGAGACATGTAATGAGACTTCATCTAACCCTTACTTTAACTAAAGTATAACCAACTCAAGACTACAGTATTGGTATTGACAGGTTACTGAGTATTAGGGAGACATGTAATGAGACTTTGTACCCCCTTTGCCTTAACTAAAGCGGCACCATTTCAATACTAGTGTATTGCCAGGTCATTACGTATGGTATAATGGATACATGAAATTATCCCCTATGGTTTGCTTTACATATCTGCCTGCCCACCCCCACCTCAAAATAAGAGAAAAGTGTGTGAATCCTTTTGCTCAAAAAGTGTCAGGATTTTGTTGTTTGTTAACTACTCCTTAAGTAATAGACCTTTTTCAAAAAATTTTTTTTTTGTTATGTTGGTACACCCTTTCTTGACATATAGTACAAATTTGAGCGCCATCTGTCAATTAGCTTGTTTACAGCAGCTGTTAATGTGAGACTACCTCAAGTGCATGTAGCGATTTTTACTATGGAAAATTCTTGTACGCGATTTTTTGACCAAACACGGCACCCTGTCATCGCCTAGGTACCATATTCGCTAGATCTGGCGCCGTGCGGCTTTTTCCTGTTCCTGAAACTCAAATTGCCCCTACGTGGTAAGCGTTTTGAGTCGATTAAATCGGTAAAAGAGAATTCGCCGAAGGAACTAAAAGCCATACCTGCACAGGCCTACGAAAAGATTGGGTTAAGTATTGGCATATGTGTATCGCTTCAGAAGGAGCACATTTTGAAGGAGATAAAATAAATTTGGAATAAAATTTAAATTTGTGTTTTATTTACAAAATCCGGCTTCTTTTTGAGCAGAAGGTATGTATTCTCTCAATGTCGTCTTTGGATCTTTGGCTATGAAATGATCTTAAATTACTTCTGTTCCAATGCTACCGAGGTATATATTTTTCATGATTGAGAAATTGGCAATCAATGAATTTACAAATTAAGTTTCGGGTGGAAAATTATGAACACACCACATCATTTTTCGTCTAGTTAAAAATGCCACCTGTATAAGTAGTAGTAGTAGTCATAAAGAGTACCGATTATAAAGTGATCATAAAATAGAGAGATTACGAATAGTAGTGAATTGTACCAACAAAATTATTTTTTAATTTAATTAATTAAATTAATAAATTATTTTTTAGCTGACCATACAGTTGTTTCGAGTATTGCCAAATACTCACCATCAGTGGTCCATGATATATTTCATATATTTAATTATTCGTAAATAATTTTTTGAGACTGCAAATATCGAGGATTGAACTCGTACCCTGCCAAATTCGAAGCTTAGAGCCACTGATTATTAAACAATTGACCAAAAGCTACACTTGATTTGTATGTTCGAACGAAACATTAAATATAATAAATTATTCCAAGACCACTGATGATGGGTATGGCAATACTTAAACAGCTGTATGGTTAGTCAAATATTTAATTAATTAAAATAGAAAATAATTTTGTTGTTGTTGTTAACTACTGTTCGAAACCTATTTATTAAATACAATGGTCTCTATTAGGTAAATCAATAACTTAAGCCAATTGATATGTTTATATGAAAATATATATTAAGTATAATAATATATTTATCAGATATGTGAAGATAAAATTTATAGTAAGTATTGCTCCGTTCTTCTAGTTCGTTTTCAATAACAATCTTCTAAAATATGTTTTATCTGCTACTGGGAACATCTTCAGCTAACTAATTGAAAATATATACTTTCAAAAATTAAAGTGTTTAAATATTAAATTTTTTATATACATAGTTTTAAAAAAAAAATAATAATTGTAATATTTAAATGAAAAGATAAAGAAAAACATGTTTATACTGTATTCTATTCTCATGTTTCGTAAAAAGAACATAATATTTTATAGATTATATGAATAGAATATCATATGTACTACAACAGTAAGCTTTTGCTGTGCAGCTCTAATATTTTTATAACTAATTAAATATATAAATATGAAAAACTTACGCCTTAAATACGTATATAATTAAAGATAATTTTCATATCTCAGTTAAAAACTTAATATCTCTTTATCTTTAACAGAACCAGCGTTGCAGAGCACAGATTAGTTTTAGAATTTATTTTGTAGGAAAATTAAATTTTCATAGAAATTTCATGCTCTAACCCCGAGCAACAACTGTTGTAGATTTGTTGCATCTGTTACTTGTTCCATAAACTTGCTCAGGCAGAAGCGATTGTTGGTTGTCCATGTAATATCCTTTATCGACTAAACATGACCTGCTGCACAAGATAAGCAGGCGGCCAATTAGTGAAAACCCAACATTTGTCGCACAACAAATTTGCGCACACACATGTTGCTCAAGGAAAATTGCATGTCGGCACAAGTTCTACCATAAAATACGTTTATTTAATTAATACTAAAGCTGATACGAAATTGCTTAATATGGAAAATTATATAGAATTTCAAGATTTAATTAAAAACGAAACATTAAGAAAATATTCGTTCTACTTTTAGACTTTGAAACGTTTAAGAAAACATAGTTTCACATAAAATCATTCTTTAACGTTTAAAAAATGTAATAAGTAATATCCGTACTGTACCTAGAATGTACTGCTACTGTTTTGATGTATTGCAATTTGTTATTATTTCTGCTCATATGATTTTAACGGATGATTGGAATTTTGTAACATATTTTCAGTGAACATTCACAATAGACTAAAGACGCTTTCGCTTGACATACACGTACTTCTCCACTCTGACGGGCCTGGGTAGTCCCCAAGCGAAACGCGTTAGTGGGAACTTATAGAGAACTGGTCAAATGACTTTTAAATACCTATTGATATTATAGCCTCTCGCTAAAAAAACGTAAAAGTACGGAGACTTATATAAGCCGTAATTTTTTCTTTCAGAGTTGTAAAAAAACAATATTAAGTCTGGTTGAAACAAATTGGCATCACTTTTAAAATATGTTAAATGTTTTTTTTAACAATTGTTTTTTTTTTGTGGTATGTACAATATGATATATTACTGCAAATATCGAGGGTTGAACTCGTACCCTGCCAAATTCGAAGCTCAGAGTCACTGCTTATTAAATAATTGACCAAAAGCTATACTTGATTTGTATGCTGGAACGAAAAATTAAAAAGCCGTAATTTTTTCTTTCAGAGTTGTAAAAAAAAACAGTATTAAGTCTGGTTGAAACAAATTGGCATCACTTTTAAAATATGTTAAATGCTGTTTTTTAACAAATGTTTTTTTTTTGTGGTATGTACAATATGATATATTACACTAAAAACAATTCATTTCAATAAAAGAAAAAAATGAATATTGGAAGGGCAATGGCAAGCATTTTTATCTTATACATATATTTATATTAATTGATTTATTTTTTTATTTTCATTCATTAGTAAATGAAATGCTCATATGATTTAAACGGATAACAGAAATTTTGCAACATATTTCCAGCGAACATTCACAATAGATAAATTTTTTAATTTAAAACCTAACTCTGAAGATTTTAAGAGCATTGTTGTTGGTTTGCATGTTTTCTTTCAAAGGTTGCTAGTAGTTTTTTGCTAATCTGAAAGAAAAAATTACCGCTATTGTAGAAAATGAAACATTATTATATATATGATAAAACATAGTAAGCCGGTAAAATTCAAATATTTTTAGAATATAAAATAATTTACTTGTAAAAATTATACGATTTTATTTGAAATTAAGATCCGGAATATTGTTTAAGTTTTTCCAAAATTCAATCATGTATCGTGGTTACGTTGATTTTAACTCGGACGAACTCCGTGAGGCGGCTAGTAAGAATGTCCGCCAAAATGTTATGGTTTTTTCGGGAATGATAGCCGCAATACGTATCGGTATGTCAAACTAAATCATTTTTTTTTAATAATATTAACATTGCTAAATGAATAATTTATATATATTTACTTAGTTCCTTTCTTCCTACGCAAACTTGGTTATTTGTAAAATGTAGGTTAAAAATCGGCAGTCACAATTAAAAATCTCTAAATTCTAAACGATGTACAAAGTAAGTACAAAAAGTTCGGTTTAATTTTTTGTATTTCTAGTTCCATATAAAATTCTTTCATTAATATTCTAGATTTGATGATGATTTTCATCAGATGGTGTGGAACTAGAAGAAGTCCTAAGAAAAATTGGTTTTTGAAAGTCTAAAGGTTAACCTATACTTTTTCTTATATATTGCAGCTCTACTCTTAAAATATGGTATTTTACTAATAGTCAGTAACTATTAATAACTAATTATTTATCTAAGATTTTTAGATGAAACCGAAGAATTCATTTTATTTTGTACTGTGGTGAGTATTGTGTCTTGTCTTTAAAGAATTAAGACTTAATTTTTTCGTTTATAATTTTATTTTTACTGACGTTTAATTTTTGTTGTAATAGTTTGAAGTATATTGATAATATTTAGTAATGTTATGAAAACAATTAGTTTATTTTCCAATATAGGATATTTTTAGCAAGTCCCATATTCTATAACATTTATTTCAAACGAAAGTTGTTGTCAGCTATCTTAAATCGTTGATTTAAGTTTTTTAATGTAAGTCTTTCCTTTCTAATTGAGTTTTGATACTAAATTTTAAAAGTACATATATTGTAAAATTGATTCTTTTAAATTTAAAAGACAGTAACTAAGCATAAAAAAAGATCCCAGAAGCAGCCGTGTTCACATCACTCAAGCGCTATTTCCAAAAAGAAGTATACTGGATCTCTCAACGCACTATTACAACAAAGGTTCTAGGAAATTCATAAGTTTCCAAAAAGAGTACATTAAAACAAGCTGTCTATTTGGCCTCGTTAATATACTTCTTTATTAACATAAATAACTATAATCTATAACTATAGCAACCTATCAGAATTTTTTTTTGATAATTATTATTTCGACAAAATACAAACAGATAGATCCAAGAAGATACAAGAATAGATCCAAGATCTTAATTATAATTATACATTATACATTATAAAATTATATTATACAATTATATTATACAGATACAATAGTGTCGTCCATCAAATTTAAAATCAATTTTTATTTCAGCACATTCTTTATATCTACTTTGAGTTGCCCTAAATTCTCGTGCCTGACTTAACATATATATTTTGGACACTAATGGGAACATCGAAGGACCTAACAAAAATTGTGACGTATGTCGATATTTTTGCTCTACATGCCGATTTTGGAAAAACATTCCAGCTTTTCTAATCTTTTGGAATAGACTTTTAAACATTAAATTATAAAACAGAATTGTATAAATATATCTTTTAACCAAGTCTTTTTTTAGTAATAGTAAATAAATTCTAGACTTCAAATGAAATTTATTATAAAGTAGTATATAAAGAATCAATGCTTCGAATATACACAACTATTTATTTTGTATTACTGCTGAAGTTCACAGTCCATTTTAATTGACTATAGTGAGTTAGAGGAATTATTCGTTTCACTGATTATATACTATTGCTTTGGGTCAGTAGCGAGCTTATTCTACACTCAGTAGTTTAAGCAGAATTTACTAAGCCACCGTGGTTTCCTTCCCGGTTTAGTCTCATTAGTCAGATATAGTGGTTCAAAGCTGGTTGGATTTAAAAGATACGACCTGTCATATTCGTATTTAGATATACAATAGATAGTTAGTGCAAACTTTTCGGTGAATTTATGAAAATAGAATACCCACACAGAATGTTATGATTATAAACACTTAACAGTAGTTCAGTATGACATTTTCTATAGTAGCTATTAATAACCGTAAAGTATGGTGACCGACTATATAGAGGCAATTTTTCATAGTTTAGTCTACTTTATAGCATGTATTTACTGCTTACTTAGTAAGTGTAACTTACATTTTTAATTTTTTGTGTAACATATCTGTAAGTGAAGTATATTTAAACAAACAGAAGCTCTCTTAGAACTTTCTGAGAACTTTCTGACACATAAAAGCTCTTTCATATGCAATAAGTAACTTATGTCAATGGAAACGACAAAATCTTAAGGTTAATAAAGTAGCTTACTAAGTAAGCAGTGGAAACACGGTATTAAAGATTAATTTCACAATATTGTCTTACTTATAATAGTTCTAAAATAAAGAAAAAAATTAATAAACCATGTGATGTAAGATCTATTTTACAGGTCTGTTAAATTATGAAATAGAAGTATTAAATGAATTGCACTCTGCTATGATATCCTTTCAATAGTGTGATTTAAAAAGATTCATCGATTTAAGCCATTTATTTACTTAAGTTGGATTTGCTGACTAAATAAATATTATTTATGTGGTGTTGATATGGTAGTAATATGGTCACTATATGGTGACAGCGATGATTATATGGTAATTTTGTGGTGATTATAAGGTACTTACATTATGTATACATAGTGGCTATGATTGCCATATGGTGACTATTTAGTATTACATATGTTAAATATATGTAGTCGATATGGTTATTATGAGGAAACTACATACATATACTATAAGTTTATAATAACAATATTAAGATCATACGGTGGCAATATGAACCATATGCTACTTATATAGTAGCAATAAGATGACCTTTTGGTAACATAGTTATATGGTGACTATATGGTAGCTATATGGTGACTGTATGGTGCTGAGATGGTGACTTTATGGTGTCGAGATGGTGACTGTCTAGTGTTGACATGGTGACTTTATGACGCCGATATAGTAATCTGCATGATAATTTTATGCTGATTATATGAATATTACATGGTTACAATATACTGACCGTATGGTGATTTTATGGTGGCAATAAGGTGACTGTATGGTATTTATATGGTAGCAGTATGGTGACCATTTGGTAATTACACGATGACTATCGCTCATACAAAATAACTGATGATATTATCTATGCTTCGAAATATAAATGTGTTGTACTCTTACATGAAATAAAATATGAATAAATATGTAGTAGTGAACTACAACAACAAAAATTCATTTTATATTATTTCAATTAATTGATTTCTTGACTGACTATAAAACTTATGTCAAATACCCATCATCAGTGGTCTTGAAAATATTTCTTATATTTAATTATTCGTAAATAATTTTTTGAAACTACAAGCACCAGGAATCGAACTCGTGTCCTGCTAAAAATATGACGAAAACAAACTGCCACAGGTAAGTTAAACAATATTAACTTTAATCTAACTATCAACAAGTAACAAGTTAACTCATCATGTTCTATTACCTGTAACATAATAAATATGTAACTATGTAAATGCGTTATATTTCAGTTATTTACTAAAGCAAATGACTTGAAAAGTTACTGATATTGGCATGTAGCTAACATTATAATTTTATAAATTTTGAGTATCAGTTCTAAACTTATTCTCCAAACAGTTACAATTATTTAAAGTTATAAACTAGAACTTTTGAAGTAATTTTAGTTTATATTAAATTAAATATTAAACTCAAAAAGTTTATACTGCTCTCAGCAACTATGAAATATGCATACCACATCCTGCAGAGGGAAGATAAGTAAAATTAAACTTCACTTGACTAAAGAATTTATTGTTCCTTAGTTAAGTTATTTACCAAACTCATCTAGTAAAAGTGAAGAGTGCAACGAAATAATACAAACTTCGACGCTTAATAAATATGTAAACAAGTGTATAAAATACGTACCCGTATGGTAAGTAAACTTATTTGAAGATAAAATATTTATTCATACATGCCCACAAATACTCTTACTTTTGCACTAATTAAAATTTTATGGGAAAGCGATTCTAATTTTCCCACTTGAGAACTAATTTTCTTTGAATTTTTAACCTTTAAGTGAGCAAAACGTAAGCAGAGGCAGCACAGTCGTCCCTGATAAAGATCAAAAAGCACTTAACGCCACTGCAACAACGGCGAACGAGGAACGAGGAAACCTACTGCCAACGTCGGAGACTTTCCGTGAAGTCTCCTTACAGGTACTTCACAACCAACGCCGCTACACGGCACAAGACGCCAGTGCTTTCATGGAGGCGATATGTTTAAATGTAATTAACCAAATTTAGTTGCATGTCGACAGAAGCGAACGTATGCGTGTGCATGTATGTGTGCGGGCGGAAGTAGGCATATCTTCCTGTAATTACATGTGTACAAAGTCCTTAATGGGTAATTACACAATTCCGTGATAAATACTGCGCATATGTGTAACAAGGTTGGTAGATTCGAATTAATTTCGAATTTAATTCTATGTGCATAAGTGCGAGCAAATGTGCAGACGCGTCTTTACACGGTGGGGATTTGTGAATTTGTATTGCTCTGTGCATTCCTTGTGCTCTTATCGCCGCTTTACGGTTCAGTCTCTTTTTAAAATTTAATGAAACTAATTTGCCTCCACAGGTATACAAATATTTTTTTCCTAATTAATTTTTAAGTACAACCTAAGTTTAAGCATTTTTAAGCACATAAATATTAATATATTAAATTTATTCGAATTGAATTAATGCCATATTATTTTTAGAAATATTATATATAAGATTTGAGGTTAATTTTTTTTGTAATTATTACAATTAAGAAAAATAGTAAATTTGTTTTTGTTTTTTTTTGTATTTACCAAAAGTATGCATATGTTGACTATCCACAATAATGGATTAACACTTAACACTTACATTTTATAAATTGGAATATGGGATAAATATGACCTTCCCAGAAGACCCTGTTCAATGTTTGCGCTGTAAACCCCCTCCATTACCTGTCACACTTTGATGAGTGGGACCGTAACCCCTCACAGTCCCCCTATATAACCGCGTCTTTCGTGACCCTAGTCACAAAGTGTATCATTGACCTCACCCCCGTTAATTAGCCATAGCCCCACCCCCTCCAATAACATCTTTCATCCTACTTAGTTCATGCCCTTGCTTTCTGACTAAGATAAACCTAGTTCACTAGGTATTAAATCAATTTAATCTCTAGGAAATAAAACCATGTTTATTAACATTTGTATTTAGTTTTAAATATCAGAATAATGAAATGCCTTCTGTAGTCATATTTAACATTAGGTCAATTGTCCCAGAAATGAGAGTCTGCGTTTCATAAGAATATACTAGTTATAAACTTTTTCAGTATACTTTTAAAAAAATGTAATCAACTATAAAAAATATAAGAATAACAAGCTTGTACACAAATATTAATGAAGAAAATTCCGTATTTTAATGAATATAAACGGAAGAGCCCTCTCCATTTCACTCTAACATACTTTCAAATAGTCCTTAATAATAGAAAAACTTTTGATTATATGGTTCTTTCAACAATGCTTTTTTAATGCCATATCAGGTTAACCTGCAGATGACACGGTATTAATGGCTACAGGTCCAAACAACAAGGTGTCTACCACCAAGCTTCAAATCGCTCTTCAAGAAATTGAACAATGGACAAATAAATGGAAGCTGATAGTAAACAGTTCAAAATCTAATCATGTAGACTTTACTAACAAAAGAGAAAATCAAATTTCATTATTTCTAAATAGCGTAAAAATTCCAGTTGCAAACTCTGCGAAATATCTGGGTATGAGTCTAGATGCCAAACTGAGATGGAAGGTACACGTCAAGAAAAAATTAAATGAGCTAAAAATAAGATACAAAAAGTTAACTTGGCTTATTGGAAGGAGATCTAAATTATCTCAGCAAAACAAGCTTATGATCTATAAACAAGTCTTCAAGCCGGTCTGGCTCTATGGTGTCCAAATCTGGGGTTGTGCGAAAAAACATATAATAGATATGATGCAAAGATTTCAAAACAAAGCAATCAGGGATGCAGTTAACGCTCCGTGGTACGTGCGAAATTCTGATCTACATCGTGACCTTGAAATACCTACTGTCAAGCAAGAAATTCAGAAGGCTGCTAAAAAACATTATGACAGGCTGAGACAACACTTAAACAGCACCATTCCAGCGCTACTTTGTGATGTCACTCACAGACGCTTATGCCGCTTCAAACCTAATGACCTTTTGAGGCGTTTCAACCAGCAAGGAGGTGACTAGTTCGTATCTATATGCTCACCCTAGATAGACTTAGGTGAACTTACTTGTAATAAAAAAAACCTCTTGTTAGTCAATATGACTAGTTGTTGTAAATTTAAACTCTACATTTTGTTTAAATATAAATACAAAAAAAAAAAAAAAAAATATCAGGTTAACCTTTTAATCCATAATTTGTTTTCATTATCAACAAATCCTACATCAATAACTCCTTCATTTCGTGAAATCTATACTGAGACCATCCACCAAGGCTATCACATTTAAAATCATCTGTCGGATGTACACAAAATAACAATATAAGAATTATTGCAGGAATTCTGGCAAAGCACTGTAGCTAGAATTTATAGAATTTATTGAATGTAGAATGATAAGACAAAGCACATTTTAGGAGTTTAACATGCACTGATATATAAACCAAAAAAATATCTAGATGGGTATCTTATTTCGGAAGAAGAAAAAAGATTCAATAAATTTGGTTCAGTACAACTATTAAATTGAACTCATAAGATAGATTCAATATTATTATTGGATTGAACCTATAAAGTAGGTGCAGCACGTTCAATATAACTTTTTATCGTAGAAGTTGGACTTGGAGAAATACTCTGAATACTACGAGTGGGCATTATAGGTTTCTAGGTTTTAGTACAAAATCCATTAACTTAATAATAAATTATCGCTATACGCATATTTGATACTCTACGAATTTGATTCCAAGAATATTTTTACATTTCTCAATTACATTGTATATAAATTGGAATTTACTTTGATATAATTGAAATTTTATTTTAAATTCTCTGAAATTTATTCGATAAGTAAGAAAGAAACTAAAAATACTTTTGATAGAAGGAAATGTTTTAATGTGATTCATGCTGATGTGCGCTGTTACTCTGCCATAAACTCAGTTCTCAATTTCACTTCCAGTAAAATTCTAAATCATAACTAAAACTAAAAATCAAATAAAATTTTATAATCAAATTATTCATTCAATTTGATAGGATGACCTGCTGTGTTACCACAACTACATTTTGTCGGTATTTAAATACAGGAAACTGGTCAGAAGCAGCACGTACACAAATCTTTTCAATTATTGTGGAAATATGAGCTGCTCATTTTTAGAAACGGAACGACAACGATTTGAAAACCAACTACCTTAAATTTGACCTACTTTCTATTTTAAGAGTAAACAGAAAGAATTGTTTTAAATAAATTATTAACATTTTGATCTCACCTAAAAATAGAACCAGAAAACTGAACCTGAGGCTTCTCTGGCAATCTCATAAGATTTTATGGTATATATGTACGTAAGCATTTGCGTTTTATTGCCGACATGGTAACTTAAGACTGAAATGACAACTACAACAACGGTAGCAACAACAACAACTACAGTAGCAACAACGACAGCAGCAACAATGACAGCAACAGTTAAATAAAATTCATTGTTCTCACAAAGAATTGTTTCAAATAAAGTCATCATAAATTCTTCAGGAGTAGTACACGTTGCACCGTGCACAGGACACAATCCTGTCAGTCATTCATAACACTTTGGCTAACATAACCAGAATGGTGTTTGAACCTATATTCGTAGATTTTCATCAAACCCATGAAGGAAGCAAAGAGCAAATATATCGGGGTAAAGAGTAACAATGCAGAAAAAATGTTTGATTGGTATATTTTAGCCACTTGCAGGTATATATGTAGGTATATATGGCAATGTATGAGTGCGACAGTTTCTACAAGTGTGTGTGAAGAAATGAAAAGTACAAAAACAATTTCATGGAAAATGGAAAAATAATTTGAAATTTTTCCTTGGACATCAATCACAGAAGACTTATGCCAGGGTAAACAGAGTCATTTGTCACTGTTGCCGACACAAATGAAAGTGTACCAAAAAGCAACAATTGCACCTTATATAAATGGAAAAGGCTTTGACAACACTTTCAGAATAGAAAGTAGAAGGATTGGTATTCTAAAGGCAAAAATGTGATATAACAAATATGAATTAACGCAATCAGGACCTAAAACAAAAAAAAAAATTATGGAAAGTTACCGTAATTGCGGTACCATGTGAAAATATTAAGGTATGTCAAACTATATCGACTATATATGACACTCTACTTGGTATTGCAATATTTCTTAGCACTATTTACTTCGTATATGTTGTTATGGCCAAATTGCTATAAAATCTGATAGCACATAGAATTATAATAAAAATGCCATGTATATAACATAGTGATCTCTAGTATTTCGAACATTTTCAAAGCACTCAATTTGCATACGTCTATTCTTTTCTAGTTCTATTATGCATTTCAATTCCTTTTAAGCACTTAAATATTTAAAACAAAGAAAAATAATTATCTCTTTTACCACATTTCTACTTATCTCTTTTAGGCAGTTTTGCTCATTAACGCCTTTTATGAGTATAATTTTCCATACAAAGAACCTTCATAGAAATGAGTTCATTATAAATAAAACAACTGTTTTAAGGCAAAAACTGATACATGTGAGGATAATCATCAAAATTGTAAATATTTGTCATATGTTTTATTTGTAAAATGTAAACAGACAAGTTATTTCACTTGCAAACATCAGCTTATGCCAATGGAAATGGCCAAATCTTAATATCATTAAGATAAGTAGTTTTAGTTGCAATGGAAACAGAATATTTCTTACTCAAACTAATCAGTGTTATCAAATTGATAATAGTCTTATCCTAAACCACAGACTACAACCATTAATCACAGTCTACAACCATAAACCGCAGAACACAATAATAAATCACTGTTAGAGCAAAATTCATTCATTAGTACCGATATTCAAAAATTGAACAGGACCATGCGCTACAAAACAGCGATTAGGCGCTATTCACATTGGCTCATTTTATAAGCATCAAACGCTTTATATGAAAAAAATCTATTAAAACCTATTTTATAAACCTTTTATTTTGAGTTTCAGAATATCTTATACCATATTATTTACAATAATTTCATTATTCACAATTTCATCCAGCAAAGAATTGCTAGAAATAACCAATATTTGAAAAGGAAAAAAGTGATCTTTCAACTAGACAATGGATAAGTGCTCATATCTGTAAACACCATACCATAAATTTACTTAGTAAATTCCAAACCAAAATCTAGAGAAGCCGCAATAGAATTTTGATTTTTGATTTAGTTAAAAACGGCGAACATATTTAAACTTATATTCTGCCTCTGTTAATCAAATGTAAAGTTCTAGTAAGAAATGCATTGGTTGAACCGACATCTAAGGCCATATAAGCACGGTAACTATTAAAGATAGAAACAAAGGTTCTGTTGAAAGGACATAGAGTGTTACTAACATAACTAATCTTTTCAAGCTTTCATCGGAAAGCCGACCCCGAATTAATTTTAATCTACCACTCATAAATTGACAAATCGTAAACGTGACAGTAGTAGTTTAAGCAAAATAGTTGAGGCTTTTGATATATATAAAAAACATTCACATTTAATGCATATATATTTATACATCTTAGGTGATATAAAAAGTATTCCCTGTTTCGAACAAACATTTTCTGTATAGAACATTATTTTTAAATAATTTTATATTGACTATTTTCATTCCATAGGTGTAGAACTTTCGTGATTTATTTTCGATTTGGTTTATCGGCTTCGTTTTTATCATTACGAGAGACTTGTAAATCCCGAAGCAGGTGGTACTCAAACGGTGCACAATCCTGGCTATATGGTGGATGTATCAAAACTTTCCAAGCAAGCTTCGTTAATTTATTCCGAATCAACAAAGACGTGTGTAGACTGCTATTGTTACGATAAAACTCAACTCCTTTTCAATTATGGTCACTTCTGGCCACTACTTCTTGATTGTTGTTTTCAAGCGGTCGAGCAGTAAAGTTGATGGTTGCATCAGGTTCAGTTCGTAATATGCAATTCTTTTTCAATCCCACCAAACATAAAACATAACCTCATTTGCTGTCAATACAGGCTTTTATGTAGTTTCTAAATGGTTACCGGCTTATGACTATGATCGCAATGTGCCCAAACATTAAGCGTCTTTGTATAGTCTTCTATTTATGAATAATTTGAAGCTATCATGTGGTTGATATCATGTGGTTGAATATGTCTCGCCTATATTCTGATAACTTAGGTTTTGGTCTTACTCCACTAGTTGTAAGGATTCATGGAGTGTTTTAATAAAAAAGGTGTAATACTGAATATTTTAGTATGCAATATATACATATGTTTAAATCGGTTCAACTGTTAACAGTTAGAAGTCGGTCAAGCAGTAGTAGTGTAGCAAGTAGCTGTGGTTGAGTTGGCAGTCAAGTAGTTGCGGTCGTAATTCTTCAATAATGTGTTTTATTTTATCTTTAGAATTAATATTCAGAAATGTACCTATATTTGATGCGAGTTTCTCTTATATATATACATATATAATTATATATATATAATATCTTTAATGCACTTTATAATTTACTTTATGCGTAAGAGGATTTGCCGCTTCTTCAATTAAAATAATAAAATAATTTAGCTTGAATAACAATTGAAATTTTTTTCACATAAAATAAATTAAAACTGTCAGGGACGTAATATAATGACGGTATTATATTTGATATGAAACAAAAGAATTAGAAAAAATGTGTATATTTTATGAAAAATGAAGGAAATGGAGAGCAATATTAACTGCTCTCAACCAAGTTAGACATTAGAGTTCGAGCGAAAAAAGGGAAGTGCTAATAAAGAAAACGAATTAAAAGTTGCTCCTTGAGCTTCTTTGGTGCTGACGTGGACATAAAATTTTCATTAAAAAAATACTATTCTTTTTATTTATTACAGAACTTGGCTATATACTTCCTCTTCTCCTACAGCACTTTTCCACTATTATTTTAAATTGAATTTTTTACGTTTTTTATTATTTTTTTTTGCTCAGTTGAGAAGTTTTAGAGTTATAAGCATAACAAGTTAACGGTATTAATTTCAAACTCATTAGACCAAGGAAGTTCTCTAGCATACTTACACATTCCAAACACATTCATACATACACGTTTATACCACGGAAATAGAGCAATGAAACCTGCATTCATACAAATTCATGCGCAAGAAACTGACTTCTAATGATGTCTGAATTGTGACCCCAGCGAGGGGTCGAACAGTAAAACAATTATTTATTTTTCTAAAACTTATAAAATTGTTTAGGTTGAAAGCGTTGTTATTGTTGTTTGATTATGTGTTAGTAAATACATGAGAAGTATATCTTCCTCTCTAATACAGAGAGGAATAATATATGCCTGCAGGATATACGAAATCACCGCTCGATTGAGTTCAACTTTACACATAATTTATGAAAGTAGCTGCGAACTCTTCACCTTTGTGCTCAATATTTTTATTTATGGTTGAAGTTTTTTAATACAAATTTAATTCAAGTTTAAAATTTGGTTTATATTTTAATAAATATTTTATCAGGTTTCATATAGAATTATTTATGTATGTTCTGCTTAAGGCCTGAATATAAAATAATACCGCATAAAATTTTTTTAGTTAATATTTGTTAAATGGAATAATATTTTATGACAGAAATGAAAGTACTTTTCATATTTCAATGATTTTTAAAAATTAAATAAATGTCACTAAAATAAAAAATATTATTAGCCGTAATGAAAAGATTTATAATATATATAAGTTGCGTTTCAAAATTCACTGGGCTTTATGAAAAAGAAATAGGTCTACCCGTTGTTGCTATCTATCATCTTGCAAGGGTAGATTGAACGAATTTCCATACGAATTATCAATTTTCATACGAATACATTTACCAAAGAAAGGTTGTCGACATGGAATTAATCTATCTTTAGTATCTTCTGATGAATTATAAATATTTCAATTGACGAAACTACAATTATGGGAAAAGAACACAAACTTCTTTTCTTTAATATTGGTTGAATATACCAATATTCATACTCACTATATATGATATACTCACGATTCCACAAAATAATGGCGTAGCCAGAATTATGCCATAAGGATTGGGTAGGACGAGTAACATATTGGCAACTTAATATTAGATAATATTAATAATATTAATATTAATAATATTAGAGAATATAATTTTAGGCAGTGTATTTTTGTAAATCCTATTTTTAAGAGGAGGCTCTATCTTTTAATCTCCGTCCCTAGATACACCACTGTAACAGAAACATATTTAATCTCAACGGAGAGTTAATCAATTCTGAAAACCGTATTTTATCGAAATTTCTGTCAGATTGTGCTGGCCTACAGCACTATATTAGAAATATACTAGAAAATATAGTTTTTGGCAGTGTTTTTGGGATGTGTAATCTGTGTATTATATTGACTACCCTGCAGTACAATCTCCTGGATATGCCACTATAACAGAAACTTATTGTATCTCATAGAAAAATCAAGCAACTCTGTAGCCTAGTATTTCTTATCTAATTTGGTGTAATATTTCGCTGAACTAAGGCACATTTCTACGATAAATGGCAATGAAGTTCAGAGTCTCCACACATATTATCAGTTTACTTGATGAAGAAGAGAGAATTATTCTATGAAAAGTTCTTGCTCTCCCTCACAGTACTTCTGCGGTCATGACGATTTCTGGCCATTGTTTCCCAGTAGTTTCAAATTGTCTCAATTCTTACCACATTGAGCCAACCGGATCGGATACTCTACTGTAACACCAATTCGTTATAATAATGCCGAAACCTTTGATTAAATATACATCTTCTCGAGTAGGTTAATCAAAATATTTCTCTCTCACTTATCGTCATCTCTCAGTGGAGCGGAACAAAGGGCCATCGGACCAAAATATTTACTTTTCGAAAATGTTAAATCACCACATACATTTCATCTAATATTTGAAAGGACTTGGTTGTTGTAATATGTTGAAATACAAAAACAATAAATTGGCGTCCTGCAGACGAGGAAAACTTCTCGAGAAATCATGAATGTAATTATTAATTTAGTTAAGTAATTCAAAAAAAAAAAATAATTATATATTGTCCTGTAGGTAATAAAAGCGTAATGTGATTTATAAGAATATCTATATCTTAACATGTACTATAATATATCTATTTTTATGCAAACTAATGAATTATTGTTATTGCCAATAATTTCCGAAACATGTTTCACACGTTGACTTTGCAGCATAAATGGCAAATTCGCAAATAAAATTCAAGTTCTGTCCAGAAAGGATACGAACACAGTAACAGTATATACACTTGTAAGGATGAAGTTCACAACAAGGACTTCATATGGAGGTTATGTGGATTTTCAAAGGGTGTGGGAGTATGGAATAGTTGCGCGGGTTTTCTGTGTTTCGTTGATGTGAAGCGATCCCGAAGTGTGAAAACAAGTTCATTTTATGCTTAAATGGTTTTTATTTGTTTTTTTCATTTTATTTTTTTAATATTCATTTTATGAATAATTTTTTTCATTTCCATTATTCGTAAAAGTTTTCTTTATATCATATTTTATTTATTATTGTTGGTGTGTGTTGGTCTGCAATAAAAGTGCTTTCTGTGCCACAAACGAGAGGATCCAAGATAAAACTGGGGTTTAATTTGTTTTGTTTTGTTGTTAAACAAGAAAAAAATTAAATAATGAAATAAAATTATAAAAAAAAAACCAATATTTCGGCATAGTTTGGTCAGACAAAACACTACGGTTGTAATTTTGAGAAAAGATTATCTTTACAAAGATATTTTAGGGTTTTTAATATTCTGTATGAGGTTTTCTTAAACATTAACAATTTTTAATAAGAACGTTTTTTATGGAAACTTTTTAAATCCTTTTTAATATTTTTATATTTTTTTCTGGTATTGGTCAGTATTTCCGCAGTTTTCTTGTCTGGGAATTATACTTACAATTATTTTTTCTGGTTTTGTTGATTTTACACATCACTTCAGTTCTTTTTATTCTATTTCATTTATATTTTTATAAATATTCTTATTTTATTCTATAATTATTCTCATCTATTTTTACTTTTTGTATTACTTTTTTGAAACACTTAGCTGTCATATGGACTCTTGTTTGTTTTAATTTCTATGTATACTCTGTGTAAATGAGTACACAGAGCATACATATTTGTTTTGCAATTAATATGGCAATTCTTCAATTACTCAAACAATCGGGGTGACGAAACACGCACTGAAAGCAGGAAAATGCGTTCTTTGCTTTTAAAGGGACGACAAGTTAGGCCAAAGGAATGTTTCTTCTATTTAGAATGCTTAAATCCATTATATGTATCCATTTTAAAAATCACATATATTTGACTTAGTAAAGTTTTTTTAAGTGATAATAGAATAGATATAGGATCCATAATACGATGTATTTCATCTTAAACTTTTAGAATAATTCAAAATGAATTACACATATAAAAAAATAAAAAAAATATTTTTTTCTCAAATTCTGAAAGCGGTCAAAGAATTTTTTTCATAACATACGTACCGGTAGTAATTCCATTTCCTATATCATTAAAAAAGGAAGGTGATAAAAGAATGTAAGTCATGTATATATATCCATTACATCAATGTGTGTACATATATATCGGTTTTTTAACTTACATAAATTTAGAAATACTAGATACTAAGCTTCTAATGTTTCACCCTCTGATTACTGGAATGCGAATTCCAGTAATTGGGTAAATTCTTGTTGTTGTTATTGTGACCTACATCAAACTCCTTGTGTACTTCATTTTGGGTGTGGCAAATGGCAATTGATTGTCAAACTTACCGAGAGCCACTCATCGTTGAATCTCTTCACTGCCGGGACGTAGAACCAACAGTTCTTAAATTAGGGGGTGCAAGTCTCATACTACCATAAAGCTTTCGATGTTTTTTACTTACCGCTTAAAAGAAATCATCCATGTTTTACGTATTATATATAGCATATTTATCGGTTTTGTGTCTTATATAAATTTAAAAACTCAAATACTGCGATTCTTATGTTTTAATCCCTGATTACTGGAATGCTGTTTCCCCGGATGTATTTCGCAGTCTGATAGTTGAGATCTAAGTTTGTTTGGTAGAGGTGGTTTTAGTGGGTCCACGTTGTTGTTGTTGTTTTAATCCGCAGGAATATGTTTGTATAGTCCCTTGCATTTGGATACTGAACTCAACAAGTCGCTCTAAAATTTGTCGACCGTTTTTGGAAGCAGAGCGGTTCAAGTCTCAAGCTGACGGTTTCGATGCTTTCCTTCCACAGCACAAAAAAAAATTTTTTTTTTTATCGGACAGTTTAATTAGTTTGCTTTATTTTTCATGTTTCAGAAAAATGTGCGACCATAAAAGTCAAGTACGACTTTGGGTCAATTGGTTAAGGACCGTTGATTCTGAGCTTTAAATTTGACAGGGCACGACATTGATAATTAAATACAAGAACTTTTTCCAAGACCACTGATGATGGGTATTGGGCAATACTCGAAACAGCTGCATGGTCAGCCAAAAATACAATTACCTTAATTAAAATAATATAAAATGAATTGTTGTTGTTGTTGTAGATCACTACTGTTTTTAATTATAACTATTTATTTATATGTATTTAAAACTGAGTAACTTCTTACTCTAAAAAACTTAAAATTTCGGCGAAAAGCGTAGCGCCAGAATAAAAAAGTTGCTATCAAAATAGACACAAGCACCGTTGAAGGGCAAAAGTCAAGAGTGCTTTGTATAATCCCGACATAAGTAACTATCTGTGTAATATATAAAAATTCATATAGGATACACATACGCGTAAATGTGGTGAAGTGCGCGAGGAGAGATGGTGAAATGGTGGAAGTAATAAAATATCCCAACAAAACGAAGCATAAAAAAGCTAACACATTTACATCGACACGCACTAATATCGTTTTTTATTGTTGTTGTTTTGAAAATATGAACAAATATAACACTTTTCCGATTACGCTTTCGCACTAGTATTAAAGCGCGCAACGTTCTCTCATTGCACAGCAGTAGCCGCAGTAGCTGGAGCAGCAGCTGATATGGGTGGAGGTGTGGGGACAACAAACATAAAAATATTAAAAAGTGAACATTGGAAATGAGCAACATTTATGCTAGTAACTTTGTTTTGTTGTGCTTTTTTTTTTGCGATATCAAACACTGTTTTTTTTTTGTTTTTGCTCATATAAGCAGCGAAACTATTCACAAGCGTTTCGTCGTCATTTGTGTAGTCGATGTTCACCGCTCACTCGTGTGCGTGTTTATGTGCGATGTATGCGTTGTATGTGGGTGTGTGTGTGTGTGTGGGTGTGTGTTTATAACGCATTCCTCTATTTTATAGCAGACAAAGTACGAGGATTCGCATGTAAACGTTGAAATGAGCGAAACAAAACTGTTATCACACAATTTCCCAAAAGGTTTTAATATTTTATATTGTTTTTGATATGTTTTTGTGCTGAGCATGCAAAGACCATTTAACACATATCATCATGTTGGTGCCATGGTGTTTTTACGATTCAAGTTGTCAAATTTATTGGAACTATTTAAGTATCACACTTACACTCACACTTACACTTACAGAAAGCCTCACACTGACACTGAAACATTGTTTGACATTTATTAATTTTAGCACTTTTATTGCAAGCCGAAGCTTAAAAAGTAGCGAATCCCATATAATAATAATAGGATTCACTGGTATGAATAAAAGGATATTATATATATAAAAAAAAGGAAGGACAAAAATTGAATGTTACAAAGATGAGACATTAAAAAGAACACAATTTGATTTTTTGTGTGCCATATATAAAATAATAAACATATAAATAAAATTTACATACACACACATACATACACTATACTTACTTATGTTAGTTATTTAATGAAAGTATTTTTGGTTTTTAACTGCCAAGTGATTTTGCATGTGAAATAATTGTATAGAATAGAAGACCCATGACACACTTGCGTAAAATGAAGCCTGAAATTAATTTTTATAACAGTTTTCACAGAGTTTACTGCAATTAGTGGATTGAAATTTTACTTATACTATCAACTGATTTTGCATGCGAAATAATTGTGTATAATTGAAATTCAATGCCACACTTAAGCGAAATGAAGCTTGAAATTAGTTTTTATAACAATTTTCATAGAGCTTCCAGCAATTGGTGGATTGAAATTTTACTCATACTTTCAAACTAATAAAAATGTGATGAAACAAATGTACGCATAATTTTTTTCAGTTATTTACATAGTGTGAAGAAAACATATCATTTTAAAGGAAAATAAATATATTTTATAATTAAAATATTGAATAATGGTTTCTACACATTCGCTCATATTTCAGGTAATTTTTGAACACCATGCCAAGAAAAATGTTTGTCTTTTATGGAAAACATTGAGCTATTTTTCAGCTTCCTAGAAATTGCTAAAATAATATTCTGCGGATGCGTGCCACATTGGTGTGAAAAAATAATTATGAGATGATCTGTGAAATACGACGGGTTCAGCAGAATGTTCTACCAACCGATTTAAAAGGTGCTTGTTGTGCTTCACAGTGTGAGACGGTGGATTGTCGTGTCACAAAATCTCTTTAGCATATCTTGTAGCCCATTTTGGTATTCTTTTGATCAATAGGTGATTGAAATTTATAGCTTGTTGTGCATTAATGGTTTTGCGGGGCTTCAAGAGTTGATAATAGACAATACTGTTTTGGTCGAATTAAACATAAAGCATGGTATTTTTGTCAAACAGAGTCAGCGTTAGTGTTGAAGTATCGGTTTTGACAGGCGAATGCCACAACTTTCAAATGACATTTTCGGTTGATATAAAATTAAATAAATAATCGCCTGAACATTGCCACTAGAATTAACCTACTATTAACCTACCTCTCATTTTTGAAAAACAACTTTCAAATCAAAGTAAAAAGCACAAATCGCTATAATATCATCAAATTGTCTGAATTTTTCTGAAATTTTCTAGTAGTCAGATGTCAGCAGGCAACTACAAAAATTTAAGTGTGTTTATTTCGAAAATCCTTACTAATGTCGTTCCTTTTACATATTTCCATAGATTGATAATTAAAAGATTTGTAATTAATCACAATTCTTTATATTGTTATACTTCGTAACCTAAATTTATGAAGTTTCTCTTAAGAGAACTCTAAATTGCATTCACAAAAAGAGTTCCATAATATCATCCTAAGATCAATTTCAAAAATTGAGGTCATATTGCGATCCATAAGAATAGAGAGAATTCTATATAAAAATTGTTTTAAATTTTATAATAACAAAACAATTTTTCCAGCCATAGGTTTGTATTAAAAATTAGAAAAACTGAAATTAGAAGTTTGTTACTGGGCATGATAGATCAAAACATTTACGGGATCGAAAATAGTATTTTAAAAATTTAGTACTATTGCTCTATAGATAGATATAGTGTAAATATTTAAGTGTATTGTAATTATATTCAAAGACTAATGTCTTTAAATTAGAATAATATAAATGGTATCAAAAACTTTTCAAGTAAGTCTTGCCCTATTATTATTATTATAATTTCTGTACAAAATCTGAAATAATTCTTAGTATAGGTCGATCTTCTATGAAAGAGGATAAGAGAACATAAGAATATTTTCCAGTTTCTTTGAAAAATTAAATGTAAACATAACAGCGTTATCTTAATCGACCTGCATAAGCAGTTTGAGTACTTATTGAATAAATAGTAGAATATATAAAAGGATCTAAATGAGATAAATAAAATAAAACGAAAAAATAATCGCATATCCAGTAGAAATAAAGTTCCATTTATTAGCCATCCTTTGACGTTATTGTGTACACAGTGCGGAGCTGTTTGCGTTGGGCTATGTTTTTTGATGAAACCACAAAACAAACAAAGTTAATACCTTCATTCAATCCAGTTGCGCTTGTGGGACTATTAATCGACACGTACGCTTCAACAATAGCGATCAGCATAAAAGTGCTTCTAATGGCTGGCCATCAATTGTTTTACCAGGACAAAGTCATTTTGCCGGGACGATTGGCAGGGGACGTTGAAAATGCGTACGCGTATTCGCGTTAAAATTAATTTCAATTTTTCATTGGCGGACAATGTGAGCTTATGTGGTTTCCGCTGAATTCAGTGACCGGAAATGTTGATGTTTCAATATCACCTGCCACTGACAATGTTGCTGTTGTGGCTAAGTTTTTCGCCTCACTGCAGGTGAACTTCTCTGACTGGATGACTGCGCTGTCCAGATGTCAGATGCGAGTGTGAGTGCCAAAGTGAATGTGCTTCGTTTGAATGAACAAAATAACAAAATGGATTGGCTTTTGGGATTTGTTTTGAACTTAATTTAATGCTACCACAACTGAGTTCATAGCAAGCACTGGCTGTTTTTTTAACAGTGCATGAGTATCAAATGATCAGTTTGAAATAAATTAAAATTTTATCTTTTAACAAAATTATATACAAAAATAATTTTAATTTTTATTTAATTGATGTTATATCGAAACTACATTTTCTGATTAAAAAAATATAGTTTTACATTTCTATTGTAAATACTCATATTTTCGCATGATGTGGTGACACTACAATTGAAACCACAAAAGTATCTAAAATCACAAAGGTTCTACACGCAATCATATTATTCAACTATTTTTTGCAATTTATTTAGTCATTAATGTCGACTTTGTTGTTAATTAATATCTAACACAATCTTGATTCTAGATTTATTTAATTAGCTTATGAACATCTAAACAAAGAAAAATATTAAAAATAAATATTTACTGTATATTTTTTTAATTACTACATTGTAGTACTCGCAAGTAAACAAATAATTAAATAAAATATATTTGTATAATATCAGATATTACAGATAATATGGAACAATATTGCATGATAGTTAGTTAGTTGAAGTGGAGGGAGCAAAAAATTCTAACCACAATTCTTCGTAACAATAGGTAGAAGAAAGTCAAACTAGAACCAGCCAGAAGCATTTATGTAGGCGAGAGTCTAATCAATGCTAATATTGGAGATATCGCTGTATGTGTTAAAAAAAGGGGCCTAGTTTTGGCCAAGCTTGGACATAGACACAACAGGTATTCTGGTGTCCTTTCTAGAACTAGAGTTGGTAGTTCCACATTGTAGGAGATACTACAGGGTAGAACGAGCCCAGCTTCACACCGTCCTCAGGCAGATTTAGAAGTGATTTGCTCGATTCCCTTCCGAAAACGATGAAAAATGGCTTAAATAAAGAATATTCGGAGAAAGGAATCATGGTCAATAATTGAAGATACTTAATAAAAAACATGAAAGCCTGAATTGACGACACACAAGGTTATGTAATTGAAAGACAATTTTCTATTAAGAACTGCTCCAGTTTGGTACAGCGATTAATTCTCTACTCTACTGCTCATCACTCATACGTTGAATGAAAAAAAAGATTGTGTTCTATTATGACATTGTCAGGCTGTGCACATCTTTGATGACTTGTGAAAAATTGACGGAACTACGAGGGCGGCTTGATAAGTCAGTGACTTTTTGAATTTCCCGCGCAGTTACTCCAAATGCAACATTGCAGCCGTCAGCTGTAATCTACTAGTGGGCAACTTTTTAATTTTGAGCAAGCTACGTCGTTCAGTTGGTGTTTGATAGTCGCTCAAAGCAGACAACCTCGTGAATTTTTACGAAAATGGAAAAAAATGAATTTCGTGTGCTGATTAAGCATTACTGACCAAAATCCACGAATTGGGATACGAACTGCTACCCCATCTAGCATATTCTCCAGATTTAGCCCCCCTACTACGACTATTTTCTGTTCCCAAACCTAAAGAAATGGCTGGGCGGCAAGAAATTTGAGTCGAATGAAGAATTCATTACCGAAAAAATTCATTTGCCGAAAAAAAATTGTTTTATTCAAAAAGTCACTGTCTTATCAAACCGCACTCGTATTAAAATTGATGCAAAGGTATACGGTGGACTTTGCACCACTTGAATAACATTTTTTTCATTTTTTGAAAAACTTTCCTAATGGTAAAAAATTGGCTAACCAAAGACCAGGTATAAATCAGATGACTGAATTTTTCACCGATAAAAAATAAAAAAATCGCCGATAAACCACAAAAGTTATATATAGATGCAACCATGTAACTATTCAAAAAATGGTAAGAGGTCATTAATAATAATGGCCAATATATACTTGATCAAAATTTATTTGCAATAAAGAAAGTTTTTGTTTAAAAATATATCAAAACGCAGCGGATATTATTTTGTATTGAAGGTATTTAAGACAATACATCGAAGTCTATCATTATATATTATTATTAGTTCCATTAAATTTTATTTACGTATTTTATTTTAAACATCCAATGAAGTAAAATTCATATATGCAAATGATAGGAACTTATCTCTTCAAAATTAGAAATATGTTAACCATAATGATCTCAATTAAAAGTTGTGTTTAAGAGCCCGCGGTATCGTTTCGGTCTCATTTTGGCATAACCATAAATAGTAATCAAAATATTTTATTATGAAATGAAAAACAAACGCAGGAATAAATGATTTTAACGAAATATAAAGTGGCAGGAGTAGGAGTTCGAAATATGCTCTATTAATGTGAGTCCCTCCCATGCACATTTCCACCCGAATTTTTGTCAAATTACTTTTGCTTCCTTCACTATTGACGCTGATGATTTTAGCGCTGATAAGTTGCAAAGTTGAGCTGCGGTTTTATAATAACTATTTTATACTCATTACTCCATGTGAATGTATTAGTGAATACCCAACACATACTCATTAAAATCAACATGAAATTGTCATTCAAGGAACCATCTCCGGCATATTAGAACGTCAAGGCATTTCGTGATAATCGTTAGAGCTACGCATCCCGCTTTTGTCATGCTTCATGTTTGGTAAAGGATTCCCATACAAGTTAATTTCCTGCGGCATTTAGTATTAAAAGTTAATCCTTTCTATAATTTAGAGCTCCCTGGAATACAGTTAGTGTGTGTGCACAATAGTTGAAGTGTTTTTTGTTTACATATGTAAATATATAATTACTTTTGTATGGGTAGAGCAAACTTAGTTTGTTTTAGGGGTTCTCTACATCGAATAAGAAGTACACTACATGCTAATTTAGATTAAGAAGTACACTACTTCCTTCTTTGGGTTAGAAATGTGAACACATATTGTAAAAAATATATACTTACATGGGCTATTTAATAACTCAGTAACGAAGGAAGAAGTTACAGGTTTCGCTTACATTTTTATATTTCTTTTGAGAAAGTTGTCTTTGAGCTCTACTTTTGGGAAATTATATTCTTCTAGGTCTTCAAACTACTAGAGTTAAAGATTATTAACGTATTTTTCTTTGTGAGCATTTTTTAAAAATTTTCAATTAATTAGAATCAAACATAGCCGAATGTGTTGAGTATAGCGGATGTGGTAGCACCTGAAGAAGTTATTTGGCCGATTTTGATGTTGATGTTTAGACACATTAAAGTAACTTTGTTTATTGAAACTGGTATTTACAGCCATTTACTCAAGACTAAGTTAATTCTTAAGATTAAAATGTTTAACTACTTTTATAGCTGTTGAAAATGTGATTAAATGTACAAATTCAGAGCGTACGAAATTCATTTAGTATAGCTTCACTAATACTCTACTAAGATTGGTTCCTAAAAAACAAATCCAGTGTGTCTGGGGCTTTGCAATTGATGACGAATGAACTGCTGAATTATCCTGATGATGTCAAATTTTTTTCTTTTAATAAATTTTTCGTTTACTAATTTGTGGTTTGCGTGCCATTTTCAGTTTAATACGTCAAGCGCAATTATTGTTCCCTCAACTTCATTACTCCATTGTAAATACGTTCTACTTTCGCAACTTACTTCTCCAATTGCTGCTTCAAACAACTTTTTCATTGGAGCATCCTCATTTATTCACACGTAATCGGTGTATGTTTATTCGCGAAATGATGTCAATGTCATGATAAAGTTTGTACAACATGTAGTTCATTCGAATTCTAGAGTCGACGCCTACTTGTAGAGACCCAAAGATCTTACAAAGAACTTTTCTCTCAAAGCTTCTTTCCCAATAAAGCTTCATCCTTTTATGAAACTTTCCAATAGAGCTCCAATAGAGATCCAATAGAGCGTAAATTTTGTTTGTACATTCCAATTGCCTACTGAGCACATATTATGAAATACGGACAATGGTTGTTCTTCGTTATGGTTCTGCCAATATAGATGAAATGTTTCACAGTTTTGAAAGTATAGTCGCCAGCCACTATTTCGGTTCCCAATAAAATACAATTTTCTGCCAGTACAAGAATTATATATTGTTTTGTCTTCATTCATCGCTTTGCCCATATATGCAGACTCCTTTTTGATACCAACATGACAGTATAACATACACTTGCTACACCCAATAAAATTGATGTCGTCGGCCTAGAAATTAAGGAATATTCAACATTAGGTATTCATTACGATGAATACTTGCATTGCATATAATGACTTCCATGATAAAATTAAAGAGATCACATGATATGGAATCACCTTGCCTAAACACTCATTCAGTATTAAAAGGTTCGATTTTACCTTCACGGTGCTCCGTATCAAGTTTATAGTAATACTGATTTCAAACATTGCGGCATTAACGCTATCCTTTATAAGGCTATCGAAAATTACTTTATTGTCGACAAAAAAGAGAATGTGTGTGGCTTTTGTATTATTAGGCTTTCCAAGATTTGTCGTAGTACCAGAGATTTGTCAGATATTCGATCAATGGTAAAGTAATCATTGAAAAGTGTTTATATGTACTCGGCTATTGAAGAAAAGAAGCCCAGACATTGCGGCTTATACGTGATCCCTTATAGAGCTATTGAAAACTGATTTATAATTGGAAAAAGAAGGTGGGATTGGGTATTATGTACGTGGGCCTTTCACAGGATTTTTTCTTTTTCAATGATGGAATTGACTGGTATAGCCGAGTCTATTTTATGTATTGGCTATCAAATAAAAAAACCTCCAATAACGGAGAAATAATCTGGTCAGAAGTTTTGTGATGTTAAGAAGTCAACTTGTTAAAAACGGAGGCATAATACTAAAAACTAATGTAGGGTTAAATATCTGGACCCAGTGAGTAGAGGTCGCAGAGTGTGTCAAAATGAAAATTAGACTATCAAAAGTCGGTATATTCTGAACCAGTAGAGATATCATAATAATATTTTAAATATAGTTTTTGAACTTCTATATAAATATAGTTTTTAAACCGGATCTTCTACAAATTTGGGCTTAACCATGGGCCCAATTTATATTTTATCAAAATACAATTACAAGAAACCTTCTTTCATTTTGACAGTGCGTCGTTCTATAGAACTGGGACTTTGAATTATCTACGTTTACATACATAAAAATTAATACTGGATTTACAAGAGAATTTTGTTTGTAAGAGTATAAGAGTCTGGTTGAATTTATAACTTGAGGGTTGAGGATTTATGTTAAATCGATTACTCATAAAAGTAATGTAAATTTTGACCACAAGTTCAAAACATGAATATATATTTATGCTTAAATACTCATTTGTTGCTATTAAGTTCTTTCAATAACTTTGTTTTTCACTTAAATATATTTAAAAATATATTATTTGATATTTAAATTATTGATTTTATTTTTGCTTTGAGAAGGAACTTCAATTTGAAGTTAAGTACCGAAAGCTGTGGGTAATCTATGTTTCCGCATACATCAATTTGATGCGGTTAAAAAGTAAGTGCATATGAATATGCAAGCATAAATTGGATAAAATTACAATTTGTTATGCCATAAAATAAATTGTACATAAATTTGTTTTTATGCACATTTCAGACAATCGATAAACTTTGAATTTTGAACTTTTTACATCGACAGAGCAAACAACTCAAGGATAACAAGCCAAACAATATGAATATGAAAGTCCTGCCAAAGTGTGTGAGTGCATAAAAAACGAGCGAGCTCATCTGTAAACCGACTACTCGTCCTCGTACAACAGGGACTTTAGCATAAACAGGAGGATTGCACAGGAGTTCGGGTATAGTATGGACGAGTCGAATTTATTGCAAAATGTATGGTAAGTGTGTGGATGAACACGCCACAGAAAGCCACAGACATCAAAAAACTGATACAGTAAAATACATGAAATATAATTTTCCAATCAATTAATTTTTGGGTTAACTTTGTTGAGTCGCATACGCACTTGATTTGCTTACAAAATATTGACTCCACAACGACCTAGTAACCAATCATGACCAATGAACTCGAACACAAAGCCGGAAGTTTTCAATGATGGCCAGTATGGTAAGTGGAGAGTAACGCAATCAAAGCGGAGGCAAATGCGTTCGACCGAATGAGCATTACAATAACATCAGATCCATTATTGACCGTAGGTAAATCGGTATTGTGCTACGTTTGGGAAAAAAAACAACTCTGGTTTTTAGGACTACCAGAATGGAGGGAGGGGTTGTTAGAAGAAATCTATTCTGCATTCATTTGATGTATAAATTGTTGACTTAGTGAACCTAAATGTGACATTATTGTGACAGCACTGAAGCGTCACTATGTCAGGCACGTACAAGTATGCGCTTACATGACCAAGCCGAAACAAGTTGAGTTGTGCTGACGCTTGACTTTGACGCTGGATAACCCAACTGAAAGGGTCAAAATTCAATAGTCTAAAGTGGATGCGAGACTATTTCGTTATTACGGAATTGACGGTACAACTGCAGGTGTGAGTGTGCTTGTGCCAGGGCACAGCCGCAATTTGTGCAAATATGTGCTTTTATTTATTTTATTTAAACAGTTCCGGTTGATGAAATAATCACAAAAAGGCAATATTATTTCAAATTATTGCAAATTTGTTCATATTTGTTCATATTTGCCCTCAATAAATGTTGCTATTTTGTTGCTGTAATATGTTTTTGAATGGAATCATATGTATGTAAAAATTTTGAGCCACAAAATTTTCTTTAATTTACCTTTGTTGACATCGAAAAGTGCAATGCCAAATACTTTTATGCATTCATCGCAATTGAAAATTTTTGTGGATATCGAGATTAAAATTAATAATAAAAGTAAAAAAAATATTTTGTGTTTATTAATAAAAATTTAATAGCAGAACTTTTTAAAAAACGTTGTAATCCTTTACAAAACTGAAAACATCAAATAAAAAGTCTTTTATATTGCTTTAGAACCAGTATAGTGCCTGCAGTGCTGTTTGTATTCAATTGGACTGAGAACACTTTCCGGTACTACAAGATATAATTCGTTAGGTAAGTAAGTAAATTGATAGAAGTTTGAACCCCACTGGATTAACTAAAAAGCCGTTTGAAATTTGCATTCTGAATACAGAATATATTCTTAATAAATATTAGCAACTGCATTCTTTAGAGGGAAAACCTTGACTTACTATATTATGTGTTTTCGTTTTAAATCGTTGATGAGCAGAAAAAGAGACGTGAATGTAAAAAGACATTTTTTTAAGACAGTTGTGTAATTTTTCACTTATGTAAAAAGTAATACTGATTTCAAATTGAGTGAAATATCTAAAGAAATACGCTATGTGATGCTTTATTGTTATAAAAAACGTAAAACCACTTGAAAAGCATGCTGAAATTATGTGCGATTTACGGTGAGGATATTGTGAATGAAAGCCATACTTAGACCTGGTTTGCTTGATTCCATTCCAGAAATTTCGCAATTTGAGATGCATCTTCCTTTGGTTGGCTAGGAACTGAAAAAGCCGATTAAATTTTGCAACTGGTGGAACAAGACCGACAACCATGCTGTTAGGAGATAGCAGATCCATTAAACATCAACGTTTGGCTCCCAGTAGAGAAAAGCACTGCGTGCTTTCAACCGACTCTAACTAAATAGCCATTAATGAAAGGTAAAATGTCAGCTTTTAAGGACATACTGACATCAGATGAGGATAGGATATCCCGGCTCAATAATTCTTCTCTGCTTTCCTGCTCAAAACTAGACAGCCACAAAGAATGCGATTAGAGATCATATTCAGCAGAGCTTCAGTTTCATTAGACATTCCCATTTTGTTGAGAAGATAACGATGGTCACGATGACCCATCAGACAACCCACCAACAACTTTACATTTGTTTTACTGAATGGATTCGCGCAACAGTAGTTGTATGGACAAACTTACTTTTTACTAGAAGGTTTTCTGAATTATTTCGAAAGTAGCGACTCCTTTTGGCTACAAACCATTTTTCTGTCAAACTTGTTATTAACAATTGTTTTGCACAATACGATCCTGTTCCACAGAATTTTGTAATTTTGTTCCACAGAAAAACTTAAGTTTGCAGAGAAAGAAATATTTGGTGTATTCGGCCGATGCAAAATGCAGCAAAAAAGAATAGGTCTCTTGCTAAGTTTTCTAGATAAAGTCTCTTGCCAAAGTCTCTAGCTAAATTCTCTCGCTTAAGTCTCCTACTGAAATATTGATCTCATTCTTACAATTACTGTCAACCATTCTAGTCCTTTCGCCTTCACCCCCCCATTCAATTTCGTCGATATTCGTTTACTATTATCCACTTCAGTTCATTCTCGTCTATACTCATTCAATCACGTTCACTCTCATTTACTTTTGTTTACTCTCGTTCACTCTTATTCGCTCTTGTGCACATTTATTAATTCTTTTCCACACTTGTTTACTCCCGTTCAATCGCGTTCACTCGTATTCACTTTTGTTCACTCTCGTCCACTCTTGTTCACTATCCTCTAATCTCGTTCACTCTTGTTTACTCTTCTTTACACACTCTACTTCTCGTGGCTACTCTTACTTCTCCTGACAACTTCGCTTGCGTGGCTTGCGTTGTCTGATCTCCACCCTACACAAATTTAGTAAAAAAAGTTTAATTCTTTGACTAATATTTTGACTAATATTTTGACTGAATTTTTAATATATACTAAAATAATATGTATTTCTTAACATTAAATTTTCATAAAAGCTTCTTGTATTTATTTAAATTTCACAGAATGAAGAATGATTCTTCTTCCATAATCGTAAAGTTGAGAAGAGTTTGAGTGTAACAGATTGTCAACATTTAAGGATGTAAATTTATAAAAAAGAAAAAAAATTCACTTCAATATCATCAATCAATTAAGAAGTTTCTGGCTGGCAGTCGTTAAATTTATTTAACCAAATTAAATCCATTAAATTTACTCATACATCATTACATATTAAATTTTGTGTACTCGAATGCCATTAAGTACACAAAACGCCTTGTCGCCCGCTTAAGAGCTAAGCAATTTTAAATCGACTTCGATATTAAATGCTGTCAACAAAATGAAACCATTCCACGCATTAAACTTAACTGCCATTACATGCAGTGTAGGGAGTGTATGAGACGGTGGCTTACATTATTGTTCATGTATTGTTGGTACACAATGACATATTGACATCAAGTAGGCCAGACCACAAATATTGTTGTTGTTGCCTTTAAAAGCATACTGTAACGATGGCAACAACAACAAAAACAACAACAACTAATACTACTTTAACAATATAAGAGAGAGAATGCCTATAACAACAACAAAACAAGACAACAATGACACCAAAGTACATTAAGCGTACCTTAATGAAATTTCAACTCATGACTTTGCATGTGTTAGTGTGTATTTTTTATTTTATATGTAACGATAAATGTACATAATTGCTTTGTTTGTATGTATAAAATAATTAATTTGCATATGTAGAAGTTAACTTACAGTAATTTACACTTTGACACACACACACACACACACACATAGTCACAGTCGCGGTCCTTATAAAGATCAACTTTAAATAAGTTTTTTTTCTTTTGCTTTGAGTTTTGTTTGTGCTTTGATACACGCACTAACACACTGACATATGTCATCGTTTGCCGTGTACACAAACAAACAAACATTAAGTCACATTCTTGTTAATGAATATTCGCACGTACACGTATTTGCTTAAGATGCTCCATTGTGGTTTCTTTAGCCATTTTAACGGCAGCACCTGAAAGTCATTGTGGCAACATTTAAGCTTGTGGGCTTCGTAACGTATATATGTCTGCATGTCTGCTCCCAAAAGTCAAAGTGTCGGAGTGACGCATCATTACTGTTGTTTTAAATAATAACTGAGCTTTATGTTCTCTTGTTCTCTTGTGTTTCATTTAATAAATGTTGTGGTTTGTGTGTGTATGTTGATGTGTATGCTGAGTGTATGCGGTTGAATTTTGTGCCAATGTTTTTTGCTTATGTATTTTTTATTGCCTTCAAATAGCAACGCAGCGTAAGGCCTACTTTTAGGCAGCAGCAAGTAATAGTGCACAGTTTACAGTGAATACTTATAATTCAATGGTTTGTCATGAGTTTTTTTTTGTTGTGAGTTTTTTACAGTGATAAGCACGTATCAGTTAATTTGTTGTTCTTGTTTTTTTTTTGCTCTTTTACTGTTTTGGCTTAACTTGACTGTTATTGCGTTTTTGAAGTAACGAAACTGACAGTCTAAAGACTCTAAATGAATTCCTTCTTGTTGCGTTTGCGGTATGAAATTTATTTTCCCCTGAGACTCAAAATGTGTGCTTTTCATATTATTTTTTCATTTTTTTTGCATTTTTTGTGCTTTGTTTCTTTTTTCTTTTTTGTTGAATGTGAGCAAATAGATTATTCGTCAATAAATAGAAAAGTTAGTAGTATGAATTTAATTTCCATTGAAAGACCTTCTAAATTTAAAAGATTCATTGAACTAATATTAAAAAAAATAATCTAGCAGGAAAAAAAAAATTTTATTTTATTAACAAAAAAAAATATTGACTAGTAGAAACATTTATTTTCATTAATGACCCAAATTTGTGCTTAAATTAAGAAAATAAAATCCATAAAAATTTTTTTTGTTAAATTTGGTGACGCTAGTACTTCAAATATTGAAATTAACCATAGAGCTCAGTCAAAAATACTGAGATCAATCACTGGGTCCCATGGTATATTAGGAATGAAAGTATAAACCGAGATTTAAAAATTTACTTAGTTAAAGCTGATTTTAATAATATAAGAAAAAAATACAATAAAAGACTGACAGAACACGTTAACCCGTTAGCAAGGAATTTTGCACTTCTATCCATAACTTCCCGCTGAAAAAGTGCTGACCGTCCAGTCATTAATTAATATTCAATAGCTTAAGGTAAAAACCAAACATATCTTTTTACTAATCTGATAAAGTTGAACTGCCTTCTTAATGAGCCTCTTAACATTTACTTTAATGAAATTTAACCCATTTATCTAATTGAGGTTTGTGATATAAGATTCACTTATTTTATTTGATTTTATATAATGTATAGTTAAAATAAAAACTTATTGTTAGTCGTATTGTAGGAGAAGATACAATAAATAAATGAATAAGTATTTACAAAAAAAAAAATTCCAGGAAAAAAGGAATAAATAAGAGCAAATAGATTCTCGAAACGATTATTATTTTTAAGTGAATAAAAAAGATTGTGTTCCTTTGAAAGACCTTTTAAATTTTAATGATCCATTGTATAAATATTAACTAAATTAAGCAAAAAAAAATTATTTGTCTAAAAAAAACTATACTCTACCGAAAAGAATTATTTCCCCTATTGACCCATATTTGCAATTAAATTAATACATAAAAAAAATGTTTTCGCAAAATGCCAAAAAAAGAAGGAATAAATAATTATTATTTTTCAGTAAATAAAAAAAATGCTGTTGTCTTGAGTTCCTTTGAAAGTCTTTCTTATTTTAAGCAAATCATTGAACTTATATTAACTAAATCTAGCAAAAAAAATAATTGTTATTATGATTTTTATATATTTTATTAATTCTTATTAATAAATAATTTACGAATAACTAAATACAAGAAATATTTCCTAAACCACTGATGATAAGTATTTGGCAATACTCGAAGCTGCAATTAATTAAAAATAAATAAAAATTTTGTTGTTGTAGTGCGTTACTTTTCGAAAAACCTCTTTATTAATTTTTTATAATATATATAATTATTTCCTTTAATGACCCATATTTGCAGTTAAATTAGTAAAACAAAAAATCAAGTATCTTCTAGCAAAAAAAAAAAAAATTAATGAAGCATCTTTTCACTAAATGACGAAAAAAAAAATATTAACTTCAAAAAAATTACATGCAGAATGCAGAATGTTTGTCGTGTTGATGCCATATAGGATGAAATACGACACCAATAAAGTACAATTTCCTCTTACACAGCGAAATGGGTACGAAGCGATCTTCGACAGAATTCTGACAAATGACATGAGTTGTAAAACAGCAGAAATGAAATTGTTCACATTGTTCCGAATTACTGCACAGCGCATCTGGAACGCATCTAGAAGCGAATGCAGGAAATATTGAAGTGCAGCAGTTCGTCACTCCGACCGAACCGTGAATGCATATGAGCCTTTCACGCCAATTTATTACGAACGTATGCTGCATTTCTTTCCATTTCTGGTGCAAACATTAAATTTCCAACTTCCGTCGAACCCAGCATATGTTGTCATTCGAATTTATTATCATTATTATGAGCGAATGCATTTAAGCTACGAATATTGCATAAATAGTGAATTGCAATATACTGTAGTAAAATTATAAAATCATATACGAGTACACAAAAATATACCATATATACCAGAAAAGTTAAAAAAAAATTTTAAAAGTAATGGAAAATTCATACTACGAGTATATGAGTTCTTAACGCAATGACAACTTCATATAAATTCAAAGATAATTGAGTTGAGAAACCAGTGAAGATAATGGGAAATTTTAAATAATTATTTCAGAAATTAATTATTATATTCGATTTTACTAAATATAAAAAAAACTGAAAATATATAACGAAAAAAATGTTAAATATAATAATAAATGTGATCTAATTTAGTACAAATTTAGTGTTCTCATTAAAAAATTTTGTTTACTAATTTAGTACAAATTTAATGTTTTCCTTCTAGCACTTTGTTTTCATTTTACGGTGGTAAGTGTAAAGAACTAAGTATTCCCTACATCCACCATTCACGCTTTAACACTTTCACAGCATACTTTCCACACTAAAACTTAACGATGAAACTGCCAAAATAAACTAATATGCTCAACAGCTGATAAGTCTGTAGGATAACTAATAAGACAATAAATTTTTGGCAATGTTCAACTTTTTTAATCAACTTAGATTCCTTTAAGACTAATATTGTAAAATTATTCCAGCTTTTCTCTCACATTTCTATACCTCTCTTATAGAATAATTCAATTTCGGCCTTAAAAATATGCCGTAGTTTCGGGAGCAATATTTTTTAATCGAAACCAAATCTCTTTCCTTGCATTTTTTGAGGTCTGTATAAAGACAGTTATTGTTGGAGGCCAAATCTAGCGAATATAGTGGATGCGGCAGCAATTCGAAGTGTAATTCTTACAATCTCGCCATGATAGCCAACGACTACCATGTGGACTCTTTTGATGGTTTTTGGTGTCAGCACTACTTTTCGTGGAGCCAAACAAGCGTGTTCGGCATCATCAAGGTTTGTACGGTCGCGTTTAAAATCAGAAAACCACCTCTTTATTATTTGTGTATATAGAACAGGGATCGGATAATACTTATTAATCCAAGTTTTTGCTGTCAGGATCCTTTTTTCCCATCAAAAAGCAATGATAAATCAAGAAACAATATTGCTTTGAATTAATTTTGTTTAAACTATAAAAAGGAACGCCACTAAAATAGCTGTAACGAAGGGCAATGATATGTAGACTGCCATGGGCTTGACATGAGCAAAATTGTTGTTGTTTTCAATACAAATTATAAAATTGAGAATGAGAGAAAAAATAATATGTCGGTTCAAATTTGGTCATGAGAGCCGAAGCTACCTGTATATCGTCACAGTGTTATTTAGTAATAAATGTCAACATTTGTGTCTTTTAGAAAATAATTAATACCTTCTATATAACATTTTTGGTCATATTTTGACTAATATTGGCTATTTTGGCCAATTTTGACAAGCCCATGACACTCTACATAATATGGCTCTAAATGAGCAATCCTTCAAATGTCATGAAAATTTGACACGTATCATTTAAAGGTTGCCACATTTAAAAATATATTTATATAAATTTTTTATTAGTGTGTAATTCTACTGACTTATCAGCCAATTTGTTACTTATTGCATTTCACTTGTTTTTTAAATTTTATTTTTAAAAATTAAATTAATAACCTTAATAATTAATAAGTTCTGCATACAACATTTTGCAAATATTAATTAATTGAAAATCCAATTTCCTTTTCCACGCAAAATTTAAATTTATACACGTATGCTTTGCGTGCCTTACTTTTTAATTATTACTTAATTGTATTTGTTGTTTTAAGTTTTTTTTTATATAATTTTTTTGTTTTTGTCAAAGACAATTACTACAATTAACACTTGTTAATTATCAACAACAATAATTATGTGAACAAAAATAAAATTTCTCATACACACACCCACACACACGCACAAATGAAATGAAATTAAACTGAAAAAGATAAAGTTTCCAAGCAATGGAAATGTAGTTGCACTGCTAAATGCATTGCTAATTCTGTTCATTATAATATATGCACAAGCAAACTTACTTACATACACTAATATACATGCATATATACAAATGCATATATAATGGCAAGCAATCGTAAGGGCACACCAAAATTGTTTAAAAATAAACACAAAACACAAATATAAATAAAAATAAATTTACACATACACATACACACGCACAGGCACAGAAAAACAAAACACCAAAAAACAAAAAAAAAGAGTCTGACAAGCATGCATGCAAACTAATTAACTCAATAATAAAGCTCGCGTGCTTGCCCGTCTTTTTCCTCACAGCCTACCATCAGCGAGCAGAACAAACTTGCCATTTTCCAGTTTTATTTTTTTGTGTTTTTTTTCTTGTTTTTATGTTTATTTAATTGTTTGCATTCATTCGCTTACATACACATATATACAGTGCTATGCATGTGCAAATTTGTAAACAAAAACAAAAATCGTGCTTTGTCATAAATTCTTATGCTTTTTATTGTATTTTAATATTGTTTTATTTTTTTTTTTGGTTTTTGCATTTCTAAGTAAAGTGCGAGGGGTGCGCTATCCCAATTTACTAAGCCAACTTCATAGGAATTCATTCTTCTACTCAAACTCAATAATGCTAAAATTGCATTTAAATTAAAACGTAGAGCATTTCTTTGTTTTTGCAGCAGCTTTAGAAGAAATAAAAAAGGAAAATTGGATTTAAAAAGAAAAGGTAATTAAAAAAAGAAAATATGATATGGAAGCAGAAAAAAAATAAAAATGCACTCAATGTCAATGCAAGAAAAAAAATCAAATTTAATTGCTTTATGTATTTCTCTTGTTAACATTTCCATAAGCAACCAGCCTTCCTCCCATATGTAGGCGGATAAACCACTGCATCGCCTTGATATATTCCTGTGTGTTAATTTGTTGTTGTTTTCGTTGCTGCTTTCGTTGTTATTTTTGTTGTTATTGTGGTTTTTCATTGAAAACATAAAAGTTAATTAGGCTTGCATTGGTGATTGTTTAAATTTTTTTTTATACACTGATTGTCACATGAGAAGGTCATAAATTTCACAGAAGTGGGGAAATATAATAATTAGTGAATATTAAAGTAATTTTATATAAAAAACAAAAATATTGTGTAACATGTACTTTATGATTACAAAATATAAGAAATTAATTGTTTCGAATTTCAAAAACAAAAAAAAAAAAGATTTTTATTTAATAAATATGTTATATACATACGTATGCAGGGAGAGTTTCATCTTAAACATATGAATTAAAGTCAGTTATAGAGTTACCAAATGTAAATAACCAAAGAGCATTTAAGGTACATCCAGTGAGTTAATAAACATGATGGAGGAGGGTTTATAAAGATATACAGACCATAATCAGTGGAAGATGAGAAATAAAGAAATAAAGCAATTTATAACAAAAAAAATAAAAATTTATTATTTTATCAAAAAAATTATAATTATTATTGTGTTGTATTGCGCTAATTGTGTATTCAGATAAATACGTTTAGGTGATTATTAAATTAGAGTGTAAACTCCGTTTTGAGTTGATCTTAATTCATTTAAGATTTGTGCCATGTCCAAGAGGGAATATGTTTTCAAAAAATTTATTATTATAAAATAATAATCTTAGTAAATAATAAAATATATGTAATATATAAAATATATATAAATATAAAGAAAATATATATATAAAAAATATTATGTCCAATAGAAAATTAATAACTTTTAATATCAAAATATTATAAATATTATATTTTCAAATAATGTATTATTCTAAAATCTATAATTTTTTGAAAATTTATTTTTAAAATAAATTACATGTAAAATTGAAAAAAAATAATATATTATTAGAATTGTTTAAATTTTGAAATAATAAAGTGAAATATATATATTAAAAAAGTTATAGATTTTAAATAAAAATTTGAATATTTATATTTTGTTTGAAAATTTAATAAAAATAAAAACTCACCACTTTTAAAATCAGCTAAAAAATTGATAATATCAGCTTCATAAAACTTATTCTTTTGTTTTTTTATTTATTTTTGATTAAAATTTTTCTAACTTTATTAACAGCACTTGTATTATTGTTAGTTTTCTTTTAAGTTAATTTTTTCTTATTACTTTGTGTAGTTTGTTTTTGGTTTATTTTATTTTTTAAATTCTAGTTTGACCATTTTATTATATATAATATTTTTTTATTCTTTTTTTATTAACACAATTTTTTATTCCTTAATACAATTTTTTTTAATTAAATTTATTTTTGATTACCTTATTTTTTTTATATTTGTTTTACTTTATTTTACTTTGTTTTATATTACTTTACTATATTTTCATTGTTTTTTTATTTGATTATTATTATTATTATAATTATTATTATTATTATTTAATATTATCATTATTTATTACTTTATTATTTTTTATTTAATTTTGTTTTACATTACTATATATATTATTATCGTTAATTACATATTTGATTTAGGTTTTTAGTTTTTATTTTATTTTATATTGTGTTATTGTGTATTTTATAACACACTTATTTTATATTATCCCTTTTTTTATGATTTTATTATATTATATTATGTTTTATAATATTAATGTTATCATTTTTTTTAATTCTAATGTTTTCTATTCTTCTAATTTTATTTTTTATTTTATTTTGCTTTATATCAGTCATTATCTACATTTCTTTTTTATTACATAATTTTATTTTTGATTTTTTCTATATTTGTTTTTATTTTAATTTTAACCTTATATCATTTATTATTTATATTTCTTTAACTTATAGTTTAATTATTTTTTATTTGTTTTAATTTGTTATATCTGTATTATTTTATTTCTGTATATTATTATTTTATTGTTTATAAATTTTACTTTTAAAATATTATGTATTAATATATTTTATATTGAATAATAATATAATATTATTATATATTTTTATTATTAATAAATATTATTATTACTACTGTAATAATATAAAATAATATAATATAAAACCTCTTTATATTATTTTTTTATATTATAAAGTTATTGATTTTTTTATTTTCATTCATTTTATATTAATTTAATTGGATAAAGCTAATAATTAATTAATTTTAATTCAATTTTAATTCAAAATTTTGTTAAATTTTCATTTTATTTTTTCGACAAATAAAATATTTGCTTTTAGTTTGCTTTTTCTATATATTATAGTATTTTGTTTTATATCATTTAACATTGTTATATTTTATTTTTATTATATTTTATTTTTTTTTTGGATTTTAATTTATATTTTATTATATGTTTACTTATTTACTTATTCTCAGACTCTAAGTATATTGTATGGTAAGAAATTGCATGACGGGTGACTCAATATATTCACTAACACGTTTTCTTATCCTTATGTTTTTTTTTATTAAGTGAAGCTTATATTTGTTGCTTTTACTATTTTAAGACATTCAATAAAAACACAATGATTTTGGTTTCTACTTTCCATAAAAAACTTTAAAATTTCTTTCTCCCTTAAACTCAAATTTCATTGTAGCCTTCTTCTTCTTGCATTTGTGTCACTGACCGTATGATCGCGAGGGGTGGCGTTCATCAAATCGTGTTGTTATCTCCTTTACGTCGTTTTTTTTCGTAAGAAAAGCTTTAATTTGTTGTTGTTACATTTGTGTCTATGTGAAACGATTTGCTTTTATTAATGCTGTTATTACAGTTTTGCCACTACTCATTATAAATTTTAATTGTTTTAATCGAAGTTGTAATTTTTATGTAATCAACGTTTTAAAATAAAGAACATTACTTTAATTATCACTCAATAATAATAATAAATAATTAGCAATAAATGAACTGTTGTGTAAAGTTAGTTTCACTTCCAATTTCATTTTCATTATTTTTAATGATATTCATATCGACACTTGGCATTACATGTTTTCACATAATAATTTAAACAGTAAAAATAAAAAATATTAACAATTTTATTTAAAATCAAATTACTTTTAATTGTAATAATTTTTAATTAATAAATAATAATGAAGCCGGCACAATTTCAAAAAGCGACGTGAACCGAACACGTGCAAAACCGAATATGTTGGAAGAAGAAAAAAAAACTCAAAACTTTTTTCTTGGAGGTGAGTTTTTGTTGTTGTTTTTTCTTTACGGTAAACTGATACGTTAAGTATTTTGGTTTCTCACTGGGTATGTTTAAAAGATTGAACGAATATATAGTGTTGATTAAGTGATTTAACATACCCACTATGTTACTAACTTAGTTGTTGCATTGCATTATTGCTTTAAGCTACCTTAATTCATTTTTTATTATTATTTTATTATTATTATTAATAAATAATAATGAACCGATAATTTAATAATTTATTAAAAATTTATTTCGATTGTATGATGATTCTTCTAATTTTTTCCAGAATATATCTGGACTTTCCAAACTTTTCTTTATGCACGTTGTTTATTTTATACACATATGTATATTATATATTATTATAAATGTGTATATTTATTTATTTATGATTTAAAACTAAAATTAATTTTAAAGTAAACTAAGAATTAGGAACTGAACTACTAGATCCTTCGTCCTTCTTCTATTTTATAATTTTCTGTTAATATTGATATAAACATGAAATATATTAAATTATTTGCATTAATTGAGCATGAGCAGAGTCTCGGTAGAGCATGAGATTCTTTTTTTTTAATATAAAACTATTCATAAAAAAATTTTAAATTAATTAGCAAAACTCTATGTAATATATACACATAATACAAACAGCACAAAAGATCAACCATGGCTATGCTCCGTTGGGAGCTGGTACCCTGTTTATGTCTATTCTACACATACTACAAAAAATCTATTCTGAAAAAAATTGAATTTTGAATAAATCTGCAACAATAGATCTATCGGTAATAGTTTGAATATGTGGTATTTAAACAGATTCAAACTTGCAGATGGTAAAAGCAGGTACACAAACTTTGTACTCTCATTTCAAAAAGTTTTGCTAGTAGTTAAATATCCAAGTGTCTTTCAAGCAGAGCTACTTATCAATGAAATATGTTACTTCTTTCTTTTTGAAAGATGGACAAGGAAAGTTCAATGACCTTAAAATACTTTGACAAATTTCATTCTGTTTAAATTCAATAAAATATAAAAGCAAATAATTTCTCAATTAATCGGGGCAACTAGTTAGTTACTCAATTAGTAACTACACTATTTTCTAATGGGTTTCAATTATAAAATATATAAAGACAACAAAAGAACTCACAGTCTATCTAAACAAGACACAAAGTCAATTATTTAAACCATACCAATATTAGTACTCTATCGTACTCTATAGTATTCTATCAAGTAGATTGTTAATAAAGTCAGGTACTAGTAGGAATATCAATCTAATAACTACTGAATAAAATATAAACGCTAAAGACAGCCTGAAAGAATATTTAACTTTACCAAATGTTCCTATTATTAGAAACATATATATGCTTTTTTATAGCACTTCATAAGTATTATTAAGGAACTTAACTATATAAGTTAATTCTGAACTATATTAAATTGTATTTCTGTATAAGTTTAATATAAGTTATAGAATTTTATTTGAAGATGGACCTGTTGAATCCAGTGATGAATCCATGGTCAGCTTAGTATCATTAATATCATTAATTAATGTCATTAATACCATCATTAATAATTTCTCAAAACTTTATTTCAATTGTATGAAGGCTCTGAAAACTTCTGACAGAATATATCTGTAGTTTCCAAATTTCTCTTATCGCATGGTTTATTCTTTAAATTTTACCCGTTGTTTGGTTCTTGGTTCCAACAGTGACCATTAGGAATTGAAGCATGTAAAATGAAAAATCTGCAATACAATCAAACAGTTTTATGCAGTTTCTAAATCAGTTTAGCTAATGCTCAGCTTAATGTAGTCTATTAAAAAATTATAAATTGTTACAGAGATCTTGCGTAGTCAATTTTGGGTGTGTTAAACAGTACTTGGTCGTCGAACAAGAGGACTGGCTCTGAGACGTGCATCCGGTCGCTCTTGGTACAAGTAGATCTTTGTGGTCTATAACAACAACAACACAACCATCATACAATCGAAACAATTTTTAATTTAATGAACAATTATATTAAGGTGAATAGTCTCTTAGTATTGAATACCTCTAAAGCTATTTCTAATAATATTTTATAATATATTAAAACAAACTACAATTAAATATGGTTTAAAAATAATTTATATGGTTAAAATTTTTAATAATTTGAAAAAAGTACTGTAAAAAAGCATATACATGTTCAAGTAAAAGCACTATTTGACTAAGTTAAATAATCTGTTCGGATGCATTTTGCATTTATATATCATTTCGAATTGATTTCTAAGATTTTACCTTATTCTTCTTTTTACCTACAGATTTCTTTTATAATATTTGCCATCTATAAAATTTTCGAGTTAGCTTGTTAGAGTCTATATTATTATTTTTCTTTATCAAGAAATTTCTTTTATTATATTGTGCAGGACTAGCATAAAAAGCAAAGGCAAGTGTAAGGATTCCTGCTTGAAGCCGGTGTTTTGACTTTGAAAGTTCCTTATATGATCTAGAATTATCTAAATATTTTCTCTACAACTAGTTGCTTAGCGATAAAATGATTTTTGACAACTCCTTTAAGAACATCCTTTTTAAATGATCGATTTCCGGTACTTTCTTGAAAGAATGTAAGAACATTCAATGTATGTAGAACTAAATTTCATTAGCTTATGTTTTGATAAAAATAATTATGTTTTGATAAGTAATAATTAATATATTATAAATTTATATTATATAAATATATATATATATATATATATATATTTTATAAATATATATATATATTTAAATATATTATATATATTATTTAAATTTATTTAAGTAAATTTTTTTATAATATATGAATCTTGTGCTCACCAATCTTGTTAAATTTAAAATTCTGTTATGTACCTAACATTAAATATTTATCTGCTATAATTTCTCCTCTGTTAACGGTTTGTGTCTATGTTATGCAGGGTTCTTACACACAGTCAACACTTCTGTTAACTACAATTCAGTTTCCTTCTACTTCTGATATGAAAATAAAGAATTAATTCAATAAAGAATTAAATAATATAAAAAAGTAAATTTGATTTTAACGTCATGTGACTATTTTACTTAATAGAAACTATTATATTTAATACGGAGGTTTCCAAAAGTAAGTAAGTAAAAAAATAAGTATAGTAAGTAAAGAATAAACAATAAAAATAATGAAGAAAAAGAAAATAGTTTAATAAAACAATATATAAATATTAAAAAGTAATAAAAATAAGTTTTTAATATTAAAAAGAATGTATTTGTGGTTAATTTAAGGCAGCAGTGCATTTTATTATTAATACCTAAATTGTTAATATTATAGATATATGTTATATATATTATACATTATAATATTAATACTATTAATACCTAACTGAACTAATATGTTCGAGAGCGTGTATTTGTAACATAACATAAATCCATTCCTGATTTTTATTCTGAATATTTTTCTGTTATTTTACTTTTTAACAGTCAAAAGAACATTTACCAATTTATATAAAAATATTTTTATTTGAACAGTCACAGAATATATGTTCATATATATTATATTTGTGTATGAAAAGAAGTTTTCATTTTAACAGAAATAGATTTTCTATGTTTGGTGTGCAATATTGAAAATATTGCTGTTAGTGTTTAACAGTAGCAAAGTATTTGTGTACATATGCATATATCTATACATGAGAAGGTAATCTGTTCTTTAACATTCGTTTTATCATCCCTTGCTGCAATACATTTCCATTTACTTATGCTTTTTAACATTCTGTAATGAAAACTTGTGCACGCACATACATATACTTGTAGGGGTTGTATGTTGCAGTCAAGTGTATTCTATAAAATGTTGTTCGATATTCCCCTTTCTACAAGTCAGTTATGCTGTTAGGTTTTAACAGTCTCTTGCTAGGCAGTATACACAAACACATACCTACATGTACAGTAATACAATCTGTGATGTTTCTGTTAATAAAATATTGTGTTATTTTAAAATATTTAAATGTTTTGTGTTGATTAATTTTTTTAAATATTTATGTATTTTTTTATTTATTTATTTACTTTTTATTAATTTTTATTAATTGTGAAAAATAAAGCTTTCTAGGAATATGTGTGTGAATAAAATATATGTGTGAAAAATTGCTTTTATGTTATAAAAATCGAATGTTATTACAATACTAAATTCAATATCGATATTATTTGAATTTAATTTAATTCAAAAATATTTGAATTCAAAATCAATAGTTTTCTGATCAATTAATACTTTTGTAGTAACTGCATAACTTTGTAGTGGATTTACAACATGAAAGGTACGAAGACGACTAAACAGACACATACCTTTTTGTGTAATCACTTTGGGTGGTGTTGAATGACACTTGTTCGTCGAAACTGAAGAGTAGCTCCGGGATATAGACTCAGCTGTTGTTGGAAACGAGTGATTTTCTTTCTAAACAAGAGGTGGTCTAGATCAACTAACATCAATTACTCAAACCAGAACTATTTTGTACACTATCAAGGGGACAAATTGTGTAATAAGGGGTATTTAAAAAAATGTAGTAGTTGGAATCCCATTTTAGAAACTACTTAGTTAAACATGAGACGCTGGAGCTAAGTTTTTAAAGATTTTTCAACCCAACCAAAACAACTAAACTTCTATAATAAAATCTAAACAGTAGACACTATATATTGGGTGAATCTTCCTCGAAGTAAGGTTGTTAGAATGAATCCGTATTGGTTCGTTGTATTTTCTATATATATTTTTATCTTCCACCGGGGGTATCTTATGGTTATGATAGATTTGGACGTTAAGTATATAACTACTATGCAGCGTTTAGCATTTCTTGTGGAATCTTAGACTGAAATTTTTGAAGAATTTTGTTGTAGGATATTGAGACTGGGTTGCATAGCTTTACTGAGTTAATTTTAAAAATTTATAATATATTTCTAAATTTAATTAAATTTGTAATTTATTTAAAGGACTAAATGTTAAAAGTTATTTTAAAAAAAAGGAAAAAATAAATGTTAATCACAGCATCATTAGCTCTGGAAAAACAGCTGATTTCTGTAAATAATAATTTACATGGACGAGAGAGAGAGCTATTAACGCTACTAACACTATACGTTACTACTTATTTAACAGAGTTAGTGCATTACACTTATTTACATTAAATTAACATTTTTTGATATTGTGAATTATTTTTATTCTATTATATATATTTAATTTTGTTATTATATTCTATTTTATTATTATATTTCTTTATGTTTTAAATTTAATGTACTGCTGAAATATATAAAAATTTCTTTTACATACATTATACGCACTGTAAACCCAACATAACCGACAGCTTACATGCATGTGTGTGTAAGTGCAAATACGATATGCGCTCAGCCCAAAAAACTACATATACTACAAAATTACTCCATGTAATTTACATCAAAAAAACATTTTTGCACGAAAGCATGAAATTGTGCTGGAGAGCATAAAACCAAATACTCTCGTCTTACACTGACTTCGACAGCGAAAAGTAACGACAGCAGAACGACAGAAAATACCGACGCCCTCTGTTGACTGTCGTTTACATTTCGTTACTTTGCATTGCTGTTATCAGTATGTTCGCCACTTTCGGATGCTGTAAGGCATTCGTGCAAATGTTATCAATTATTGGCATACAATTTGAGTGTATCTTTAAATCTTTCAGTGAGAGTTTGCGATCCCGCGGGTACGGTCGAAGCTTTCGGGATTTACGCGGTTCTTGTGCTTAAATAAATACTTAAGTGTAACGGTATTTTGTGTAAAATAATACCAACAAAAAAAAAATACAAATTTGCAAATTAAATTAATTAAAAAAAAAAATTAAATACTACTAGAAAAATAAACAATAATTTTTAATGTAATATTAAAAAAATATCTACTATATATATTATATTGTAACGACCGGTGCGTATACGAGTTCCATTCGTGAGCTCAGCAGTGGCTGCTGGTGTGAGTTACTCCAATGTGTTGACCAAATCCATTTCTGTTTACTTCGTTGCCAAATTGTAAGATTTTTTTTTCTTTAAATTGTGATACAAAAAAAAAACAAAAAAAAAAACAGAAACAGAATAAAACATTAATTTAATTGAAATTTATGATTAAATCTGAAATGCGTTCCTTCGCGTGATTAGAGCGAATGAAATTGAAATTATGAAATTACACTGAAGTGCACTTGTGGCTAAACTTTAAAGCAAATAATTCGAGAAAAACAAACAAATTTGATTTTGTCAAAATTTGACAAAAAACAAAAACAAAAAGTAAAGCATATTACAAAAAAAAAACAAATCAAATACTCAATAAAAAAATCATTTTTCTAAGTGAACTTGACTCTGTGCAATTGTATTCTGCGTGGCTTTAGTGAATCCATTTCGGCCCCATTCATTAAAAATTCGCGTGTTTCGGACTGACACAACATAGAATCACTTTAAACCCATTAATGCAATCATTGCCGCGATTTCAATTCTCAATTCCTCTATAAATCCGCTGCAGAAGCGGCGCTCTACCTTGCCATGCCCTGCCCCACTTTTACGGATTCATGTGCGGCCTTTGTGGTCAGCACATGACAATCGTCGGCTTCATAAATGAGTTGCTTATCAAATTGTTTATTTTTTTTTCTCCCCCTTTTTTTGTTTTTGTTTTTGGTTTTGTTTTTTTTTTAAGTTTTTGACATGCCAAACGCGTAACGCTGGCTGTGCCTCTCAAATGAATTTAAAAAGCGTGAACAAGTGCGCCAATGTTTGTCTGTATGTAAGTGTGTGTGTGTGTGTGTGTGTCTTGTGTGGAATTTATGTGCTTTTATATGTTTGTATATGTTTCCGTCTCCTATTTAATGTACGACGAACGGCGGCAGTGGCAGTGGCGGTGTCAATGCAAAAAAATTTTCATACATTTTCATTGCTTTAATATGCTTTCATGTGTACTTCGTCCGCAATCTGTGCAATTGACATCAGCAACGAAATTTTGCCAAATGCAAAGTCAAAAAAGCAACAAAAACAACGAAAAAAAAGACGAAAAAAAATAATGTAAAAATGTTGTCGAAAAATTAACATAAATGAAATTATTTCAAAGATTTTGAACAGTGTTCTGTTCTTCTATGGATACGAGAGCCGTAGTACTTGATATTTTTTTTTATTTCAAATGTGTGGTGAGAAAAGTTGTGGGTTAGACGAAAATATAAAAATTTCACTTTTTTTTTTTCATTTTTCTCCATGAAAGATGACACTACTTCAAGCAAATAACTTTTATTAGAAAAAAACTGTAAAAACAATCTGCTTTTATAAAAATATCATCATATACGACGAGTATAACTACATATGTATGTATGTCTGTATGTATGTAGATTAAAGTGTAACGAACATGGATGGTTTTTCTTATTCAACTGTAATTTTTAGTGGAGAATTTTGATGTCCTTATGATTTTTTCACTTACACTATAAAGATACATGTTTTGTTATATATCGATTGCAAGTAAAATAATAGCATATTTGCTTTTTATTTTGACTTTTTTTGAATTTTTTTTTTATAAAATTTTTTGAATTTATTTATCGACCTGTTTTTTTTATAATGATTTTTATTTATTTTTTAATCCTATAGGTCACTTTTTGTTAAATAATTCAACGTTTAATATTTTTTATTATATTCTATTGCAAAGTGCAATATATGGTAGACGACGGAATCAAGAGGATGACGTAGATGTAGTTTTAGTAATATTAATTTATGTTAGATCGTGATCCTGATGATGACTCTCAAGGAGAGTCGAAATATAGAATATAATAAAAAAAAATTAAACTATTTAACAAAAAGTGACCTATCGCCGGATTAAAAAAATATATAAAACCATTTTTTTTTAGATAAAAATATCATGAATATTTTTATAGCACTTTATTTAAATAAAAAATAAAGAAATAATTTTTTTTTTGATGTTAAAATGCTAATAGCAATTTACTTTTAGTATATTTTTTATAATTATACTTATAGTACTTTATCATTTGAATAAAAAATTCAATTTTTGTTGTTGTAGTTCACTACTTTTCAAAACCTCTCACATAAAATTTTAGAAATTGATTTCTTTTATAGCAATTTACTTTTTGTATATTTTTAAATTATACTTATAGGAATTTATTATTTGAATAAAAAAATTGGAAATATTTTTTTTTTAAATTAAATTGCTTATACCAATTTAATTTTTATAGAAAAATGTATAAGTATTTTTTTTTCTTGAGGTAAAAGTGGTACTTTCATAGCAATTCATTATCAGTAAAAAATATTAGAGGTTTTGAACAGTAGTGAAGTACAACAGCAATTTAATATTTGTTGATATTATTTTTATGTCATTAAATATATAATTTTTATACATATTTTTTATACATATATTTTATATGTAATATAATATATTGTATATTTTTATATCATTTTAATTAATTGATTTTTTGACTAACCATACATATATTTTGAGTACTGTCAAATACCCATTATCAGTGGTTTTTGGAGTTATTTCTTTATTATTTAATTATTCGTAAATAATTTTTTGAAACTGCAAGTACCGATGATTGAACTCATACCCTGCTAAAATCAAAGCTTAGAGTCAGTGTTAGTGTTATAGGTCCACCTACAGCACTTTATATTTTTAAAAAAATATGCAAACTTTATTTTTTTTTAATATATACTTGTACCAATTTATAACAATTAAATAATTTATACAAATATTTTTGTATTTAGTAAAAATACTATAGCAACTTTTTATTTTTATTTGTAAAAAAAATTAAATTTAAATTAAAGAAATCAATATTAAATTTAAATTTAAAAAGATACTTATTACATCAACAATAATTTTCAAAAATGTTTATTTAAACAAATATTTTATTTACATAAGCAATGTAATTAAATGGATGTTAACTTAGCTCTTCATAGAAAATATTATTAATTTATGGTTACGTATAATATACAAAAAAGTTTTATCTAAAAATATATTAGATATCTGGGTAATAAAAATATCATTAGATAACACCTAAACAAATCAATTAAATATTTTATAAATAAATCTAAATAATTTATTTCTGGTTAAAAATATTTTAGAAAATAATTATTTCATATACATTATATTTATTAATTTTATTTAATTAAATCTATTATTATTAAATTTATTATTATTAAATCTATTATTATTAAGTTTTTTATTTATTTATTTATTTTTATTTATTTATTTTTATTTATTATCATTTACTTAATTATTGATTATTTTAATCATTATTTTTATTTTAATTAAACATACGTTAGTTTTGTTTAATAATAAATTTTATTTAAATTTGTTAATAACTCCAATATTTCGACCCTCTTCAATGGTAATCTTCTAGGACTAAATTATAAGATTATTGGTTAATTTAACTCTATAAGATGATCATCGATGAGCATCGAAATATTGAATTTAATAATTATTTTAAATATAATTTTTAAATTAAATTAAATTGATTTTTTCGAACAGTAGTGAACTACAACAACAAAAATTATATTTTTTATATTATTTTAATTAATTGAATTTTATGGCTGACGATACAGTTGTTTCGAGTATTGCTAAATACCCATCATCAGTGGTCTTGGAAATAATTTTTGTATTTAATTATTCGTAAATAATTATTTTTGAGACTGCAAGTACCAGGAATCGAACTCGGGTTCTGCCAAATGTGAAGCTCAGAATCAGCGCACGTTAACCAAATGATCCAAAGCCGTACTTGACGTGTTATGTTCGCATATTTCTCTGGAGTTTGGATACTTTTGCTATGAAAGTTTTTATTATTAAATTTAATTATTAATAAATTAAATTGAAATTTCATAGTTCGATTATATGAACGTGACTTTTTTTAATAAATAAAAATTATCCTAATACCTTGTCAAAAATTATTAAAATAAAAATGTAGAAAAGTTTGTATGTTTGATTTTTTACAATTTTAATTAAAATTAGGATACACCTAATTTCCATATAAGATTTGGAACTCCTCTAGGAAAAATAGTCGGACTTTCGCTTAAATAGTTAAATAATTTTTATTTATTTACGTTCAGTTATAGTACAAATGGTTTTTGTGCTCATACCATTGTACTATACTAGAAATCTAAATATTTAACAATTTCTATTGTATTCTATTCTCTTTTCTATTTTTTTCTATTATTTTGTTCTACTGTATTCTTTTAAATTGATCATGGTACTCTACTAGGAATCTAAATGCTTATTAATTTTTATTCTATTCTGTTCTTTCTTTTCTATTTCATTCTATTCTATTTTATTATTTCACTCTATTCTTTTAAATTGATCAAAGTACTTTACTAGGAATTTAAATGTTTATCATTTTTTATTCTATTCCATTCGAGTATGTTTTATTCTATTCTGCTCTGTTTTATTCTATTCTGTTCTTTCCTTTTCTATTCCATTCTATTCTATTTTATTATTTCACTCTATTCTTTTAAATTGATCAAAGTACTTTACTAGGAATCTAAATGCTTATCATTTTTTATTCTATTCCATTCGATTATGTTCTATTCTATTCTGCTCTGTTCTACTCTATTGTTTTGCTCTATTTTATTTTATTTTACATTGATCAAGGTACCGTACTAAAACTATTCTTTATTAAACCAAATTTTGCTGCTATTCTAAATTGTTTTAACTAAGTTATTAATTTTTTTCTGGTTCATTAATAAGAAATTTATGTGATATATATTTTAAATTCGCTCTTAAGTTTTTTGTTTATTTTTTTTTGCTAAAAATTATATTTTAAATAATTAAGAAACAATTATGGCATGACTTTTTAAAGAGTTTGAAGTATTTTATAAAGGTTATTTATTCAATTCGTTTATTTTGCTTTAAATATTTTGTAATCTTTACTCAGCACATTGTAAAATGTATTATAAAGGTATAATGGATATTAAAATAAAAAACTTTTTTCCAAAATACAAATACTATTTAAGACATAATAAAATATTAATAATTCCTAAAACAACAATAAAGTTTAAATTTAATAATAAATATTTACATAGACCACTACAATTTCTTTCATAGCCTAAAACTATATAGTTGCAAGAAGGACCTTTATTAAATTTACCAAATATTAGAAAATAAATTAAGAATAATTTACAAGCATAAACTTTGAAGAAAAGTTTTTTATTTAAATTTTAACAAAATATTCAAAAGATTTTCATTATGTACTTTTGTAATAAATGAAAAATTCTTGTAACAAAAATTTTATTGTTTGAATTAATAAATTTATCTCTTAGTTTCGTAAATTGAAATTAAAATTATAGCAAACAAAGTATTTCTATTTGGATTTAATAAACCTCTAAAACTCTAAGATGCAAAGATGCTATTTGCTTAAAAATATTTTTCCAAGCTGTAATATATTGTCTAAAATTAATTTTTTTTACGAAATCTCTTACAATAACTTAGCCCTTAGTTTTGTCATTCTAGAATAAAATTCTTTGGAGCTACTAGTTTTGTTAGGTAGAACTTCTTTCTCAATGTTAGAATAAACTATCTTTTAGAGTTTGTTTATGGCAGACACATCTCAAGCAGTGTGTATTTCAGGTATCGCTAAGAACCCTTTCGGTGTTTCGGTGTTTAAAGATCATAATTAAATACCATATAATAAAATCAAATTCATAAAAAATTTTGTCTATCCATTCATTTTTGATTTTCAAATATTTATTGTAATAAATACTTATTTATATCAAATTAAAAAGATTAAGTCCATATAAGTTAATTTCTTCATATCACGTCGTCTTTAATAAATAATACAATTTAAAAAATTGATTTTTGCTTCATCAAAAAAAAAGTAAATAAATAAAAAATAAAAACAAAAAGGACAAAAAGCTGATAAGATATACTAGTACAAGGATACTGTCATAAATAAATTTATTTTTTAATCGAAAAAAAAAAGAGATATACTTTTTAATCACATCGAAAAAACATATATGAAAATTGAAAAAGTTGCAGTGGACAAGGATAAAATAACATAAAAAAATGTCACTAACATTTATAAAAGTTGTATAAAAATAAAAATATAAAAAATATGTCCTTGTGTTAAAATCATGTTTGCTTAGCCAACCCCACAGTCAACAAACATAGTAGACGATAATATCGAAAAAATTCTGCACGTATCCTCACAAGACGATAAATCATATATTTAGAAACAAGAGTGAAATTAATAAAAAAAAAAATATATATATTAAAAAACATTTTCACCAGTGAAAGCCCCAGTGTAAATGTTTGTGTATCTTGTAATTACACTAATGTTGACCTTAAGGATATCCCTAAGACTTATTAATGTTACGGTTAGACATTTTTATGGTTTTTTATTTTTTTAAGTATAATATAATTCAATTTAATTTAACTTGATTTATTTTAAGTTCAAGAAAATTTAAATAAATGATATCCTATTATGTATTCACATCCTCGTTTAACTTCAAATTTCTATAACATATATTACTACAGCTACGGTTAAATAAAATCAAATCATTGTGTAACGATAATATAAAATTTAATCGGTAATTAAATACTACTAAAGATTTATTTTATATTCTCAACTGAAAATAAAATATAAAAGCGCTTCAAGAGAATTAACTACTGCTTGCTAACAGCACTATTTTCATTTTAAACCTACCGGAAAAATTATCTAATCATAGAACTTATATACTATTGAAGTTTTTATTATTACATTACATTATATTATTGGTTTTTTTTTTCTTCAATTGGAAAATATGAATTTTTATTTTATTTTCATAAATATTTTGTGAGTTTTGAACTCAAAATATGCTATCTTGAGGTTAGAAATTTGTATGTATGGTATGTATGTTTGTGAGTGTATAAATTCTTTATTTTTCAGTGCACGTTAATCTAAAAGTATATAACATATATATCAAATAAATATATATGAATTTTAATAATTAAGAAGCAATACTGACAAAGTGTCGTTAATCAACTGAAAGTATTGTATATATCATTGCTATATCACAGCATATATTATTACTTGGAGTTTTACTTATATATCTGATATTTTTACTGTATTTAACACCAGTACTATATCTCCAGGGAATATAAGAGCTTGATAGTATATCGACGTTATTTTTCAATTTTTTTTCATTTTTAATGTTCAGCTATTGACTTTTATTCTTATAGTGTTCATCAACTCAAAGCAAACTGATAGGACTCCATGTGTCCATTTTCAATTTTAGTCTTGTTTGGTATTATGGTTTTTTAGATGTCTATCCATCTATTATAAATACTTTTTCTATTAGTATATTTTTTCTTACTTTTTCCTTTATTTTTCTTTTCTTCTATCTATCTATTATTCTGTTTTTTTTTATCATTGAATCTTCTTTCTGTGCAACTGCTATTTGGTATTATAATGTTTTAGGTACATCTGCATTCATTCTAAATACTTAGTATACTTGTATGTCGACTTAATGACTATTTCTATCCTCGAACTCTATTCAATTTCTGTAGTACTTTAAACACACCTCCATTCTTTTAAAATACTTGTCCTAAAGATATATCCCCTCTCTGTTCGACGCCTATTTGGTACTCTAGTGTTTTAGAGATTTCTTCATCCATCCTATGTACTTGTTCTACTTTTACATCAACTTAATCTGTGGTTATATTTAAAAATCAACTTCTATTTCGACTTCTATTTTGTACTATAGTGTTTCGAATATCTATCCATCCATCTTTACTACTTGTTCTATTTATATGTCGACATAATTCTTCTCACTATTCTAGAACCCTCTACCTGTTCGATTGTTGTTTGGTATAGTAGTGTTTCAAAATTTCTACATTCATTTTAAATACTTGTTCTATTTTTATTTCAACTTAAGTTCTCTCGATATTTTCAAAGTAAATTTTTCTTCGACTTCTGTTTTGTACTATAGTGTTTTGAATATCTTTTGTACTTGTTCTATTTGTATGTTGCCTCAATGATTCTTACTATCGCAGAACCCCCTTCCTGTTAGGTATTGTAGTATGCTGGATACAACTCCATTCATATTTAATACTTGTTCTGTTTCTAAGTCGATTTAATAATTCTTACTATCCTTTAACCTCTTTCCTTATTTCTTTCCTCTTTCCTTTCCTTGTTTTGTTAGGTTTTGGATATCTCTTCTTGATATATGTACTACTTGTATATCGATTTAATGGATATTTCTTCATTGATATTTGTTCAATTTGTATATCGACTTAATGAATATCTTTTAGCCTTTCTTGTTCTTCTTGTATATCGACTTAATGGATATCTTTTCATTGATATCTATTCTACTTGTATATCAACTTAATGGATATCTCTTCATTGATATTTAATGGATATAATGGATATCTCTTACATGTTCTACTTTTGTGCCAACTTAATGGATATCTCTTCATTGATATTTGTTTAATTTGTATACCGACTTAATGAATATCTCTTCATTGATATTTGTTCAATTTGTATATCGACTTAATAGGTATTTATTTCTTTATTCATACTTCTGCTTGTGTATCGAAACCCTCCTATTGAACGCCTGTTTGGGGTATAACAGTGTTTTTTAGTGTTTGGAATATCTATTTATTAATATTTATTCTACTTGTGTTTCTAATTTTTAGGTTTATAAAACCTAGTTAAGGACTTCAGATTCTTATCTGAAGGCATCTATTTCTTCATACTTCTTCTGCTTATGTATTGACTTAAAAACTCTTAATTTTTTCGAAACCTTCCAGTTGGACTCCTGTTTGGGGTATAACATTGTTTTGTAATGTGTGGGATATCTATCCATTCTTATTTGTTTTACTGGTATATTCTGTAACTTATCAATTTCTTATTTTTAGATACATAAAATCCAGACTTTAGACTCTTAATAAGAATTATATATTTAGATCTAAGATCTAATATATTTTGCATTATAGAATTAACAAATTCTTATTGTTATTATTATTATCTTATAATTTTTCGATTACTTATTTTATTTTATATATATATATAAATTTTTTTTATAATTTTTTAATATGAATTTTCTTTTTGAACAAATTTTGAATCATATTTCCGTTACATTACTTCAAATAAATTCTCGTAATCAAAAACTTTTAAGGCATTCGGCATATTTTCGTGGGATAAGCCAAACTTTATGGCTGCTTAGGCAATATTTCCAAAGAATTTATACCTTTTCCGAAAGGAATCATAATGTCGCGTGGAACGTGTGACGGTACTAATAATAAATAACGTATTTGTCACGTGCTAAAATAGCAACAAAACGTAAACAAACGTGTGCGAAATATTTAATTTTTATACAATTTTTTCTTTTCAGTTCCCATATACATATATAGAGGTATAAAAGTATAATATTTCTTATAAAAATGTATTGTGCATTACACAAAAAACGCTCCGGCAGCTACGTAAATAAATCATAACCAATGTTAAATCGTCATAAAAAACGAAGGTTACAACAATTGCCATAAAATAAAAGGCAAAATGAATCTCACAAATACTAAAATCTGAAAAGTAAAATACAGAAAAACGGAAATAAAATAAAATAAAAAAAAAACAGAAAAACAGGAAAAAAAATTATATAAAACAAATTTTTACATCGATACTCATTGGTTCATTGGCACAGTCAATAAAATTCTACTCTTTTGCACTTTCGATTTGTGCTCAATTTGAATTGTGAAAATGATTTAAAAATATTAAAATTTGAATTTGTTCTTTCTTTTATTTATTATACGATAAATAAATAAAAAATTAATATTTGTGCAAAAACAACACAGAAAAAAACAAAAACAAAAGATATATAAAAATAATAAAAATGTCAACTTTCGTGTGCCATAAATAACAAATTTTAAATAAAAAATCGAATATATAAATAAACCGAAATAAAAAAGAAAAACTGCTAATAATATTATAATATAAAAATAAAATAAAATTTAATATTTATAGAAATAAAAATTTATAAAATAAAAAACAAGAATAAAAGTGACTAAAATGTGAAAAGAATTTTGCATAAATTTAGATTTTCCTAAAAGTGTTTAGAAGGGAAAAACAAAAAATAGAATCTTTTTTCTCAAAACCGCAACAACATTTCAAATGCTTGAGAACAGCAAACTTTTCAACAAAAAATAATCAAATACGCTTTATGCCGTGCTGGAGTATCCTTCACAAAACGTCATAAACATCCTAAAACACCAACATGTCCTCACTGAAATCTACAAATCTATGGATCTTAATGTTTCTATTCTACATCTTTGGCCGGTGCACGAATTCCACACGTATACGTGTCAGTCCGTCGACAATGACGCGGAACATCGAAGAGGAAAACGGTAAGTAAATCTTTTGTTTTCATCAATACCCGAACAGGCACATAACAGGATTGTATGGAATCCCATACGTCTTATGCCATACAATACATTTAAGTATATTGTTTGAGAATATGCATGTATCTCAAAATGTATCTGAAAACAATAATATTATTCTATTTTTAACTTTTATTTTCTGCAATATAATATCTAAATTTATGACCATGTTCTTCGGTTCATGCATTTATGCGACCGACCGAGACCGTGTGTGTAGGTTATTAAATATTTACGTAAACACAGGCATATTTATATATACATATTTAAAACATACATTTACATCTCTTAATATTCTTTTGTCTACAAAATCATGCATTATTGAATTGTTGAGTAGATCATAATAATAAAATTATAATAACACGTAACTTCTAAATGTGTTGAGGAGAATATTTGGATTCAGATGTCTGCCTGATTTCATCCTCTTAAATGTTGAGTAGTCAGAATATGAGTGTGAATTGAAGAGAATTACCTTTTATATTAATTAAGATTTATTTATGAATTTATTGACATTATTTGTATTATTTAATTCATTTTACAAAGAATTAAAAACAATATAATTTTTGAATGGATTATGATATGAATTAAGATGTACAGTAGACAAGAATCTCTATTATTATTATTTATTAATTTAAATTTAATTATTTGAATCCACAAATTTTTTAAACCATTCAGAAGAATTTTATTTTAAATAGAAAAATAGAATAAATAGAAAAAGGGTTAATGGTAAGAAAATTAAAATCAAAAAATTATTTTCAGAATACTAACACTATAAAACTAGTTCACTTAACAATTTTTTTTAAAAATTTGATGAATATTACTCCGATAGTTTCTGAGAACATTAAGTAAAATATCTGTTTAATTAACACATGTATATATATATAATATATTCGTGTATACATAAATACATTTATACATATATATTTAATTTGTATAATACATAATATATAATAGTATATAATTTATTTGTATATATACATGTATATATATATATGTAGAAAATTATTTATTAATATAGAAAATTATTTATTAATGTTGATGAGGTTGGTTTCACACAGGTTACAAATTTATAATTATAATTTATAATAATTTATATTTTTGAATGAAACATTAGATAAAATTTAAATTTTAAAAAATAAATGATCCTTACCGATTTATCCATTCCGAAATTTTGTAGTCAAAATTAATATATATTTATTAATTAATTAAATATTTATATTAATATAGATATTTATTAATCTAACCTAGTATAGTCTGCAATATAAAATAATTAAAAATTAATTAATATAAATAAATTAATAAAAATTATATAAAAAATTGTGGGTAAGGATTATTTTTATGGATTATAAATATTTTATTTAATTTATATATTATTACTTAATTTTATATTATTATGAAATAAAATAAATTAATAAATCCAAATTTTGTAAATGTGTATAAAGGAACAAAAATGTCGGTAAGGGAATTAATTTTTATGATATAAATATCTATTTAATTATAGTATTATTAATTAATTTTATTATTTATTAGCCAATAAGATAATAAATTTATAATAAATAAAAATTTTTGTAAATATTATAAAGGCAATAGCAGCTTAACGTTCACGTACATCAGCTTGAGTCGACGACCTTCCTTCCTCCGCCAACTCAAGTATCCAACTGACCATCCTGCAATGCAAACTAGTTTGAGAAGATTTTGGCTGTTACAGAGAAATATATATTATATAGAATATATAATAATAGTATAAGATATATAATATTATATATAACAGTAAAAAATTCTTATCATATTTAATAGATATTAATCATTTTATATATACTATCAGCTAATTAAGTATTGTAAATATAAAAATATTAATTAACTCAATGTTCAGCTATTATTTTATATAACGCATTATAAATTATAATTCATTAAGCCCTTGTTGTTAAGTACGAAGTACACTTAATTTTATTTTAAATTATAAAAAGCTTAAAATAATTCTATGCTAGCAAAATCATAATCAAACTAATTGTAACATTGATCTAACTCATCATTTTGGAATAATCACTCATACGCCATGTAGAACATAAAATAAATAAAATTCACACGAAGCAAAAATTAAATTTCAATTAAAATAGCCGGTAGCTATTTTTTATGTTTCATTGATTTGAGAAGGAATTGTAGTGTAAATAATAATTATTTTATTTATACCATTATAAATACTTAACACATTTTATTCATTTGTACAAATTACTCATACTCATATATCTCAAATTTCAATTTTATTGCAATTAAAATAGCTGTGAGGCACAAAAAAAGTAAAATAATTTCAAAAAAATAATTTTTAGAAACATTTCTGTATATGTTTTATATATAAACTTATAATGCTAACTCTTGTTTTTGCAAGTAATTAGTATTATATTTTAATATAAAAAAAACCGAAAAATATATTTAATTTCTTTTTAAGTGATTTTGTTAAAATTTTTCAATTGCATTAAAATGCAATCGAAATTTTTTTATAATTTTCAAACTTAGTTAATAAAAAAAATTTGTTTTTTTTTATGGAAAATAAAAAAAGTGTACATTCCACAACTTCTGTTTAATTATTAGTTGTAAAATAATACTTATTAATTAGTGGAATATCATAAAAAAATTTGAAATGTCACTACAGCCAAATTAAAATGAATAAATATTTTTAAATGTGGTTGGGAAAACACTTATTTTTTTTTTCTTTTATTTATTTTTGTATTTATTTACTTTAACTATTTATTTATTTTTTAATGTGATTATTTTTCATATAAAATAAGCATATCACATCACTCAACAAGTCTCTGGTCTAAAACATTTGGATCAACATTATTAACAACTGGATTTAGTTTGAGGCGATTCATATCCTTTAAGCGATACATGTTAGCATTTCATTCCAATAATTAGTTTAAAGGGTGCAGAGATTTCGGTAACCGCAGTTCTGTAATATCCGTATGTTAATCAAACATTATTTACTGATGTGAAAAAATACTATTTAAAACAGATGGACGTGATGAGCGTTACAAACATTCTAAACCAGGCAAATTAACTATGGTTCTTAAATGTATTTTATGCTGAATTTAAATGCGGTTTCACAAACACTGATGATGCCTAAAATCGGCAGTTATTTCAGAAAATAATGCAAAAAATCTACAAATTGATTTTTTAAGACTGAAAAATTAACTTGCATGAGATATCTGACACCATAAAGATATCAGAACGTAGTTTGTTTATAGTTTTTATGAAAATTTGATTTGAAAGTGACCACCACGTTTATACAATAATTCATATGTCGATGAAAATAATATTTTGGTTAAATATTAATATTATTATATTAAAAAAAGGTAGTGCACTACTGTGCCCTTAGTCGAATTAATGAGTTTCTGCAAGTCCGATGTCTTTAATGAAAGTCAATATTGACCCTATCTTGCCTAGTTTTGCATCCTTATAATCCATAAAATACCCTCGTAGATGTTTCTTCCGCTTTTGAATCAGTGCTGGACACTCCCCAAGCATGTGGTATGCGATTTCTCTCTCTTCTCTACAGTATCTGCAGTCTGAGTTGGATTAAATTCCTAATTTCCTAAATTCCTATTGAATATACAGTGACCGGTCAATTATTCCGTAATAATTATTAAATTTTTCTTTGATTTTTTCATGCAATCTTTGAATCGTTTTAGGTTGTAAGTCTCTAAAAGCATTTTCGATTGCGATAGTCTTGGTAGCCTTTCCCAATAGGAATCCTCTGCTCCGTTCATAAAAATGGATAGACTTCCTTTGCCTAGACTATAGGAAGGTTCTGTATTAATCATTACTGAAGCCGCGTCTAGTCAGCGCGTGATTACGCAGAAAAGATATGACTTCCCTCAATAGGTAAAGGTAAACGAACCTGACAGTTCTATAAACTTGGATAAGTCCCTAAATTTGCAAGATGACAGCTCGGTAAGTTCGGTAACAAAAATTGCCCCAAAGATTTTAGTTCTTTTTTTAGCTAAGGATAGACATTGATATATGAGTTGAAACATGGTTTCTCCTTATCCTCACAGTCACGACCTTGACATAAGTCATTATAAGGTAGATTCGGTTTTGTAAAATGTCTTCCCATTACGCAGTGACCTATCAGCACCGATATTGTAGTACTGAACAGGTTACGATCTAGTTGAAGGAGAAGACTGGTGCGTTTTTTGTTTTTTATTTTTTATTCAATTTAAACCAGGTATATTTAGAGATCTGACAGAAGGGTTCGTCAACCCAATCTTGCTTGGCAAGGCTCAGATTTTTTTGTTTGATTGATAGTTTAGCTGTTGCAAGTGAAACCCCATTATCTGTGAAGTATATATCAGACAGCAGAGTACAAGCTCATTCGCCTTATAATTGCCCGGGATGTTCTTGTGCCAAAGACACCATGTGAGTTAAAATCTGACACGTCTAACTAGCTCATTAAGGTATGCCCAGCACTCTCGAGTTGTTAGAGATTGTGACAGTTAAGCCTATTAGGGTTTAAATGGTAGTTTGGCTGTTCAAAAAGATTACGATATTTGCATTTAGTTGACTTTTGCACATGTAACAGCGTAGTGGATTGCCATTTAATGCAGTGGGTTAAAATACATACGAAAAATATATTAGTATTAAATATACTTTTTAACACAAAATAGTATTATTAATTGAAAATTTTGAAAGGTTTGGGAACTATGTCACCACCATTCTTTGAAGATTATCACGACAAACCCACTTTAGTTCTATAAGCGCGTGGCAGTTAAAAGTCCCATTATGTACCTTGAAGAAATATTGCCTTTTTCCATTATAACTGAATAAGTAGTTAATAAGTACTAAAGTCTGAGTCTGGCCAGGTCATCCTAGTGACACAGAATATGTTCCGCTGTTTTCTCTACTTCGCGACGAAATCTGCAGCTATCGTCACTTGTAATACCTAGATTTGATCGAAAAAAAATTATATATAGTACGAGAATGAAAATATTTAGGAAATGGAAAAAAATTTTAACCTAAATATTTATTAATTTGTTTTATCGTTAAGTAAACTTTCGGTCCAAGTGGTTATAAACTATTTTTAATTTATTTACGTCAACCTATTTTCTTTTTAATTAAATAATTTCCTTTAGCTGCAGTTTATTTACTGCGATGTCAGTCGCGGCTATAATTAAAAGCGCGCTTAAAATCAATTTTCCTTTTAGAGGTCCATGCCATTCCTTTTTTCCGTGCTTAATTGAGAAAACAGAAGCTGCATAAAGCAAACACAAGTTAAATTAAAAATTCTTGGCGCTTGACTTTCAGTTAATGAAGTAGTTTAGCCGCAAATGATTAAACCAAAGCATAATTAATATAAAATATTAAAGTTTGCATTCTCAAAAGCAGCAAATATTCAGACAAATTAATTGGCGGTTGCTACCAAAAAACCATTGAAACTTTTAACAATTTCGTTAAATGGCCGAAAGCGCTTAATAGTCATGAAAAAGTTTTCTCCAATTCGGGACCTTAAGTGAAAACTTAAAAAGGATCAAAAGGGAAGAAAGTGTATGTTATAAATAATAAATATAAAATAAATAAGTAGAAAAAGTTCAGCATCAAGGCAGCTGGATAACTTGGCTAAGTAACTTAAACCGCATATAGTCCATCATGAAACCGAGCACACTTTAAGTGTGAAGAACTACGCAGAGCAAATATGGCAAGTTTCTTCGAGTGAAGAAAAGTGGAAAAGTACAGTGAGTAACAGAAGAACCGATGAAAGCAGAAAGCAGTCCCGATACTCCTATCACAAAACACCATAAAAAACAATAAAAAAATTATTGATAAATGGTAAAAGTGTGCGTTGAAACTTTGTTTAAGTGCGCTTTCAGCCACTCACCAGCTCGGGCCAGCCAAATAGATTGATTGATTTTTATTTCTTTTTTGATTATTTTTTTTTTTTTTGAAAATTTATAGATTTTCTAAAACTTATTTGGTTATTCTACTTTATTTTTTTTCACTACTTTAGTAAATGTAAGTGCAAATCACCGTTAAGTGGAGAACGAAAAATCGCTGGAAAAAGTGTCATAAATTAAAGAGAAAGCAGCATGCATCTCTGAATCCTTAAGGATTGCACGAAGCGAAAAGTTTGAGATGCAAAATTTGTTGCAAAATTTCTTGCAAAATTTACCATGAAATCAAACAGCGTAAACATGCATAAATTTAAGAAAATTTGGAAAATTGGAAAATGCCACCAAAAATAAAGCGAACTCATAGTGTCTGCAGTAGAAGTTCAGTAGAAGCTTTTATATCTAAGTTGCTGGTAAAATATATTTTCTTCTGTATTATTGCAAACGTTGCAAAAAACTTTTCTTCACTGAAGTTTTGAACTTGAGACCAAAATTTTTAAATTTTATACGTATCTTCCACAGTTTCTACTTTGTTTTTTATTTTATATTTTTATTAAGTTGACTTTTTCCACTTTCTGGCTTATGTTGCAATTTGAAAGAATTTTGAATTTGACAATAGGATTGACACTGAAAGAGTTAATTTTATTAAACCATGCGATGTTTGCCATGTTCAGGAATTATATTCCATATAAATATTTTAATTATATACATTTCTCACATTGTTCTCAAAAATGTTCTCGATTATTTTTTATTTCACTACTTCAAAACTGAAGAATATTTGTGTTAAGAAAATTCAAAAGAATTTTATGAAATTTAAATTGAAACTAGAAAATACACAAATTCTGGTATTCACAAAATTTGAATTTATTTGCAATCCGAAACTTTTGTTCCATTATCAAAATGATGATCATTTTAAATGACAGCAAAAAGTCCAAATGTACAAAGGATTTCATTTTCATTTTGCTAATGGAAATATTAAGTAAATTTTAAATCAAATCAATTTTTAATTTTTTTTGTGAAGAATTTAAAACTTTTCATTTTATACCAAATGTAGTTATTTCTTTCAATTCTACGTTTCTCAAGTCTTCTCGCATTTATAATGAATGATAATCATGAATGAATCATATAATCATAAATGCTTTTAGTTTGGGTTTTTTTCTTTATTTAAATCAAACTATATTGTTTTGTACAGTTTACACAATTCACCCTTCAATAACTTCAATAATCCTCCAAGAGTTTATCTCTTTACTTAAAGAATAGCACAATACTTCATGTCAAATTCTTTCTCAAGTTTAAATTTCGTTATTCTTAAAATTTCTTTATATGTACCTGTTTTTCAATTTCTTAAAAATTCTATTAACATACCTGTTTTTCATTTTGCATGCATTTGATACCCATATTTCTTAACCTGTAATATCGGATAACACTATCAATGCTATTCAGGCAGTTCATTTAGGACGTTTTGGTATTCTTATAACATTTGAAAAGCTCATATTTAAGACTATAATAACAATTTTATGACGATAAAAATGACAAATCATAAGATCAGATTAATACGAAAGTAATACTGATTATATACAACATATAAATATTTAAAAATAATTATAATAAAGTAATACCGATTTATTATTTATAATGATAAAACTGTTTCAATATTTATTATTACAATTATATTTTTGTGCTCATGGTTCGTACAAACAATTGTTAACAAATTTTCAAAAAAACTAAAACAAATTATTTTTAGAAGGGTTCGAACAATAATGAAGAAGCAACAACAAAAATTTGATAGATTTATTAAAACTTAGCTAAACATACACTGCTGTTTGAAGTAGTGCCAAGTACTCAACTTCAGTGACGTTAAGAAATATTCCAATTTTTAATAATATATATATTATTTATCAGGCTACAGGTCATTTTATTTTTAAAATTAAGAATCGCGCAGATAGTTTATTGAAACTTAATATTAAATCGAAAATTTTATATAAATATTAATAAAATATTTATATGTGTCTCTAGACTTAGTCATAGAAACTTCTCTGATTTAAGTGGAGATAGTACCGATATAACCATTAAAAACTCTCATATGAGATGAGAAGACAATATGTCTATAGCCCAAAAATGGCTCAATTGAATCTCTAGAGAAATCAGTTGTTTTTATAATGGAAGTTGTTTAAAATCGAATGCGATGTTTGAAAAATGTGGTCTTTGAAAGTTTGTGTGAATAATATGAAGGATACTTATACTTCATAAAATGCAAACAGATATTTAATATATTAATAAAAGAATCCACGCCTTGTGTGAAGGGTACTCAAGCTCAATTAAATTCAGTGAAACACACTCTATATTAAGAATAAATATAAATATAAAATTTTTATATAAGTATATGTGTAAATGTAAATATATAAACATATATATTAATATAATATATAAGTGACGTACCAAATAGATATGTAGCGTCAATTTATTTAGTATTATTAAGTAATTAACTTAATTGGAATTTGTTTATGGGATTAATAGAGAAGCTCTCAACAAGTACGAGTACATTTCTTATACATACATATATAAAAATAATGTATAAAGGTATGTAATTTTATGTAAGGGTACTAGCATGAAATCGAAGTTAACTTCTTATATTGGTGTTTTTTTTTTTTGAATCATATTCGTATTTACTATATATCTATTGTATATATATTATAAATTATTTCATAATACTTTTAAAATAAAAATTTTTATTTACAAAAATATGTATACCCAAAAACCATGAAAGCTTAGCAATATTACACAATAATTTGAAAAAAAATTATTTATATTGATATTTTTTTATATTGTTTAAAATATACACTGATTTAAAATCTTTTTTATAATTTTATTAAAATTTTATAATTTGATAAGCGCTAATTGGTCAATTGAAAAATACACAACTGTTTAAATCAATTTTATAAAAATTTATTATTACCAATATTTTGACTGCAGTCTATGGTCATCTTCACGATGCGGATATAATATAAATTTATTCTAATATAGTACAATATTTAATTAAAAAAAATTTTTTATTATATATGTAGTATATATTATGTACCCAAGACACGACTATAAGTTATATAGTATAGACTATAGGTGGTTATAAATAATGAATAAGCTATAAGTAAATAAATAAAAAAACTGCAATAAACGACTAAAGATCGAAATATTGGTAATAATTAAATATTTTTTAAAATTAATTTCATAAGTTATATATTTTTTTTAACTTTTATTTCACTTTAACCATTTGGAGCATACAAAAAATTAAAAATAAAATTTGTTCATTAATAAATTATAATTTAATTTAAGTTCTAACATTTTATATTTTTTTATTTTGTTTAATTAATTTTCTTTATTATTTCTTCTATTTCAGTTCAATTTATACTCGAAGGTAATTATAATTTTTTTTATCTATAAATAATAAACATCTTTAATGCTTAAACCAAATATATCTCTACGAAGTCATTGACTTCGTACCTAGAAATGCAGATTATGGAAACAAATTTTCCAAGTTACAGAAGAAAATATTTCATAATTAAAAAAAATATAATAGTAATAATGCGAAAAAATGAAAAAGATAAAAAGTATCTGATGTAAGTAGGGAAACTAAAGCTCAACGTTCGATACCGAAATGAGTCTCAGAATCTTGTAATTTTTGTCATGACAACTGAATGAGAAAAACGCAAAGAATAAACCGAATAAAAATGAATAATATTAAAAATATTTAACCAAAAAAAAAAAATATAATAAAAAATATAATAAAAAAAAAAAAGAGGAACTGGAATTTGATGATACGAGAAAACTACACCAAAGAGATTTCCACTTGAAGATTTGAAGAAGAAAAAATTATTGAATGAAGTTTTTCTAATGTAACTTTTTTCTTACTGCAATCTGACTATGCTGAGTAGTTCCAAAAAAAAAAAGAAGGAGCAAAAATTTATGAAACTGGGAAAATTTTTTGCTTTACACAATATTTCTTGAACGTTGTTGCAAAATTCAGTAAAATGTCGGCAAATGTGGGTCACATGACCGCTTCGGCATTACAAGTAAAAACGTTTGATTTCACTTTCAATCTTCAACGCAAGTTGAGAAAAATTTCGTAGTATTTAAGGACACATAACAGAGCACAATGATGTGTCCTTTTTCACAATTATTTAAATATTTACAAATTTTGCTGAAACGAATGAACATTTGTTACACATTAGAGAAGAAAGGACGAGAAAGCAAAACACTTTCTGAAGCTTCCCAAAGTTACTAAATCTTTACGGAATGTTTTTTTTTAAGTTTTTGTTAAATTGACTATTTTTAGCAGATAAAAAGTTGAAAGTGTAGAAGTACATTATTAATAATGTAGCTAATAAATCAAAATAGAATTATTTTGTACTAAAAATATTTATTTAAGACAGTAATATTTTTTTTTTTGGATAATATACAAGCGTGGACTTGCTATTAAATTTTTTTTTTATATTATTATATATGATATATTTCATAGGTTTTGAAATTAAATAAACGAGATATGTTCAAAAAGTAACAAAAATTCTTAATAACAGATAACAGACATTATTGAGTAAAAATGCTTTAGACCCTAAATTGCGTTTAACCAGACATTGAAGAATAGAAGAGAAAATATAGTATCCCTGCATCTTTTTGCTTGTGAGTCTATATTTTTACTGGTGGCTAGTATTGACTACTTATTGTACTATATCTTATGGAAAAATCAATTTGCTAATAAGATTTTTCATTACACCTTGCATATATACCACATTTTGTACCTACATTCTACATTAAGACGGAATGTGAAAACTATTCCTTCATTACACCTTGCATATGTACCACATTTTATAC
>NC_051847.1:48102095-48115558 GCF_002237135.1 Teleopsis dalmanni
TCAAGGACGAAAAAGCTTGTGACAATCATCCAACTAATATCCAAAAAATAGTAATACAAAATTATTAGAGAAGAAAATACTAACCTCAAGCATTAACTCCCTTTTTTGCTTTCAGGTCATAAGACACTTGACAAAAAAATTTGTTTGTGTAAATTGATAAATTGATGCAAATAAGGGTTCAAGATATATCTATAATAACTATTCAAAGCTTAGTGACAGGTGATTTAATTCAACGTAAAGTAAAAATCTAAGATCGATTTATGTAAGAAGTTAAACAGCAGTCACTCTACACATATCTTTAAACGATTTGTGAACTTAATAGCGAATCCATCGATATTATCTATTGTTGAACTGTATTGACTTATTTAATTGGTTTGGAATCATTTGAGGCAAGAACTTTTCATTGAATAATTCTCTATTCTTCATCAAGTAAACTGATGATATGTGTGGAGACTCTGAACTTCATTGCCATTTATCGTAGAAATGTGTTTTAGTTCAGCGAAATATTACACCAAATTAGATAAGAAATACTAGGCTACAGAGTTGCTTCATTTTTCTATGAGATATAATAAGTTGCTGTTATAGTGGCATATCCAGGAGATTGTACTGCAGGGTAGTCAATATAATACACAGATTACACATCACAAAAACACTGCAAAAAACTATATTTTCTAGTATATTTCTAATATAGTGTTGTAGGTCAGCACAATCAGACAAAGATTTCGATAAGAAACAGTTTTCAGAATTGATTAACTCTCCGTTGAGATAAAATATGCTTCTGTTACAGTGGTGTATCTAGGGATGGAGATTAAAAGATAGAGCCTCCTCTTGAAAATGGGATTTACAAAAATACACTGCCTAAAATTATTCTCTAATATTATTTATGTTGCCAATATGTTACTCGTTCTACCCAACACTCATTGCATAATGCTTCGTCATTATTTTGTGGAATAGTGAGTATATCATATATAGTGAGTTTGAATATTGGTATATTCAACCAATATTAAAGAGAATTTTGCTCATTTTTGTGTTCTTTTCTCATAATTTTAGTTTCGTTAATTGAAATATTTAAAATTCATCAGAAGATACTAAGGATATATTAATTGTATGTTGACAACCTTTCTTTGGTAAATGTATTTTTCCAAAAAATTGAAAATTCGTATGATGCCACACTAGATGAAAATGGGATGTGGTTCAATCTACCCTTGCAAGATGATAGATAGCAACAACGGGTAGACCTATTTCTTTTTCATAAAGCCCAGTGAATTTTGAAACGCAACTTATATATATTATAAATCTTTTCATTACGGCTAATAATATTTTTTATTTTATTGACATTTATTTAATTTTTAAAAATCATTGAAATATGAAAAGTACTTTCATTTCTGTCATAAAATATTGTTCCATTTAAAACAAATATTAACTAAAAAAATTTTATGCGGTATTATTTTATATTCGGGCCTTAAGCAGAACATACATAAATAATTCTATATGAAACCTGATAAAATATTTATTAAAATATAAACCAAATTTTAAACTTGAATTAAATTTGTATTAAAAAACTTCAACCATAAATAAAAATATTGAGCACAAAGGTGAAGAGTTCGCAGCTACTTTCATAAATTATGTGTAAAGTTGAACTCAATCGAGCGGTGATTTCGTATATCCTGCAGGCATATATTATTCCTCTCTGTATTAGAGAGGAAGATATACTTCTCATGTATTTACTAACACATAATCAAGCAACAATAACAACGCTTTCAACCTAAACAATTTTATAAGTTTTAGAAAAATAAATAATTGTTTTACTGTTCGACCCCTCGCTGGGGTCACAATTCAGACATCATTAGAAGTCAGTTTCTTGCGCATGAATTTGTATGAATGCAGGTTTCATTGCTCTATTTCCGTGGTATAAATGTGTATGTATGAATGTGTTTGGAATGTGTAAGTATACTAGGGAACTTCCTTGGTCTAATGAGTTTGAAATTAATACCGTTAACTTGTTATGCTTATAACTCTAAAACTTCTCAACTGAGCAAAAAAAAATAATAAAAAACGTAAAAAATTCAATTTAAAATAATAGTGGAAAAGTGCTGTAGGAGAAGAGGAAGTATATAGCCAAGTTCTGTAATAAATAAAAAGAATAGTATTTTTTTAATGAAAATTTTATGTCCACGTCAGCACCAAAGAAGCTCAAGGAGCAACTTTTAATTCGTTTTCTTTATTAGCACTTCCCTTTTTTCGCTCGAACTCTAATGTCTAACTTGGTTGAGAGCAGTTAATATTGCTCTCCATTTCCTTCATTTTTCATAAAATATACACATTTTTTCTAATTCTTTTGTTTCATATCAAATATAATACCGTCATTATATTACGTCCCTGACAGTTTTAATTTATTTTATGTGAAAAAAATTTCAATTGTTATTCAAGCTAAATTATTTTATTATTTTAATTGAAGAAGCGGCAAATCCTCTTACGCATAAAGTAAATTATAAAGTGCATTAAAGATATTATATATATATATATATGTATATATATAAGAGAAACTCGCATCAAATATAGGTATATTTCTAAAGATTAATTCTAAAGATAAAATAAAACACGTTATTGAGGAATTACGACCGCAACTACTTGAGTGCCGACTCAAACACAGCTACTTGCTACACTACTACTGCTTGACCGACTTCTAACTGTTAACAGTTGAACCGATTTACACATACATATATGTATTGCATACTAAAATATTAAGTATTACACCTTTTTTATTAAAACACTCCATGAATCCTTACAACTAGTGGAGTAAGACCAAAACCTAAGTTATCAGAGACACCAAATATCAACCACATGATAGTTTCAAATTATTCATAAATAGGAGACTATACAAAGATGTTAATGTTTGGGCACATTGAAATAACGAAAAAAAATTTAATTGGCGGAATTATAATCACTGGAACACTACTAAAATACAACAGAATTTAACTATATTTTAAGGAAGTTATTAAGGGCAATCAAAAATAGTTTATATACGATAACATCCAACGGAAGCGATCATAGTCATAAGCCGGTAACTATTTAGAAGCGACATAAAAGCCTGTATTGACAGCAAATAAGGTTATGTTTTATGTTTGGTGGAATTGGAAGAGAATTACATATTACGAACTGAACCTGATGCAACCATCAACTTTACTACTCGACCGCTTGAAAGCAACAATCAAAAAATAGTGGCCAGAAATAACCATAATTGAAAAGGTGTTGAGTTTTATCGTGGCAATGGCAGGTTACACATGTCTTTGTTGATTCGGAACAAATTAACGAAGCTTGCTTGGAAAGTTTTGATACATCCACTGTATAGACAGGATCGTGCACCGTTTGAGTACCACCTTCTTCGGGCTTTACAAGTCTCTCTTAATGATAAAAACGAAGCCGATAAACCAAATCGAAAATAAACCACGAAAGTTCTACACCTATGGAATTATAAAGCCACCAGAAAAATGTGTAAAATGTCGTGAATGAAAATAGTCAATATAAAATTATTTAAGAATAATGTTCTATACAGAAAATGTTTGTTCGAAGTTGTAACAAACAGGGAATACTTTTTATATTACCTAAGATGTATAAATATATATGCATTAAATGTGAATGTTTTTTATATATATCAAAACCCTCAACTATTTTGTTTAAACTACTACTGTCACGTTTACGATTTGTCAATTTATGAATGGTAGATTAAAATTAATTTGGGGTCGGCTTTCCGATGAAAGCTTGAAAAGATTAGTTATGTTAGTAACGCTCTATGCCTTTGAACCTTTGCTTCTATCTTTAATAGTTACCGTGCTTATATGGCCTTAGATGTCGGTTCAACCAATGGATTTCTTACTAGAACTTTACATTTGATTATATTAACAGAGGCAGAAAATAAGTTTAAATATGTTTACCGTTTTTAATTAAATCAAAATACTAGATCAGTAGCATATGATCGACATATATTATTCTATTGCGGCTTCTCAAGATTCTGGTTTGGAATCTACTAAGTAAATTGGTGATTGGTAAATTGGTATGGTGATTATAGATATGAGCACTTATCCATTGTCTAGTTGAAAGATCACTTTTTCCTTTTCTAATATTGGTTATTTCCAGCAATTCTTTGCTGGATGAAATTATGAATAATGAAATTATTGTAAATAATGTCGTATAAGATATTCTGAAGCTCAATATATGTTTATAAAGTAGGTTTTAATAGATTTTTTCATATAGAAGCGTTTAATGCCTATTAAATTAGCCAATCTTGATAGCGGCCAATGGCTGTTTTGTAGCGCATGGTCCTGTACAATTTTTGAATGTCGGTACTATAAGCAGAATGAATTTTGCTATAACAGTGGTTATTATTGTTGCCTGCGGTTTACGGTTGTAGACTGTGATTAATGATTGTAGTCTGTGGTTTAAGATAAGACTATTATCAATTTGATAATAGTGATTAGTTTGAGTAAAAAATATTCTGTTTCCACTGCAACTAAAACTACTTATCTTAATGATATTAAGATTTGGCCGTTTCCATTGGCATAAGCTGATTTATGCAGATGAAATAGCTTGTTTGTTTACATTTTACAAATAAAACATGTGACATTAAACATATGATATTAAGATTTGGCCATTTCCATTGGCATAAGCTGATTTTTGCAAGTGAAATAGCTTGTCTGTTTACATTTTAAAAATAAAACATATGACAAATATTTACAATTTTTATGATTATCCTTACATGTATCAGTTTTTGCCTTAAAACAGTTGTTTTATTTATAATGAACTCATTTCTATGAAGGTTCTTTATATGGAAAATTATACTCATAAGAGGCGTTAATGCGCAAAACTGCCTAAAAGAGATAAGTAGAAATGTGGTAAAAGAGATAATTATTTTTCTTTGTTTTAATTATTTAAGTGCTTAAAAGGAATAAAAATGCATAATAGAACTAGAAAGGGATGCAACTTGAGTGCTTGAGAGATCACTATGTTATATACATGGCATTTTTATTATAATTCTATGTACTATCAGATTTTATAGCAATTTGGCCATAACAACATATACGAAGTAAATAGTGCTAAGAGATATTGCAATACCAAGTAGAGTGTCATATATAGTCGATATAGTTTAACATACCTTAATATTTTCACATGGTACCGCAATTACGGTAACTTTCCATAATTTTTTTTTTTGTTCTTGGTCTGATTGCGTTAATTCATATTTGTTATATCACATTTTTGCCTTTAGAATACCAATCCTTCTACTTTCTATTCTGAAAGTGTTGTCAAAGCCTTTTCCATTTATATAAGGTGCAATTGTTGCTTTTTGGTACACTTTCATTTGTGTCGGCAACAGTGACAAATGACTCTGTTTACCCTGGCATAAGTCTTCTGTGATTGATGTCCAAGGAAAAATTTCAAATTATTTTTCCATTTTCCATGAAATTGTTTTTGTACTTTTTATTTCTTCACACACACTTGTAGAAACTGTCGCACTCATACATTGCCATATATACCTACATATATACCTGCAAGTGGCTAAAATATACCAATCAAACATTTTTTCTGCATTGTTACTCTTTACCCCGATATATTTGCTCTTTGCTTCCTTCATGGGTTTGATGAAAATCTACGAATATAGGTTCAAAGACCATTCTGGTTATGTTAGCCAAAGTGTTATGAATGACTGACAGGATTGTGTCCTGTGCACGGTGCAACGTGTACTACTCCTGAAGAATTTATGATGACTTTATTTGAAACAATTCTTTGTGAGAACAATGAATTTTATTTAACTGTTGCTGTCATTGTTGCTGCTGTCGTTGTTGCTACTGTAGTTGTTGTTGTTGCTACTGTTGTTGTAGTTGTCATTTCAGTCTTAAGTTACCATGTCGGCAATAAAACGCAAATGCTTACGTACATATATACCATAAAATCTTATGAGATTGCCAGAGGAGCCTCAGGTTCAGTTTTCTGGTTCTATTTTTAGGTGAGATCAAAATGTTAATAATTTATTTAAAACAATTCTTTCTGTTTACTCTTAAAATAGAAAGTAGGTCAAATTTAAGGTAGTTGGTTTTCAAATCGTTGTCGTTCCGTTTCTAAAAATGAGCAGCTCATATTTCCACAATAATTGAAAAGATTTGTGTACGTGCTGCTTCTGGCCAGTTTCCTGTATTTAAATACCGACAAAATGTAGTTGTGGTAACACAGCAGGTCATCCTACCAAATTGAATGAATAATTTGATTATAAAATTTTATTTGATTTTTAGTTTTAGTTATGATTTAGAATTTTACTGGAAGTGAAATTGAGAACTGAGTTTATGGCAGAGTAATAGCGCACATCAGTATGAATCACATTAAAACATTTCCTTCTATCAAAAGTATTTTTAGTTTCTTTCTTATTTATCGAATAAATTTCAGAGAATTTAGAATAAAATTTCAATTATATCAAAGTAAATTCCAATTTATATACAATGTAATTGAGAAATGTAAAAATATTCTTGGAATCAAATTCGTAGAGTATCAAATATGCGTATAGCGATAATTTATTATTAAGTTAAGGGATTATGTACTATCACCTAGAAACCTATAGTGCCCACTTATAGGATTCAGAGTATTTCTCCAAGTCCAACTTCTACGATTAAAACTTATATTGAAAGTAATTTTAAGGGCTCAATAGGTTTGCTGCACCTACTTTATAGGTTCAATCCAATAATAATATTGAATCTATTTTATGAGTTCAATTTAATAGTTGTACTGAACCAAATTTCTTGAATCTTTTTTCTTCTTTCGAAATAAGATACCCATCTAGATATTTCTTTGGTTTATATATCAGTGCATGTTAAACTCCTAAAATGTGCTTTGTCTTATCATTCTAAATTCAATAAAATCTATAAATTCCAGCTACAGTGCTTTGCCAGAATTCTTGCAATAATTCTTATATTGTTATTTTGTGTACATACTACAGATGATTTTAAATGTGATAGCCTTAGTGTTTGGTCTCAGTATAGATTTCGCGATTTTTTCTTTTCTTCTGAGTGAGTGAGAAGAAATTATCTTTAACAAAGTCACTTTATATTATAATACATGGCTTACAAACAATAATGTTGCTCATTTTTTGAGCAACAATACTGGCTCCAAATTGTCAGTAATTGAAAGTTAGGCAAGGGCATGAACTAAGTAAGATGAAAGATGATATTGGAGGGTGTGGGGTTATGTCTAATTAGCGGGGGTGAGGTCAATGATACACTTTGTGACTGGGGTCACGAAAGACGCGGTTATATAGGGGGATTGTGAGGGGTTACGGTCCCACTCATCGAAGAAGTGTGACAGGTAATGGGGGGGGTTTACAGCGCAAACATTGAACAAGGTCTTCTGGAAAGGCCATATTTATCCTATGTTCCAATTTATAAAATGTAAGTGTTAAGTGTTAATCCATAATTGTGGATAGTCAGATAAACATATGCATACTTTTAGTAAATACAAAAAAAAACAAAAACAAATTTACTATTTTTCTTAATTACACTAATTACAGAAAAAATTAACCTCAAATCTTATATATAATATTTTTAAAAATAATATGGCATTAATTCAATTCGAATAAATTTAATATATTAATATTTATGTGCTTAAAAATGCTTAAACTTAGGTTGTACTTAAAAATTAATTAGGAAAAAAATATTTGTATACCTGTGGAGGCAAATTAGTTTCATTAAATTTTAAAAAGAGACTGAACCGTAAAGCGGCGATAAGAGCTCAAGAAATGCACAGAGCAATACAAATTCACAAATCCCCACCGTGTAAAGACGCGTCTGCACATTTGCTCGCACTTATGCACATAGAATTAAATTCGAAATTAATTCGAATCTACCAACCTTGTTACACATATGCGCAGTATTTATCACGGAATTGTGTAATTACCCATTAAGGACTTTGTACACATGTAATTACAGGAAGATATGCCTACTTCCGCCCGCACACATACATGCACACGCATACATTCGCTTCTGTCGACATGCAACTAAATTTGGTTAATTACATTTAAACATATCGCCTCCATGAAAGCACTGGCGTCTTGTGCCGTGTAGCGGCGTTGGTTGTGAAGTACCTGTAAGGAGACTTCACGGAAAGTCTCCGACGTTGGCAGTAGGTTTCCTCGTTCCTCGTTCCTCGTTCGTCGTTGTTGCAGTGGCGTTAAGTGCTTTTTGATCTTTATCAGGGACGACTGTGCTGCCTCTGCTTACGTTTTGCTCACTTAAAGGTTAAAAATTCAAAGAAAATTAGTTCTCAAGTGGGAAAATTAGAATCGCTTTCCCATAAAATTTTAATTAGTGCAAAAGTAAGAGTATTTGTGGGCATGTATGAATAAATATTTTATCTTCAAATAAGTTTACTTACCATACGGGTACGTATTTTATACACTTGTTTACATATTTATTAAGCATCGAAGTTTGTATTATTTCGTTGCACTCTTCACTTTTACTAGATGAGTTTGGTAAATAACTTAACTAAGGAACAATAAATTCTTTAGTCAAGTGAAGTTTAATTTTACTTATCTTCCCTCTGCAGGATGTGGTATGCATATTTCATAGTTGCTGAGAGCAGTATAAACTTTTTGAGTTTAATATTTAATTTAATATAAACTAAAACTACTTCAAAAGTTCTAGTTTATAACTTTAAATAATTGTAACTGTTTGGAGAATAAGCTTAGAACTGATACTCAAAATTTATAAAATTATAATGTTAGCTACATGCCAATATCAGCAACTTTTCAAGTCATTTGCTTTAGTAAATAACTGAAATATAACGCATTTACATAGTTACATATTTATTATGTTGCGGGAAACAGAACATAATAAGTTAACTTGTTACTTGTTGATAGTTATATTAAAGTTAATATTGTTTAACTTATCTGTGGTAGTTCCTTTTCGTCATATTTATATATATTTTATGTCACGGAAGAGTACAATACATTTATATTTCGAAGCATAAGTAATATCATCAGTTATTTTGTATGAGCTACCATATAAATACCATACAGTCACCTAATTGCCACCATAAAATCACCATACGGTCAGTATATTGTAACCATATAATATTCATATAATCAGCATAAAATTATCATGCAGATCACTATATCGGCGTCATAAAGTCACCATGTCAACACTATACAGTCACCATATCGACACCATAAAGTCACCATCTCAACACCATACAGTCACCATATAGTCACCATATAACTACCAAATGGTCATCTTATTGCTACTATATAAGTAGCATATGGTTCATATTCCCACCGTATGATCTTAATATTGTTATTATAAACATATAGTATATGTATGTAGTTTCCTCATAGTAACCATATCGACTACATATATTTAACATAATACTAAACAGTCACAATATGGCAATCATATAAGAATCATGTAGCCACTATATATACATCATGTAAGTACCTTATAATCACCACAAAATTACCATATAATCATCGCAGTCACCATATAGTGACCATATTACAACCATATCAACACCACATAAATAATCTTTATTTAGTCAGCAAATCCAACTTAAGTAAATAAATGGCTTAAATCGATGAATCTTTTTAAATCACACTACTGAAGGGATATCATAGCAGAGTTCAATCCATTTAATACTTCTATATCATATATTTTTCAGACCTGTCAAATAGATCTTACGTCACATGGTTTATTAATTTTTTTCCTTATTTTGGAACTATTATAAGTAAGACAAAATTGTGATTGTGAAATTAATCTTTAATACCGTGTTTCCACTGCTTACTTAGTACGCTACTGTAGTAACCTTAAGATTTTGTCGTTTCCATTGACATAAGTTACTTATTGCATATGAAAGAGTTTTTATGTGATAGAAAGTTCTCTGAAAGTTCTAAGAGAGCTTCTGTTTGTTTAAATATACTTCACTTACAAATATATTACACAAAAAATTAAATATGTAAGTTACACTTACTAAGTAAGCAGTAGATACATGCTATAAAGTAGACTAAACTATAAAAAATTGCCTCTATATAGTCGGTCACCATACTTTACGGTCATTAAACGCTACTATAGAAAATATCATACTGAACTACTGTTAAGTGTTTATGATCATAACATTCTGTGTGGGTATTCTATTTTCATAAATTCACCAAAAAGTTTGCACTAACTATCTATTGTATATCTTAATAGGACTATGACAGGTCGTATCTTTTAAATCCAACCAGCTTTGAACCACTATATCTGACTAATTAGACTAAACCGGAAAGGAAACCACGGTGGCTTAGTAAATTCTGCTTAAACTACTGAGTGTAGAATAAGCTCGCTACTGACCCAAAGCAATAGTATATAATCAGTGAACCGAATAATTCCTATAACTCACTGTAGTCAATTAAAATGGACTATAGTGACTATAGCATTGATTCTTTATATACTACTTTGTAATAAATTTCATTTGAAGTCTTGAATTTATTTACTATTACTAAAAAAGGCTTGGTTAAAAGATATATTTTATAACAATTTTGTTTTATAATTTAATGGTTAAAAGTCTATTCCGAAAGATTAAAAAAGCTGGAATGTTTTTCCAAAATCAGCATGTAGAGCAAAAATATCGACATACGTCACAATTTTTGTTAGGTCCTTCGATGTTCCCATTAGTGTCCAAAATATATATGTTAAATCAGGCACAAGAATTTAGGGCAACTCAAAGTAGATATAAAGAATGTGCTGAAATAAAAATTAATTTTAAAATTAATGAACACTATTATATGTGTACATGTTTATAATTAATATAAGTACATGGTATAATGTATAGTTAAGATCTTGGAACTACTCATATCTGTTTGTATTTTGTCGAAATAATAATTATCAAAAAAAAATTCTGATAGGTTGCTATAGTTATAGATTATAGTTATTCATGTTAATAAAAAAGTATATTAAAAAGACCAAATAGACAGCTTGTTTTAATGTACTCTATTTGGAAAATTATAGATTTCCCTTAGAACCTTTGTGGTAATAGTGCGTTGAGAGATCCAGTATACTTCTTTTTGGAAATAGCGCTTGAGTGATATGAACACTGCTGCTTCTGGGATCTTTTTTTATGCTTAGTTATTGTCTTTTAAATTTAAAAGACTCAATTTTACAATATATCTACTTTTAAAATTTAGTATCAAAACTCAATTAGAAAGGAAAGACTTACATTAAAAAACTTAAATCAACGTTTTAAGATAGCTGATAACAACTTTCGTTTGAAATAAATGTTATAGTATATGGGACATGCTAGAAATATCCTATGTTGGAAAATAAACTAATTTTTTTCATAACATTATTAAATAATATCAATATACCTCAAACCTATTAAAACAAAAATTAAACGTCAGTAAAAATAAAATTATAAACAAAAAAATTAAGTCTTAATTCTTTAAAGACAAGACGCAATACTCACCACAGTACAAAATAAAATGAATTCTTGAGTTTCATCTAAAAATCTTAGATAAATGATTAATTATTCATAGTTACTGATTATTAGTAAAATACCATATTTTAAGAGTAGAGCTGCAATATATAAGAAAAAGTATAGGTTAACCTTTAGACTTTCAAAAACCAATTTTTCTTAGGGCTTCTTCTAGTCCCTCACCATCTGATGAAAATCATCATCAAATCTAGAATATTAATGAAAAAACTAGAACCAAACTTATATGGAACTAGAAATACAAAAAATTAAGCCGAACTTTTTAACTTACTTTGTACATCGTATAGAATTTAGAGATTTTTAATTGTGACTGCCGATTTTTAACCTACATTTTACAAATAACCAAGTTTGCGTAGGAAGAAAGGAACTAAGTAAATATATATAAATTATTTATTTAGCAATGTTAATATTATTAAAAAAAATGATTAAGTTTGACATACCGATACGTATTGCGGCTATCATTCCCGAAAACACCATAACATTTTGGCGGACATTCTTACTAGCCGCCTCACGGAGTTCGTCTGAATTAAAATCAACGTAACCACGATACATGATTGAATTTTGGAAAAACTTAAACAATATTCCGGATCTTAATTTCAAATAAAATCGTATAATTTTTATAAGTAAATTATTTTATATTGTAAGAATATTTGAATTTTACCGGCTTACTATGTTTTATCATATGTATTAGACATACTTCATTATATACAATAGCCGTAATTTTTTCTTTCAGAGTAGCAAAAAAATACTCGCAACCTTCGAAAGAAAACATGCAAACCAACAACAATGCTCTTAAAATCTTCAGAGTTAGGTTTTAAATTAAAAAATTTTTCTATTGTGATTGTTCACTGGAAATATTCCAGTTATCCGTTTAAATCATATGAGCATTTCATTTACTAATAAATAAATAAATCAATTAATTTAAATATATGTATAATATAAAAATGCTTGCCATTGCCTTTCCAATATTCATTTTTTTTCTTTTATTGAAATGAATTAATTTTTAGTGTACAATTTTTATATATCATATTGTACACAACACAAAAAAGAACATTTGTTAAAAAAAAGCATTTAACATATTTTAAAAGTGATGCCAACTTGTTTCAACCAGACTTAATACTGTTTTTTTACAACTCTGAAAGAAAAAATTACGGCTTATATAAGTCTCCGTACTTCTACGTTTTTTTAGCGAGAGGCTTTAATATCAATAGGTATTTAAAAGTCATTTGACCACTTCTCTATAAGTTCGCACTAACGCGTTTCGCTTGGGACTACCCAGGCCCGTCAGAGTGGAGAAGTATGTGTATGTCAAGCGAAAGCGTCTTTAGTCTATTGTGAATGTTCACTGGAAATATGTTGTAAAATTCTAATCGGCCTTTAAAATCATATGAGCAGAAATAATAACAAATTGCAATATATCAAAACAGTAACATAAATTCTAGGTACAGTACGGATATATTTTTCTAACTTATTACATATTTTAAACGTTAAAGAATGATTTTATGTGCAACTATATTTTCTTAAACGTTTCAAAGTCTAAAAGTAGAACGAATATTTTCTTAATGTTTCGTTTTTAATTAAATCTTGAAATTCTATATAATTTTCCATATTAAGCAATTTCGTATCAGCTTTAGTATTAATTAAATAAACGTATTTTATGGTAGAACTTGTGCCGACATGCAATTTTCCTTGAGCAACATGTGTGTGCGCAAATTTGTTGTGCGACAAATGTTGGGATTTCACTAATTGGCCGCCTGCTTATCTTGTGCAGCAGGTCATGTTTAGTCGATAAAGGATATTACATGGACAACCAACAATCGCTTCTGCCTGTGCAAGTTTATGGAACAAGTAACAGATGCAACAAATCTACAACAGTTGTTGCTCGGGGTTAGAGCATGAAATTTCTATGAAAATTTAATTTTCCTACAAAATAAATTCTAAAACTAATCTGTGCTCTGCAACGCTGG
>NC_051847.1:48115658-48122599 GCF_002237135.1 Teleopsis dalmanni
TTTTAATTAATTAATTAAATATTTGACTGACCATACAGCTGTTTAAGTATTGCCATACCCATCATCAGTGGTGTTGGAATAATTTATTATATTTAATGTTTCGTTCGAACATACAAATCAAGTGTAGCTTTTGGTCAATTGTTTAATAAACAGTGGCTCCAAGCTTCGAATTTGGCAGGGTACGAGTTCAATCCTCGATACTTGCAGTCTCAAAAAATTATTTACGAATAATTAAATATATGAAATATATCATGGACCACTGATGGTGAGTATTTGGCAATACTCGAAACAACTGTACGGTCAGCTAAAATTAATTTATTAATTTAATTAATTAAATTAAAAAATAATTTTGTTGGTGCAATTCACTACTATTCGTAATCTCTCTGTTTTATGTTCACTTTATAATCGGTACTCTTTATGACTACTACTACTACTACTACTTATACAGGTGGCATTTTTAACTAGACGAAAAATGATGTGGTGTGTTCATAATTTTCCACCCGAAACTTAATTTGTAAATTCATTGATTGCCAATTTCTCAATCATGAAAAATATATATCTCGGTAGCATTGGAACAGAAGTTATTTAAGATCATTTTTTGGCGACAGATCCAAAGACGACATTGAGAGAAAACATACTTTCTGTTTAAAAAGAACCCGGATTTTGTAAATAAAACACAAATTTAAATTTTATTCCAAATTTATTTTATCTCCTTCAAAATATGCTCCTTCTGAAGCGATACACATATGCCAATGCTTAACCCAATCTTTTGCAGGTATGACTTTTAGTTCCTTCGGCGAATTCTCTTTTACTGATTCAATCGACTCTTACCACGAAGGGGTAATTTGAGTTTCGGGAACAAGAAAAAACCGCACGGCGCCAGATCTAGCGAATATGGAGCCTGAGCGATGATAGTGGTGCCGTGTTTTGTCAAAAAATCGCGTACAACAAGAATTTTCCATAGTAAAAATCGCTACATGCACTTGAGGTAGTCTCACATTAACAGCTGCTGTAAACAAGCTAATTGACAGATGGCGCTCAAATTTGTACTATTTGTCAAGAAAGGGTGTACCAACATAACAAAAAAAAATTTTTGAAAAAAGTCTATTACTTAAGGAGTAGTTAACAAACAACAAGATCCGGACACTTCTTGAGCAAAAGGATTCACACACTTTTCTCTTATTTTGAGGTGGGGGTAGGCAGGCAGATATGTAAAGCAAACCATGTGGTGTGATTTCATGCATCCATTATACGTAATGACCTGACAATACACTAGTGTTTAAATGGTGCCGCTTTAGTTAAGGCAAAGGGGGTACAAAGTCTCATTACATGTCTCCCTAATACGCAGTAACCTGTCAATACCAATACTGTAGTGTTGAGTTGGTTACGCTTTAGTTAAAGTACGGGTTAGATGAAGTCTCATTACATGTCCCCTAATCCGCAGTGACCTGTCAGTACCGATACCGTAGCGTTGAGTTGATTATGCTTCATTTAAAACAACTGACTGGTACTCTCATAACCTATGCAGCTTTTAAATTTATTTTTGAAATACCTGCAGTTTTCAAATATTAAAATCACAGATTAGTGCTGTGCTTTAGTCAGTACTGATGGAGTATATCTTCACGTCCCTTCGCAAGGGATAACAACTTGTCCGCACTTCAATGCTTCAGTAGTTGGCATTTTCTAAGCTTCCTACTTTGACAGTTTTATTCATTTTTCCCCAACCCATGACTCTCCACAATACGAGCGAACATTAGCTTTTATTTTTGTGCAGTCTTTAATAAAAATGTACTGTAGCTGCATTAAAAGACATATCCGCATATAAACCGAATAAAAGGAAAAAAATTGAAAAAAAATAAAAAAACAGAAATGGGGAAAAACAAATTTAATTTTTTTGTTTGACATTGCAATGTTAGAAGTTAGATTAAAGTTGTTGAGAACTGACTCTGAAACAAACACACTCGTAATATGCGCTGTAAAAACTTAATAACTAACATGGAGCAAGTAAAAATTGTGCTGCTGACAGAGATTTATGTTCCGGGCAGGATTTACGCATGGCAGACATATTGATGAGGTGGTTTTATAAAAAAATATACGAGTATTCTATATGCACACACATTTATGTATGCCATTTCTCTTACAATATTGAACTGTGTTCCTACAAAAATATTCCATATTCCATATTGTACGTTATATGTTGTATGTTGTATATTGTGTGTCGTATGTTTTTGCTATACTTGTTTAATAAGTAAACTTTGTGGAAAATTTTAAGCTGACATTAAAAATATGATGCCAACCATCGTAAATCCTTGCGATGTTAGCACTTAGATAGGCTCTGGCTTCACACTTTCCTGCTTCAGTTTTCTACAAATAACTCCATTAATTCAATATGCCAAATAGCTAACTAAGGCAAAAGCAAAGCATTTCTGGTTTCTTACTTAGCCAAAAGTTTATGATTATGCGATGCTTCTTCTGCCACTTCTTCTTCCTCTTCATAAGTAAACCAATGTGTATGAGTATGTGAAGTTTGAATTTCATATGTCAATTCTTTAAATTCTCTAAATGTATTCTTGGTCACATTTATTCAGATACATAACAAACTTGGCTAGAACTACTTTACCACTTATCTATATGTTGTTATAACTCGTGTTGTTGTTGTTGTTGTTGTTGTTGTTGTTGTAATTTATATGCTTTTCCATACAAATTACAAATTTTAAGTCAACAACACGTTATTTGGCATTCTTGTTAACACTTTGTCTAAGCTGCAAAAACCATTTAAGCTATTTATTTTTATTTCCACACCATTTCAGTTTACATAAATACTCCACAAGACACATGTATCTCATGTTCACATGTGTATAACATAAGGATGTGTAATTGCAAGAAAAACGTTTGTTGTAAAAATTTGGAAGAATTTGTAACAGTTTTCAATAGGAAAGAATTTTTCAGTGACTCTTTACACGCTTCATTCTAAAATTGACGCCAAAACTTCTAGCCAAATTAAATTTTTTTTGTTTTTACTAAAACAGCCTCTGAAATGGATGATAAAAATGATGTTGTGAAGGTTTTAGTCGACATATGTGGTTGTCAAAAAAAAAAAAAAAAAAAAAAAAATTTCGTATAACAAGAACTTTATGCTTACTTTAAATTATTATAATACCCCGTATTATCACAGGAACTATTTACGAAGTATATCAGTGTCTAAGCAATTATAAACGTCTAAAAATAGTGATATTTTATATGGTAGAAGCATAAAAGTGTTCTAAATAGTATATAGTTTTCTTTGAATACATAGTCTTTTCTATTATTATTTGGGTCTGGAAAAGAAATAAAAGAAATAAGGAAAAGAAATAGTACACTGCAACCTAAAAGATGCCTTTTAGCTGGATTCGACTGTTTCTCCAAGTAGGATTTCTTAAATGTAGTATTACTTAATAAGACATAAGTTTTACATAATAAAACTTGTTTCTTATATTCAGATACATAAAGAATTTGCAATATTAAACTTTTTAATCTCTAAGTGATCTCTAACTTCAATTTTTGAGTAAATATACCTGCACAATAAAAACTACGGAAATCATATTATCGACAAAACTTGTGATCCTCAAAGCAGCAACAATTTCGTAACAAATGCTCATTAAATTAAAGAGATTAAATTCAAAATATAATTAATATATTAAATCATTTACAAATAATTTTTTTGAGACTGCAAGTACCAAAGATTGAACTTGGACCCTGCCAAACCTAAAGCTCAATTTGATACTCATGTAAACTACCATTTAAATTAAAGTTTGGGTGGTGAGTGGGCAGGTGTAATTAAATCCTCCATAATATTTTAAGAAATCAATTTGATTCTATTTTTCGTAATGCGGATATTAAGAGCTATTATGGGTTTTTAGAACAATTAATAGATGCAAGTATCTGTTTAACTCTAAAGTTGAAAATATTAATCACTGAATTAAAGAATCCAAAAGATGTCCAAAATCTAAAGCTTGAATCTACACAAGTCTAAATGAATACACAAAACGATCTAAATAAGCCGGAACAAAACCAGAACAGAATCTAAATAAGCCTGGATAAAGACCTGAGCAAAATCTGTATAAAGAGAATAATGTAGGTTGCAATCTCTGGACAATATCTTATATTGTTTTGGATTTCAAAAAGCTACGTACATAACACAATACAAACACATTGAAATGCATACTTTTCAGCAACATCTAAAGCGTTTTAAATATAAGGGGGCCAAGTAGTTTTCGATTGCCATATCCTATAAAACGTATCCAATCTCTGATATGCACACGTCATTAATGTAGTTTGATTGTCATCTCTGAAAGTGATAAAAACTACTTTGCTATTTAGAGTATTGCCAAGTACTCATCATCAGTGGTCTTAGGAAGTATTCCAATTTAGTCGGTATATAATTTATTGGACTGCAAGTGTCAGACTCACTGACACTTGATGAAAAAAAATAAACATTAAAAAAACATTATCCCTAAAGATAACGGACAAGCTCTAAAACCCTCTACAAACTATTCCAATAATCATAGACTTAAACTATGATTATTATGACTTAGACTTAGTTTCTTCTAACTTCTGGTTTTCACACATTTCAAAATGTTATTTCGTCGAGTGGAGTTTTCATTAAATAAAAATATAATATCTAAACAAAAACTTATATATTCAAGTTTCCGAAAGTAAAAAGATTAGATTGATAAATTGAGGAATCAGTAGAATAGCTATATTGCAGTTGAGGAAAACAATATTGAGATTGTATATAAATTGGAAATTTAAATTAAACTAAATGTTTTGAAGTTGAATGAGATTATGTAGAGATCACACTATTTAAAAACCGATTGTTTTATATCGGTATATTATATTGTATATTTTTTCTAACATAAGATTATTAAACAATCCAGTATAACCTTATTTCTTGATATAGAAAATCGTAATTGATGTACTTGCATCGAATACATACCTATATCCATGTCATTATTTTATAAATTATAGCAAATTAATTGTGAAAATTCATTCATCAATAGAAGTCAATTGATTATTTTTAAATAATACCATTTATTATTGGCTTTATTGAGTATATGACAATTACATGTAGGTTGTGACCACAAATACTCCACAGAAATAACCAAACCCAGAAATAAAAAACGTTTGCTATTAATAAAATAAAAAAAAAATAATAATAAAATTATAAGTATAAACTCAGAACAAAGTATAAGAATAATATGACTTTGGTAATTTCTCCTACAAACAATCACACAATATTTTCCAACTCATTGAAGCTCCCTGACTTGGAATTTTATTTCATTTGGCTTTTGAAGTATCTAACAACTTTAAGTGTAATTTCACAAAATAATTTATTGAATTATTTTGCTTTTATTGGGATTCATACACAAACACTTAATATGGTTTTTATTTTGCTTTCAAAGTCAAAAGAAATATTCGAATTCAATTAGAACTTATACTGACCTTAAAATACGTGTACACTTCTAGTGTATCTCCAATATACACGTATTTGGCTAAATATCTTCCAATTTAAGTACATATTTATTTATTTATTTTGCTTAAAAAAAAAATCAAAAGAAAATATATTAAATTTATTTTTTAGTATAATTTATGTTTTCAAGTAGCAGAAATACGAAATACACTAGAAGAAGGCAGTTTAAAAATGAGCAAAATTATTTAACTTCATTTACTAGTGTTTGTGATATCCTTTTATAATAATTACTCTTTTAATACCACTGTCAATTCCAATATATCCATTCGCTTCAATATTTTCCCTCCATCGTAAACCTTTTATAGTATATAACCGAAAGTAAATACGCTTTGCTATGATTAAATGAACCAAAATAATTGATATTAATCAAAATTTATGAAGTGTAAGTAATACTGTTTTATTGTTACTTATTATCGTAGATTAACCATTAAACCACAGCTCTACGTCTAAAATATGTGCGTCCATGCACATAAATAAATTTTATTAATTTCCATCGAATCGAGAAGGCATTTACGTCCTTTCATTTATTGTGTAAACTAAAGCCTTGTTAAAAGCCTTAGAGAATTGCAGGAGAAGTGCTTAGAAATGATTTGCTAACAGGATTAAAATAATTAATATTATATTTATTTTTTATTATAATATACTTATTTTTTTATGATTTAAATAGTTTTATTGTTTACGTTAATTAATATTTTTTTCCGTCTTAATAAAAAAGATAATCAATAAAAATATTTGCCATGAAATAATCTTTCCCATCTTTAAATATTTAACAATCACCAGCATACGAATTACTCACTATATACTAATTTATTTGTGTTCGCACCAATTATTATTTAAAAATTTACAATAAAAAATTAATTATTTATTTTTTTTTAATTTCCTATATACAATATTGTATTCACAAAGCTTACCTACTTACTTAGTTGGCCATTACAGACGTTAGTTGTCCTTGGCCGCGTCGAGTAGCTTCCGCCCCCCTGTCCGATTAGTTGCATGCTGTCACCAGTTTGTAGTACCGAGCGCCTTCAAATCATTGGTCAACTGGTCCTTCCATCGATGTTGCGGACGTCCTCCACCGCGTTTTCCACCTGCGGATACCCAATCAAACACCTTTCTAGCTGGAGCTAGAAATTCTAGCTAGCATTCTTCCATTCGCCAGCAAAGCCACTAAATTTTTATGCGCTTAACTATGTCAATGTCGTGTTATAGCTCATACAGCTCATCGTTCCATCTAATTCGATATTCCCGCTGTTGGAAATTGTCCAGGCTTCTATAACACATATAACAGACATTATAAGAAATTGTAGCGCGTGATTTTTGTTTGTCGAGAGAAGGCTTTATTTCTCAATTGCCTACAAAGCCCGAAGTAACATCTGTCAACAGAAGTGAATCTTCTTTTAATCTCTAGGCTGACATCATTTTTAGTGTTTAA